>NW_024582416.1:1340559-1397144 GCF_018398535.1 Haplochromis burtoni
GTGCCAAATATTTGCCTGCATTGGCTGAACACAGTGAAGCACATTCAGGATCAGGGCACAGAGATCCTTTGTGGCCATGTGCAACTTTGCTTTTAGACGTGTTACTTTAATACATTCCTAAGATGCCGCATGCTTTAGTATTCACTGTTGGTTCAGCAGAATAAGCAATGTAGTCGTTCTTTTAAAGGTAAACAAAAGACATTACCTTTGTCGCTGCACTACAAATACACCACATACTTCTGCAATTATCTCATAACAGCACAAATCTGTGGCATGTCTTTGCGTCACATGAGGCAGGTGGTGCTTTCATACCAGACACGTGGTGTTGTGTCTCACCGCTCGTTCTTTGGTTTTACACCGAGTCAACAAAAAGACTGAAATCTATTGGCTTCAACACAATAACAACACCTCAGATTGTTGTAATCGCACCATGAAACAGGCTACGTGTCTTTTTGAAGAGGAAATTTTACCTGTAATGTTACTACACGAATTTCTTCCTACTTTGGTTCAAGAGTTTAATTTTTAGCTCGGTTGTAAAGCGGCTGGATCTTTTAAAGCATTTCTGCAAAATGTAGTCAACCTTTGGCCTTAATGGATAATAATATTACCTGATGAAACAAATCTCACATTCTGCTTCTGAGAGTTTTATACAGATGATTGAGAATGGATATTTAAAATTTAAGAAATAATTAAAGTTTCATTTGACCTTTATGATGACACCACCGCTGTGATTCTCCTTCTCTTTAACTGAAAGTATATCATCTCCTATTGGTGAGCGAAAGCAAAACTAATGGTGACATTTTTCAGGTGTTGCAGGAATAGTTAAGCAGCTCACATTATATGTAAGCACTCATCTGTAAATGGAGTCAGTAATATCTCCACTCTTGGACTCTCCAAAACACTTAGCTAAATTCTCGCTTTTAGGTTCTTTTTGCACCAAACAGGTCATTGTCATGTGACCCCGCTGTGTCACAACAATGTTTTTGTGGTTTTGGGCGGTGAACAACAGGCAGAGAATAAATTGCAGTCTTCTTAGAAACTGCCTGTTTGTCCAAAGAGGACATCAGTAATAACTAGAAGAAGCATAAATGCCTTCATATTGATACGCATCCCTTGTATTTTTTTTAAAAAGCATTGCTATTGTGAGAATGCTGAACATTGTCCTTCGGATTATGATGATTTGAAGGACACTGTTGAGCACTGAATGACCCGGTAGTGATGTGGAAGACGCTAACAAGGAAGAAAATAAAATATTTTCTCGACAGAAGTGTGGGTACATCTGCTTAGCCCAGCCAGTACTTTAACATCCTATTACTCTGAGAAACCTTTTACATGTTATCTATTTAAATTCAAAAACGGCACCCCTATCGCAGCTTGTTTTTTTTCCTTTATGAAATGAGAAAATTAAGAAAGTCTATGTGTTTAGCTAATGTCCAAGTGTCCTGATACCTTGACAGAATGTCTCAATAGCCTACGTGCTAGAAAATGAGGAGGGTTGGGGAAAGAAAAAAGGCACTAAGACAGAACCCTGACAAATATCATCCATAACATTAAAATGCCCCCTATTGTCATTACGGACAGAAAGATTAAATTCATCTCATCAGACGTAAGTATGACAGGTGCCTCAATAGGCTGATGCCAAGCGGCAAGCCAAGAAGATTAGCAGGGCACTGATATCATTATTTCCGCCTATCAGGGATTCAGCAGGGAGGCAATTGTAATTTCTAGGCTTATTAGTCCACACTCGGAGGAGAGAAAGCCCAGCGATAAAGCCGACTGTGACAGTCGGGCATTCCAGCAGCAAGTGCTGTCACAGTGACACTGACCAAATGCCAGTGTGTGCCTCTGTCCCTGTAATCCTGCCTAATGGAGGTTAACACACAATACAAAGAGGTCCTCATCAATGATCACAACAATCCACACATTAGCATTTTTAAGTTATAAGAGCGGTCACAGAGAAAATAAAAATTAGAGAGGCGGTAACTTGCGAAATGAAGAGGAGCAGAAAGGAGGGAGGGAATTTATCGGGTGCAGGCGGAGATGCAAACGCACACATACACACATGCAAGTGTATTTTAAAGTTGCGTGGAGAAGTGGAGCAGCAATCTTGAGGGTGGCAGGCAGGCAGATCCTCTTGGCAATTGGCGACATCTGCCTCTCCTGCCTGGGCAGCCTGTGCCAGCGGAAGCCCCTGGAGAGAGCCCCGTTCCCAGCACACTAAAGCCCAGAAGTGTTTGTCGAGCCTAATAAATATTGCACAGCGCTTCCTCTTAATCTCATTAATGTTTGTGCATGTCTGTTGGTGCCTGTAGATATAAACAAGGGATGAGCATTAAGCCCTTAAAAAAAAAAGAAGGCCGTCATCGACTCCGCCGGGCTCCTCCCTGGATATACAACTTTGGATCGGCTTCCTTTAAGCCACAGAGACACAGAACGGCTGAAAGACTTAACGCGTGCAGACATCGCTATCTGCTCCCTGCCACGGGACTTCTTCCCCAGCTTCGTTCGTCTCTGTAAATCCAGGCATAGGGTCCTGTCATATTTGGGCCAGATGAAGATATCTGCATCGCTGTTTGGCAACATGTCTCCTTAATTATGCCTAATTTGTAGACCAAATAGCCGCTTATCACTCCCACTGTCTGTGACAGTTTAATAATCTCTAACCTCGGTGTGGGTGTGTGAAAAGAGAGAGCTGGGGAGCGTGACCGGGATCTTAATATGATTTGTGTGTTTTGGTGTCATGGTTTAACAGTTTTATAAGCCAGCGCGGCGATAAGTATCGTGTTATTAGGGAGTTACATATTTGACTTTATTTTTCTCAAAGGAAGCCACGTTGTGACCGATTGTATAACAATAATGACATTAATCAGGGTCTCTTGGGAGGAGGAGAGAGGTGATTTGCACTGCAGCAGCTGACGGCTCTCTAATAATATCAGCGTATGCGTAGTAGGCTGTCGCTAGAAAAGATTATCAGTAGAAAAACAGAAGCAAGCTAAAGGGTTTTGAGCACCTCCCTCAAACTGTAAATGGCCAGTCTTTAATGATAACAATGGGACTGATTGCTTTAAACAAAAGTCATCAACATGTGCTTTCTCTCCCTTGATGAATTCCTTCGTCCTGCAACGTTTCCCGTGCGAATTTGCGCGCGCGTGTCGGTTTGTGTGCGTGCGTGGAACATAAGGAGAGGGTATGGGAATGGAAGCAGAGGTGGGCGAGAGGGCTCTGATGGCCCTGCAATGAAATCTGCCTGAGCTTGCCTCTACCAGCTGCAATTATCATTAAGCCTCCAATGGAACCGGTCCACTCCAGAGACACCTAAAAGCCGCCGTAGACCCACACATAATATTGTATTAAATGGGACCAAAAAAATCAATACACAATGCAAATGAAAAGCAGGGGAGTAGGATCCACTCAGTATGCATATTTCCTGTCAAGTACACTTTCTGACCCGCTGAGCGACGTTCGCGGCGGAACTCAGTACTTTTGAAAATTACTGATGATCACTTGTTATGAGCCCCTATCTGCCTGCCTGGCACTATTTGCGATATGCTTGTCTAGCTGCGTGTGCTGAAAACTCGCTCGCTTCCTCGCTGAATTAAAAGAGTTTGTCCATGAACTGAGGAGAATGTGCTGCTTATGTCCTTTTAGTACACAGTAAATGGAAATGTTGATAAATACCTCCTCCCGTGAAGCACTTGTTTTGTGGCGGCTGTGTGCGGCACACAACGGCACAAGAGAGCTAATTATGAGAAGGATGAACCCGGGTGAGGAGCAGGGTGGGCGTCTACTTATTTTGCTGCTTTTCTTTCCATTGTATGGAGATATTATTTCTGCGACGTAAACATTTGCACCGCGTTTGTGCGCGTGTGCATTGGTGTACAAGGAAGACACGCTCGAGCAGAAGCGAAGGAAGCCTCTGAATGCACGTGCTCAGTTAGTGCAAATAGATAAGTGCTTATCATATACCTGTAGCCAGGAGGCCATATCCAATACAGCCATGCAATTCCTCCAAGCCCGCTTTGCCTGGTTGAATTTGCAGTCTGAACTGGCAGGCTGGTTCCTTCTATTGTGAACAGGGTGCGCAAGGATGTCAAGGTATTCACACTGTGCCACAGCAGGTATTTATTCTCCACCTCACAAACAGGCGCGAACGCACACATTCGATTTCAACCACATTTTTGCTTACTGAGATTATTATACATACAACAATGCGGATGTGTTAAAAGTCTCCAACTTTGATTGGTAAATATTTTTGAACGTATGTAGTGATTTGTGGAGTTTTATTCGGAGCCAAAGAGAACGCTATTTCAGCGTTTCATGGTAAAGATCAAATATTTCATCCCAGTCAGCATCTCAATTATTGAATCCTAGTTTTCAAAATGTGTTATTTATTTCAGCATGTAAAATATTTGACTGTTTGTTTTTATTTCTGATGCACAGTCAAATCTAAAATGCTAGCTTTTCAGGGTTAGAGTTGAGAGTAAAAATATAACTCTTGTTTAGTCTAATTCAACTCCGACAGAGATGCTCGTCAAAAAAAAGAGTTTGTGTAGAGAAATGTCAAATTCTGCAAACTGCTTTGCAGGGTTGATTTTGCAAGAGCAGAGCTCAACCAGTGTTGAAGATGTTTTTCTGTACAGTGGTGTGCATAAGTCTTCAGAAAGTATGGGTCCAGCCATTTATTGAAACACGTGCTGACATATACACTGAACAAAAATATAAACGCAACACCTTTGTTACTGCTCCCATTCCCCATGGGATGGACGTAGAGACCTAAAATTCATTCCAGATACACAATATAACCATCCCTCCCAAACAGTGGTCACAAATCAGTCCAAATGTGTGGTAGTGGGCACATCTGCCATATTGAGATAATCCATCCCACCTCACAGGTGTGCCACATCAGGATGCTGATCTGACATCATGAGTAGTGCACAGGTGTACCTCAGACTGCCCACAACAAAAGGCCACCCTGGAATGTGCAGTTTTGTCTCACAGCAAAATGCCACAGATGCCACAAGCAATGAGGGAGCGTGCAATTGGCATGCTGACAGCAGGAATGTCAACCAGATCTGTCGCCCGTGCATTGAATGTTCATTTCTCAACCATAAGCCGTCTCCACAGGCGTTTCAGAGAATATGGCAGCACATCCAACCGGCCTCACAACCGCAGACCTCGTGTAACCACACCAGCCCAGGACCTCCACATCCAGCAGGTTCACCTCCAAGATCGTCTGAGACCAGCCACCCAGACAGCTGCTGGAACAATTGGTTTGCACAACCAAACAATTTCTGCACAAACTGTCAGAAACCGTCTCAGGGACGCTCAACTGCATGCCCGTCGTCCTCATCGGGGTCTTGACCTGACTCCAGCTCGTCGCCGTAACAGACTTGTGTGGGCAAATGCTCACATTCGATGGCGTCTGGCACGTTGGAGAGGTGTGCGCTTCACGGATGAATCATGGTTCACATTGTTCAGGGCAGATGGCAGCTGAGAATGTCCCAGTTCTTGCATGGCCAGCATACTCACCGGACATGTCACCCATTGAGCATGTTCGGGATGTGCTTGACCGGCGTATACGACAGCGTGTACCAGTTCCCACGAATATCCAACAACCTCGCACAGCCATTGAAGTGGAGTGGACCAACATTCCACAGGCCACAATTGACAATCTGATAGACTCCATGCGACGATGTGTTGCACTGCATGAGGCAAATGGTGGTCACACCAGATACTGACCGGTTCTGGGTCCCCAGACCCCCAATAGCGCAAAAAACTGCACATTCCAGGGTGGCCTTTTGTTGTGGGCAGTCTGAGGTACACCTGTGTCCATTCAGATACACTTGTGGACCGAGTGGATGGTTTTACAATTGCACTCCACATTTGACATTTGTACACTTTGGAATGTTTGATCTGTGATTTGATGGCACACCTGTGAGGTGGGATGGATTATCTCAATATAGCAGATGTGCCCACTACCACACATTTGGACTGATTTGTGACCACTGTTTGGGAGGGATGGTTATATTGTGTATCTGGAATGAATTTTAGGTCTCTACGTCCATCCCATGGGGAATGGGAGCAGTAACAAAGGTGTTGCGTTTATATTTTTGTTGAGTAGTAACAAAGGTGTTGCGTTTATATTTTTGTTGAGTGTATGAAAAGACAGTGGGCTAACAGACAATTTGTACAATTCTAACAACCTTGTAAGACAATATTTGGTATCACCGCCTTTATTCTTCATCACAGAATGAAATCTCGGGCAGTTTTCTACAGGCTTCTTCAATTATATTCAAAACTCTTCTTTGAATCTTGGTTCCTTTAGATGATCCCACACTGCTTCATTAATGTTAAGGTCCAGACTCTGGAGACCAATCCATGACTGCTTCATTGGGTTTTTCTATCCAGGTATGCTTTTACTGCATTGGCAGTGCGTTTGGGATCATTGTCGTGCTGTCAAATGAAGCCGCTGCCAATCAGATGCTTTCCTGATGGAACTGCACGGTGAACCGAATCCGCTCAGAACTTTGCACATCAATTTCGACAAGACCACCAATGGGGTGTTAAAATAGGGCTGCATTTCAGCCAGCGATGTTGAAATGCAACTATGAAAACTACCCAGAACCTCCACTGTGTTTTACAGGTGGCTGAATACACTCACTGTTGTACCTGCCACCTGTCCTCCTGACCATGAGCATGCCTGTGGCCACTGTTCTTGTGTACTTTGGCATACCGCAGAATTTTCTGCCTGTTTTCTTTCCTTAAGAACATCTTCTTGATAGCTGTCCTTCCACTGCGACCATCTCTGATGAAGCTTCAGTGAACAGTAGATGAATCAGCTGAAGGGCCTGTTCATCTGCTGTAACAGTTTTTTTTCTTTGTTGTTGGTGTGAATTATAATTGTAATATAAATAAAATTGAATGTAGGTTATTTGTCCAGTTTTTTCAGATTTTTTTAAGTAGCTGTTACACATCAGGGTGAGGTGTTGATGTAAAAATACTATGTTGTGTATGTCAACCTGTGTTATCTCATTGTCATAGACTCAGCTAAAGAATGTTTTTGCGACAGAACCTAAAGACACCATTTAAAATGGGTTCTTTGCTAAGTTGGTTCACTGGTTCATCGCTGAGGAGCCTTTTTTACGCTTAAGTGTAGTTTTAACACTACGTAAGGTGGCCAACAAAATCACTTCAAGTTAATTTAAGTTAAATGTAACTCAGTGTCAAACTGACTGTGCTGATCGCTGCGTGTTCAGTGTGTTGCATGTTCAATCTCTGCGTCATAGCTACCTGCCAAATGTCGAAAAGTTCAATGCATTCGTCGGACAACCACAGATTTTTCCAAGTCGCAGAGAGGTTGCTGTCCTATTTTTACTTTGAGGATCTTTATAAAAAACTATTTTCAATATCAAAGATCGCTGGTAAGCTGTTATTCAATTAGCTGCCAGCTAACATGTTGTAAAACGGTACTTTACGCGTGAACAGCATTAGTCCCCCTCTGATGTGGTTTCTCACTGTGCGATTCTCTCGCCCCTCATTTCTTTTCCACACTTCCTTTTTTCAGTTGTGGTTCATTTTGCTGAGAACATTTTGTTGAATTGATTTTAGGTCAGTGGTTATGATGTGAACTCGTTATAGGAAAGGTCAGACCCATACATAAATGTATACAAGCACGGTCCTTCTCAGAGAAGGATCTTAGAATACTTTAAAGGACTTTGCCCTGGGAAGTGTGAAGGGCAGACCTCACAAGAGGTTCACAGGAGCTCACTGTCTGTCTCAACCACGCAGCCAATCCCATGTCTCACTTCACTCATTATGCACACTTCCCAGGACACACTGGAGATACTCCGCTGGGAAAGGGTTTTCTGTGTTGATGTGTCTAAATAATGATGTTGGAGCCATGAACACGGGTGTCCGCTGTTCCCCTAGAGTTTTGGTTCATGGCCTGTCGCATCTCTGGTTAAGGCTTCTGTCCGTAATGACCCATGTCAAAGACTACCCCGCGCAGCTGTAATGGCATATCGCACCTCGTCACTTAGGCCCCACAGTGACAATTATAATCATATATATAGCTTTTACTGCTGGATGAAGCCACTATTAATACAAATTGATATGGTTATGAGTGACGCAGAGGCAGGAGAAGGAGCTGTGGATTGGGAGAGAGAAGGGCAAGAGGCGAGGGAATACAGTATGTCCAGGCATAAAGCACAGAGCTGACGACACCTAGAGAGTAATGGCAGTGTCAGTGTCGCTTGCACTGGGTTTCATTCTCCATGGAAGTTATTGTTCATTCACCCTGTTGCCCCTTAAAGAGTCATATCCTGCCCTGTTTGGCTAAAAAGAACACTTTCTGTCTGTATGGGTCCTGTCACTCCCCTCTTGTTTCTTACAATGGGGAGTTTTAAGCTGCCACACTAGTTGTGTAAAACCCTTCCCTGTCTGTTGGTGCTAGGGCAAGGACCACCAGCATGCTTGGCCTCTTTGCCCCACTATGCACCCAAAACAAAAGTGCATTGAGAGCTCCCTGGTCTTTGTTTCTCGACCTCGAGGTACCAGCAGCCACAAGACGCCGGCCTCAACTTCCTGCTTGGCGCTTTGCTGTACATTTATTACCCTGCTCTGTCAGAAACATGTCCTTCAAGCTTCAAGATGGATGTTTGCTGAATGCGTTAACCTTGTGTACATTTGCCAGCAGTTATTGGTGGCCCACCTCTTTGAGGCCGATTTGGCACAAAGGGTCTTTTTGTTCACAAGGTTCTGTGTCATTTCCTTATGTTCTTCTCCTTGTTCTTTGTTCCCTATTTTTGCATCTCTTTTCCTATGAAAAAAAAAGAAGCACCCTTAAGGGCAAGCTTTTCAGTTCAGCATCTTTTTATTCCCTTTACTGCACAATTTTTATACTCCCACAATATCTTCCTCAGCCCCCATTTTCAATCCACAGCCCAGCCTCCATGCCCCAGCCTTGCCTGTCCTGCAGCAGATTTAGCTTTTGTTGGCTAGTGTTAATAGGATTAAAATGGGTTACTAGCTCAGTCACAGAGAGCTTCAAACCATCCCTAAATGTAAGTATCTCATGGGGGTCGGGGGGCATTGTGGTTCTGTCTTTCCCCCCTCTGGCAGCCCTCCTGATCGGAGGAGAAACCCCAGGCCCGATGGGGGTGGCAAAGGTTTGGCCTCCAGGAAAATCCGCAGGATTATGTCAGCACTCATTACAATGTACACAAAGACCACAGGATCAGTAGGAGCACAAACGGAGCAGTTAAGTCAAATAGGGTGGGCCAAGGGATTCTCCGCTTCCACCCTGACATTGATTAGCCTTTGTGCTCCACGACTCCCCACATTCAGGCTGCAGCCGCCGGGTTACCAATGGGCAGTGTGCAGAGTTAGCTCCGCACCACTGTTTCTCCTGACTAGACTTTCTTTGTTTTTACATTGTACCTGTTACAATGAGCTACAGTATTTGGGCTGATTTTACATCTAAAGGAAGAAAAATGTACTAAGCGTACAAAAACAGATAAAATCTATTCAGCCTTGGCAAGATGGATATTGTGAGTACAGTGGACTGCGCCCAGCACCCATACATAATTAGACAGTGGATGAGAACAGTACGGGATCTATTGTGATAATGTGAGGTCACATCACTCTTGAGCATCCGTGATAATGACCATATCCAATGAAGTTGTATCCATTAGCCAAGCTGAAGTGTCCAGTACTGCATTCACACAGCCCTGAGACTCACACGTACACACACATGCATATGCCTCAATTTGCATAGCGCTTAAGCAAAAGTGAAAACAGGTAATTAAAAAAATAAAAACCCGGTAAACAGGCAGACAGGATTAATAATCTGCTTGTCATTAAAACGCCACGGATGCATCGTGGGTGGAGCATATGCGTGGCAGTGTCACCCAGCAAGGTTGGAAACATGAGGGGCTGGCCAGCGATTGATGTTTGTGTTCATTTGAATTGGCACTCAGGGGCAGAGTTCCACCCCACACCCAGCGCGCATTTTCACAGGTGATGATAACATTTATCCATCCGCAGACACGTGCACACTCGAAGACTGAGGTGTTGCGCTCGTGCATACAGACGCATACAACATATTCTCCGGCACAAAAATGACTTTTCTCGATCGGTGTGCGCAATTGTGTTAAGCTATGCAAAACGGCAATTCACTAGTGCTTGTGCATGTTGAAGAGAGCTGATGTGCCAGCAGTCATTCTGCTTGTCCACGATGGAGGTCCACTATTTTGTATCATCACAGCAGTCACTAAAGCTGAATCTACAAAAACACTGAATTGTTTTACTAACCAACAAATATATAATGCATTTTCCATGTATTGCGCAGATGTTGCATTGCCAGTATGTCTCGGGCTAAACGACAGGAGGCGATTGAAGGGATTTTGTTTCCATTTCTGCTGCATCAGGTTAGAAGACAATGCACTTGGTCTACACGTAGAGTACACAGTGATTCCTGCTAAAGTAGCTTCTCAGTAGAGATTGCGGAGGTCCTTTAAGAATATTACAGCCATATGGGTTTTTGCTCCACATATATCTGTTTATTTATTTACCAAGATTAGATCATAAAATCATGAAATTACCCTAAAATTGCTTTTTCGAGAATGTGCACAGCATATATATAAATATATATCTATATATATATATATATATAGATATATATATATATTTTTTTTATGTCCCTATCCTCTCCTGTCAGCGTATTCATAAATGTTGCCGGAAAATTTCTTATTTTAGCAATCCTCCAGATAGCCAGAGCCCATTTCCATAGCTTTAAATAATGTCAATCTGGGCAAACCCTGGATTGAAGCCCCTGAGCCGGAAGGCACAATTTCTCCTTTGCCTACAGTCTGATAATTTTCGGAGCTATTGGCAACTTGGGAATTTTGCAGCCTTATCGCTTGGGCTCAGCGAAGTTCACTGCCACTAATCATCGCAGGGATCACTCATTCAAGGATTGCACGATCATGTTTTTTTTTCCAGGGTAGTGACAGCTGTCTGCACCAGGGCATTAGCAATGCAGATGAACCAGCCTAATAGGTTAATGCGTAACACACGAAAATTAGGTTTAATCCCCAAGCGAAATAATCTAACATTTTCAAATTCCTTGATGTGGGAATAGAGACGTTGCCTGCGACTCAATTAGGTGCAATGCGGATCAAAGCAAATTTACCTAGAGCATGTGCCCTAGATCCCCAGCACGCAGGCATCTGTGTGTGTGGAAGTGTGTGTGCATGTGACAGTGAGGGATATGGCAGCGTGCCTGTCCTCATAATGCCGCAGGCAAACCCAGGGCGGCAATAACATCATCATGACAGGACCTCTGCCTGCTTATTTATTCCCTTTACTTACCTCACTGCTCAAATAATGTCAATGCACACAAGCACACGGACATACACTCCCTGACACCCTCACACATACACACACACACACACACATTTGAAAATGAATAGCCTTAGCTGCTGAACCTGCAGAGAAGTGATAACTGAGACGGTGTGAGCAGCCTCCGTCACAGCAGCAGTGTTTTCAGCCTAATTGGAACTAAGTACCAGACACATGTGGGAGCAAATATATGTGGCGATTCATATGCATGTGGTCAGGTTGGGATACATTTCTTATTCAAATCTAAATTGAATGGGGCTGGGCTGAATCCATTCCAAATGTGGCACTAATATTGTATTCTATCCTGCATCATGCCTCGTGATTACTATTAATAAACTCCTGCCATGTGTACATTGGGAGACGGTATACAGCAGCCTGTAATGGAAACAGAGCTTCGGTGCTTGTGTGTGTGTGTGCTTGTGCACACGTGCACGCGTGCGTATCATTAGCAGGGTGCAGCTGGCCATTAGGGTCCTAGGGTGGGTGTTATTTTGCTCTTCTCCTAACCGCAGTCCTGTCGGTTATTCTCTAATGTGTTACTCTGACCACCGGCACTTTGTTAGAGGACAAAAACATTTCCTCATTGCCTCTTACACAAGTGTGTGTGAGTGAGGTTGACACTGATTTCTCAAAGCAGGTAGCGAGTAATGAAAGACTCACTCTAAGCCTTCATGAATTGGCGATCGAGAGAGGAGAGAAGACTTCAGAAATAAGCACTGTTTGGGGATGGGAAGCATCAAAATACACCAATTACTATCCACAGACAGTTACCCCTCCAAAAAAACCCACTGAAATCAGTGAGGACACAAACTGAACAATCAGCTGCAACTAGCTATCAACAATGGAGTGGAATATGCAAAAATGCCAATTAAATGTGTTAGCATACGCACAGTTTTTTTTTTTGTATGATATCCCAACATCTGTGGCATTAGCCATGGCTCTCTTTATGTAAAATAGAGACAGGGAAATGAATACGCAATCTACCACTGTGTTTTCATCATTAGTGCGCTCCAACTCGCGGCTCTGCTGCCTTCCAAGCCGCCTGAGTGGGGAGCGAGAGGAACATTTGTGTGCCCTCGCTTGCCAAATTAATTCTTGTCTTGACATCTTAATTCTCAGTTCTTGTGTGTGGTCAAATCAGCCTACTATAGAAAAGCAATCAAGCAATTATTCCCAAATTATATTTGCCCAACACACACTGATTGGTTATTCTTTTCTTATTGAGTAAGCTCATTAATTCTGAGCAGCTTGCTTGTTATGCCTCTGCCATTACTCCTTTCCCCTCTCATCCCCTCTCTCTCTCGCAGTCTCTCCCACCCCCTGCTCCTCATCATGCACACTCACTCCCAGCTCTCGCTCCCACCCCGCACCCCCTGCACGCACTCCTCTTTCCTTCTCTCTCCAGCAGATGCACCCTATCTTCCAGCCCCAGCCTGCTGATGTTTTGGAGATGACATACACTACAAAAGCCCCATGATCTGTGGCATTGTCTAGTCGGCCAATTACTATTCCCATCTCTGATTAACTTTGATGTGGAACCTAATGAGATAAGGCAGCTTATCAAGGCGGCAGCTGATAGTGGTCTCATTTATTCCTGTGCCTGGCACACGAGCAAGTGACAAAAACTAATGAGGAGGAGTTTGTATGTAAGCTCAGGTCTAAGGGAAGTGTGAAATTGTTCATCTGCAGTTCATCAGCTGCCGCCCGAAAAGGCCTCGGCATCGCCACACTTCACGTAACAGCGCCGCGGCTCACTGTAGAACAAGAACCGCCAAGTTTCTCTCTCTCTCCTCCTCTTTCCAGCATGTCTCTCTTAACAGCTCCTTTCCCCTTCTCCAGGCTCTAATGGTGCAGCTAATTGCTGAGGTTGTTTAGGTGTGAGGAATGCAGGAGTGGCTGTACAAAGCTATTCTCTTTGCCTGATCTCCAAGAGGCGAAGCCTTGATTTTCCACTTTTGCCACCTGTGTCTGTTTTTATTTACTTGTGTGGGTTTTGTTTTTTTTTGTTTTTTTTTACTGTACAGTCATTTAGGAATAATTTAGTCTGTTGCTCACTGGATTTCTCAATTAATATTTTTGGATTGTTTTAGGAATTTATTCAGATTTGAAAGGAAATTTTGGGTGGCAGTAAAAAGCACATTTTTGCATCTGTTGCAGTAAACAGATGTCGGCAGGTACAGTTTCTTTTTTGTTACATTTTTTTTTCTGGTTAATGGTTTTTTTCCGGTTATTGAAAATGCGGAAGCTTCTCCATTTTCTTTGCCAAGCACCGCAAGGCAGTGTAATAATTATTGTCTTTTAAAAGCGCTGTTCTTATCAACAATGCCATTACACTGTAATGAAACAGTCCTTTTAAATAATACTTTTGTTGTGAAGCAGCAGCACATTCTAGTAGCGAGCGCGGCTCACCAAGAAGGGGGAAAATACCCTGAAGTGAATTGAACTGTGAATTCTCCTGCACGGACTGTGTGTAGAGAGGCAGGAAGTGTGCGCCTTTTGATTTGGAGTATAAAAGTAAATAATATTTGTACATCTAACACATACTCGAAGTGAATGAGCAGCCCCTGAATGTGTTTCTATGAGCAAGTGGAGAGCTCTACAGACTTTAAAGCCAGAGCCCAATTAAGCCTCGCCTCATCGGGAGAGGGAGAGGAGCTGAAAGCTGAATACATAAGATAATGCAGCCGCACTAAAGCAGCCAGCTCGCTCAGTGTAAAATTAGAGAGGGAAGAAAAAATCTTGATAAAGAGAGAAGAAAAAGCAGGGACAGGCAGTAGGGGGAAGAAGAGGAAAAGAAGTTCCTTTGGGCCAATTTCCTTTGAAACTGTTTAACCAAATACAGCTATTCATATTCAACACAATTAATAGTGTCTCTTTCTTGTTCAGACGGCACATCATAACGGGCAGAGGGGAAGAGAGAGAAGAGGATTTCTTTCTCCCTCCAAATTGTAGCCAATTTAAGGACAAAGCGGTACCCTCTAGTTCCCCAGAATAGGAGTCGCACTCATAAAGGAAGACTGACAGTCGACATCCAAATCTCATTCAAGGACGCAATTTCCAAATGCTAATCATAATCTGCAGATGTTGGCCACTGATACATCCACTTATTTATTTATTTTGGAAACACGCCTGTGCCCATTTGGACAGCCTGTGAAATTTGAAACAAAGAGGGAAAATCCCTTCTTTTTGAGGCATGTTGAACAGTGTGCGAGAGCAGAGCCACAGCGTGGACATCTGCACCATCTTCAGATGGCGCGTGGCGCGCACGCACGCACACACTCACACACTCACGCCCGGCTGGGCACGTGCACCGACTGAAACCCGCAGACGAGCTCGAATACACACCCGAGGGGTTTTCTTCAACTTCTCTTGCTCTCCCTTTCTCTCCGGGTCGTTTTAGAGTACCTCAGATGTGTCATCAGACATTGGTTTCCATCTGAACCTGAGGGAAAAAAGAAATACTTGACAGAAAGGTATATAAAAAGAGGACACTCTGAATTTTTGACATTCTTTGCACAGCTGCTTCAAAATGAGTAGGATGGAGAGGCAAGGAAAAGCAACTCCAAGATGCGTTTTTGTTTACTTGCTGCCTTTTCTCCCTTTCCTCTTTCAGGGAGATGGAGGCTAGCGCGAGGCCACAACTCACTCATCCTTGTATAGAGGGACTCAGCGCAGGGCCGTGAAAGAGAAATAGGCATGGCTAAATGAATTCTGGGATCTGTTCTATTCAGCTGAACTCAAAAAGGATAACCTCTTTTTTTCCATTTAGATACCAAAACTCAGCTCAACTTTTCAGTTAGGTGACATTAAATATGCTGCTTCGTTTTAATAGGCTGAGTAAATAAACGCAGTTGTAACTGCAGCCGCAAACGAATAATTAGATTTATTCAAATCGCAGCACGTGTCAGTGAGTCCGTTTGGTGTGCCTTTGATTTTAAATTACCCCGTCGTCGTCATCGCGCGGAACATTTTGGGATGGATATATTGATAAATGTCCTCAACAGATGAACCATAAAAATCAACATGGACAGCAAACTGCAAAGCTCCAACATGTTGCCTGCTTATGTAATAATTAATATTTATACTCTTCTGCTTGTGATCTGTGCTTCGTTGGCCGCTGATGTCATGTGGCTCCTTCCTGCTTAGCGGGGGTTAATACTTGACTGGAAAGGTGGCACTAGAGAGATGAGTATTCTGTCGCCATTTGTAATATTTCACGGTAGCTTGGAGCTGCTGTATAGATGCTCGTTTCCTTTGAAGACTGTCCCTGGATGTTCTCAGAGCCACTGTTGGCTCCTGGCTCTCTTTGTTGATTTTGTGCTGCCTTTCCCCCCCCAATAAACAATCCTCCCAACTGAGAGCATGCCAGGTTCTCTGTGAAACAATCAGGACTCGTGCCCTTGTCGAGCATGCCAGGCCAATCAGAAGGCGAGGGAAGATGAACAGAGCTGTGCAGCTGTCCCGTGAACAAAATGAAGCACTTCCGGGGCCGGTGAGAAGGACCAGGGTGCACCCTAAATCAGCCATTGTCCTCTGCAAGAAAAATCTTAAGGGCCACAGAGCACCCAGTTGTGGGCTATCCATACCAACAAATCACACACGCATACCTTCTCCCTCCCTCTGCCGATCGGTGAGACCGGGCTGGGGGGGGAAAGAAAAGAATCAGCCTCGATATTCCCACCCACCTTTTCTCCAGTCAGCAGCAGACTCTGAGCAAAGCAAGGCAGACTGCATGTCTAGCCGCCAAAGCACTCAACATGCCGCAGCAGTCTGACTGGGTGCTGAAAGCGGGTCTGCGTTTTAATATTCAGTGCGCCAATTCATTAACATTCTATTTGAGCCCACAATAGAGACTGGAGAGGCTCTGACCCTGCAGTTCCCCCGATCAAGGTCAGTAACTAAGAAAATAAAATGTGAATTGCATCCTGGCACACAATTGGATTCCCCAGCCCTGCCATATCCCCGCTTAAGAAAATAAAATTAGCCCGCATTCACCGTTTCCTCAATAGAGGCACTTTGGTATGAAAAGACAGTGCTTCAAAAGTAAAAATTATTATTTTGATCCTGCAATATGAAAGGCAAATTCATCTTCACGACAAGCATTTTGCAAAGTACTTTTGTCATCGCGGTGACCCTTGTAAACTGTGGATTTGTTAAAGTTTGAAGTTTTTTATTTAAGCTCCGCCATGCCTGCGTGCACACATACAGGGAGCTCACAAAAGCTCCATGGGTTTTGTAGTTCGCCCCAGCAGCTTTACAGCCCATGCCAACTATGCCGTGCACTGTCTGCAAAAGGTCACGTACTATTTACCTCCCTGCACATATGGACACACACACAGTGTCAAGAGAATAAATCTAGCCAGCCAGTCGATTATATGATTGGGTGTCGTGACAAAGGGTGAGCATGTTGCTAACACGTTCCCTGTCAGTAGAGGGGCTATATGTGGGCAGACACAAAGCCTCATTAAAATACATACAGAGCTGGTGCTGCTCTGGTGGGTGGGAAAGATGCTCCATCAAGATGTCGTTACAACAAGGCTATCTCCACCCACTGGCATGTATCTCCCTCACACTGTCCTCCCCCATGCCTGGACAGGACAATGGCAGCCTCCTTTATAACCAGTGTGGGCCATTCCCTCCATTCCCTGTGAGGTCAGGGCCTAATCCTCGGGGAGTTCTCGCATTGTGTTTTAGCGAACTGGGGTCAAACTGTTTCAAATGAGGGGGTTTAGTTAAACATCTATTAAGCGGAGCAGTTTGTTGGGGTGGCCTAGATTTATGTCCAAAGCTGCTGTGCTCAGCTGTCCCCGATGCTCAGCAGCATGTTGGGCTCCATGTTCCACAAGTCCTGTGCGTGTCACCGTGAACAAAAAGTTTCATGGCATACGCCGCTTTAAATAATGCACGCTGACCCGACACTCACCTTAACACATGTTCGCATACACGTGGGGATGAAGTAAAAGTGCGTCAGAGCATTTCTCGCATCTGTCATCTTCTTTGCCACTGAGAGGCGCTGTGCCAGGCACAGCAACAACAAAAAAGAAAAATGGGGGAAAAAATTAAAGAATAAAAGTTGAAAGTGTAGCTATGTTGTCAGCAGTGCCATGTAGGCCAACTGCCCTGTTAGTGAGGCTGACATTCAAAGAGAGTTGGAATGCCGACAACAATCCCACAACCTCCTGCTGCGAGAAGACATTTCGCATGGTGACCAAGTGCTTTGATACTGCTCTTGTGATCCTCGCTGCCATAGCTTTGAGAGAGCATACACACACACTGCACAGAGCTCAGGCCATCACCATTACATACAGTGCTTTTTTTCACATAGTGCTGAATTTTCCATTATTATTTGTCATGAAATCCCCCTTTTTTCCTCTGGGCACCACCACGTTTGCATAGCAATTTGGCTTATTTGACACTTTTGTGTGTTGATGGTTTAAAAAAAATGTTTGGTTGGTTTCATTGCACATGTGTTCATTTTTGAAAAAGTAAAATTTAAAAAAGCTAGAAAAATGTTGTTTTTTTTTATTGAAAGTGCCCTCTTGCCATGACCAAAGAGAGAATAATTAAATGTGGCACTGTCCTCATGCTACCCATTAATAGCATGCCTGTCTCTATAATCGCAAAATATGACTGCGAGCAATAAGCAGTAATGCAGGTTACTGGAAATACAACCCACTTTCAAGACTAAAGGCAAAACAAGCTCCACTAATTACTGAGGCACTATGCAGCCATTTTTCTGAGCAAGGGTTACTGAATGGTTGCCTATTACTTCACTCTCCCTGAACCAAATGCTTAAGATAATGACCAGTTACTAATTGGTGCTTATACCTTATATCAGTTTGTGCAGAATATAATTGCAGCTATTATGGTACTAAATAATCATTGGAATTAGCATCTTTCAGCAAAAAAAAAAAAAAAAGCGCTAAATAACAGTATGGAGCATTTTCCAGGAAGAGGTCTTAATGTCGATGCACCACCAGTTGATTCATCATTAGCTAGAGGGTTCAGGGCAAAGAGAATGCCTTTCTTATCATGTGATGTCAGCGCATCTTCTGCACCAGCTAATGGAGGCGCTGATGTATCACAGTCACGTCTGTGCGCAGTTCTCTCTGCGTGTGTGTGTGTGCCTTCCTCACAAGCAGATCAGACATGTTTATGCGCGTAATGTGGTTGCATGTAGTGTGTGTGCACTTGCTTGGCACAAAGTCCACGGGTGAAGGGAGGGAGGTCTATATTCTATGCTGATCACGCTCCCCATGCTTCAGCAGCTCCTCCTTTGTGTGGCCCTTCCGTCAGCTGTTGACTTCCTAAGTGTCTCAGACAGCCGTGTTTCTGTCTGCGCCTCTGTCCACTGCCTTGTCCTGCTCACATTTCTGAAGTCCGCTGACTGCTAATGGCTGTGTCCGGACAAAGAGCCCACTCTGTGTCCACTCTTCGTGGCCAGGCCGGGGGCCAGGGATGACTGGGGGCATTGGGGGCGGTGGCAGGGGGGGCTGGCTTTGGGAAAAGGGAGGGCTGAAGCTGAGAAGAGCACCCAGCACTGCCTGCCTCTCTACACTCTTGTCACGCTTGTGTGACAACCACTCCTCTGTGCTTGTTTGAACTGTCCTTCCCAATTAGCACTAATAAGTCACTCTGTAAGGATGAGCAAGCATAGTGTGCCCAATCACCTCTAGTTCACATATGCGTAAACAGATTTGTGCACAAAACACAAACACACACACATTCTCTCTTTCCCTCCCGCCCCAAGCTTAGCAGCCCATGAAAATCCCAGGAGCGCAACCCCGCTAATAGACGGAGAAAGCCCAAAACGCATCTCGTTCCCAGCAAACAAGTGCCAGTAAAGAGGCAAATTAATGACAAGTCGTTTGAAGGGTTTGCCTAAGAATAATTTTACTCTGGCGTCTCACTACCACTGAAGAATTGATTAGATCCCCGCTCAATCAAAGTGCCTGAATCAATAAAGAGCCAAGCAGGCATGCTCCAGTCCAATTTATTCCCAGCGTCACTCTAACATGAGAGTCAGAGTGAAGCGGAGAGAGGGCGCTTCTCTGACAGGTGGAGGCCCAGCTCGAACTAAAAGCCAGTGTCAGTAGCAGACAGGCAGGTATGCTCCAGTTCATGTCAATGCACTGCTGATACTTCATTACACTGGCTTTCCAACTTTAAGTCAGTGGCGATTGTTTCACTAATAAATAGTGTAGAATATGAAACGGCGAGGGAATAATTACTGTTTTTAATGTTCAGCTTTAAGAAAAGACATACTGCACGGGGAAGAAAGAACTCGGGAATAATGACTTCACTTGTGTTTTCTCAAAGTAGAGACCGGAGGACTTAGTCAAGCTCGGCTGTGCTCGGCTGTTTATTGTCGCCTGCTTGTTTATTGTCATGCAGAAGGCAGAGGAGGTATTAAAGGCAGATTTCGCCCTTATTTTAAAATGTGGTGCTGAAGATTAGAGCTCTTGCCAAACACTGTGGAAACACTTAATTGATTTCCTTTGGACTGTTTACCTCTACTGTAGCCCTCCTAGAGCCCAGCACTCGCTCACACGCATGCACACACAAACACACACTCACACAGAGTACAACCCTGGCCCCATTTACGCCAACACAGGCCTGCCAAGAGCCTCATTAGTATTCACAGCAGTGGCATTTGCCAGCCTGAGCGTTGCCGTGGTGATGCTGCCCACACAAGTGATGATAAATGGTGCTTTCAGCTTCTCTGCCTTCCATAGAGCAGAGCAGGGAGCTGAGGAGTTGCTGGCTAGGACCCAGCTACAGCCACGGCTAGCGAGGCCTCATCCCCAGTGCCGGGCAACTGACGCATGACTACACAAGCCCAGGGCTGCTTGAAGGCTTTGGGTGCAGGGGAGTGGTGGGTAAGAGGGGTTCGGTGATGTGTGCGTGTGTGTGTGTGGGGTATGGAGAAAAGAGATTTAGGTTTTGCTCTGTGTGTGTGTGTGTGTGTGTGTGTGTTGGGAGAAGGCGGGGAGGGGGCATGTTGGGAAGAAGTGTGTGCTTGAACTTGTTATTGTTGGCTGAAAAAGTGATGTCAGCTTCAGTGTTTCTTGAGTGCGTTTTGTTCTTTGTATTTTTCAGTTATGTGATAATCTGACCACAAGTTAGTGATATGAAAGATCCGAATCACTAAAATGTATCAGGGTGTTGCTGACATGCTGTTTCATTGAATGTGAGTATGGCATGTGTAACATTTTATTATATTTTAATAATAAAGATTATTTCCTTAAAAAAAAATTCTGGGAAATGTTACAAATCTTTTTTGAAATAACTGCAAATTCTGCTTTGAACTTCACTAAAGGCTCCTTCATATTTTTTTCGTTTTTAAAATGAAAGTGTCAGTTATGGAGACATTTAAATAAAAAAAATAAAAATAAAAGTACATTCATATTCTGGGTAAAAGCCACGCCGGTGGGTACACAGTCCTAATACACTTGCACAATGCACTATAAACCAAAACTAACTGATTATACTGTGAAAAATTCTTTTATAAGCTATCTTCTCATTGTAACAAATAGAGTGTGAAATTAAACCCTCTCGGGTATCTGTTCCCGCAGGTGTCACAGTGAGAGCCGTTTGAGCCTTAAATCATCACAGACAAACAGAGGGTTAAGGTAACCAGCTACACTTTCCTTCCCCAGAGTCCACACGTACACATGTATTACCAATGCGGGCAAGGAGGCTGGATCGAAATCCTCCTGATCCTGATTAAACAAGAAAGACGGCACTATTCCCGCATTACGGTGCACCAGTGCCAGGGCCTCGACTGATTTGAAATCTTATTTAAAATAGTGTGACGACACATGTGGATGCTGTCTTTATTTCATAGACAGGAGATTTCTGCCTGTTAGGTTAATCTGAGGCTAATGGGTGCAAGTTTTCTTTTGGTTCAATTGCTTTTAATTTTTTAAAACAAAATAAAATAAAGGGAAAAAATACATAACTGTGTCATAAAATAAATCTGTCCTTCTTCGAGTCATGGGTTTTAGGATTTGGTGCACTATAAAAAAAATGCTAGAAACATGTAAACAAATGTTCTTTCAGGACGGTTACGTCAGTGTCTGCTCTCCTGCAGCAACTTTAAAGAAAAAAAAGCCAAACACTTTATATTTACCTTACAGTTAGCGAGTGCTCGAGTGCCTTCTTACACAATCCTTGTAAAATATTCGTGTCACAACCACCTTGTTCTCCATCTGTTTTTCTTTCTATCTAATTCCGCACTGGGCCGTGTATGCGTGCAATAAAATTACAGTAATTCTTACACAGAGCATGAGCGCGGCCCTCCTCGGTTGAACTTGAAGATGACCGCCCCTTCAAAAGATGGCCTGACCCTTCCAAAATCAAGCCTGATTACCCATCTCTAGGACACTAAGAAGTGCCCAACTTCAAAAGGAGCAGAGACAATCATGGGTGGGGTGCTGTGGCATGGGAGGGGGGAGCCCTGTGCTGTGGCGGTTTGGGCCAGACTGAACGGTCTCAGCCAGGGGGCCGGGGCTATTAAAAGATAAATGTATTTCTCTGATGCATTATTCATGATGTGAGGAGGTGGGGAGGGAGCAGGGAGCCAGAGGCTTAGCGCAGCAGTGGCTCCCTTCTCGGCCTCATCAGGGCCAAGGCCCCCACTGCACCCACACCCTGATGCAAGTGAGGGCGAGTGGGGTGGGGGTTATTCGGGCGACAGCTGTGAGGACAGAGAGGGAGATAGAGAGATAATGCAACAGTATGTATTCCCACACACATATATTAAATGTCATTACTGCACGTGAATGGACCTCAAACTGCAATACGAGCAGATCAAATATTTTTCCCTCCACATAATCGCATTGGTTAACAACTCCAACCTGATTATTTCATTTTTGTAAGTTTCTGCCGTGAGCTTTCAGTAGAAGTGTTTTTTTCTCTTTCTTACATTAATCTTACGAACACACACACACACGAGAGAAGTGGAGGATGGAGCATCAGACTGGGGTGCTGAATAACCTCTCATCAGCTGATTAAGTAAAGGGTTTGGGCAAATATTTTGGAGACATATTGGACTTCTATACTAGAATGAATGGCGAAGTGAGCTTTTGTCCAACTCATCTCTGATCTGCTAGAAAAGCAGATTAGGATGACCCCGGTGTCACTCATTTGGAGATGAGATGCTGTCGAGAAAAACCAAACAAACTGGAGAGAATGTCAAACAGCAGAAACGGCTAAGCCTCCTTTGTGTGGCGCTTTTTTTTCTTTTTTATTACATGCAAATGTTCATATTTGTTCCTTTCGTAACATTAGACAAACACGCTAAAACTGTTTTCTCCTTGTTTTCCATGGGAATCATTCTCCAAATGTATTTTTAAGAGATTAAGGAATTAAAATAGTCGCTACGTCGTGTTCGGCACAAACATTTATCTCGCATGTCTCGTGATGGGAGAAACTACCTGTTCATGTTTTAATCAAATGCTTTCCAAATCGTTTCATAATTGCCTATAATTGAACACACACTGTGCAATTTTGCTGTTTCGTGCCAATATCTGTCTTCTGCAATAAAATCACACTGACATGTTTGTATCAACAGTGCTATCTCTGCTGTTCATTTCAGACATACGTCCACACGTGTTTTGGAATGAGACAATATTTCTTTGAATTGTATTTCAAATTTCTTTGGAAATGTGACTATAACTGAGAATTCCCCGATTAAATTGTATTTGTCACTAACTGCACATCCACTCAGCTGAGAAACAAATGTAGTTCCCAGCTCCATTAAAAAGTGCTTTTTGCCTCTGCACAAGTGGGGCCCTTTGCTTATATTTACAAATCTGAGGTACATTACATCGGCATAAACTGCACACTAATACTAAAGGGGGAAAAGAGAAGCTCTGTGGCAGAGTGGAGGGTGGTCTCTACACATCAGTACTCACGATTCCATGCTGGGATCATTTGTTTGCAGACAAGAGGGCACAAGGGTGGGAAAAAAGGAATATAAGACATCCAGGAGATGTGGGAAGTTGGTGTGGGGCGGGACCCGGTGATGAAATGTGTGTGTTTGTGTGCGTTTGAACAGACGAGTGTGTTTTATCTGTGTCTGTGTACTTGTTTATGTGGATCGTCATTGTTGCATCGCCACTTTACACATCCTGGCTTGAATTACACACAAGAGACAAAAGGCTTCATATTTGTGCTTGCATGTCAAGGATTACTTGTTCTATTGAATGTACCCCCCCATTATCTGCTTATCACTCTCTGTGCTCTTTAATCTCTTTCTTGTCTCTGCTCAATGGCTTCCTCTCACTGTCTTCCCATCACAAATGTAGCCTTTCTCCCCTTCTATTTTTTAACACTTACAAAACTGAAAAGGCCAGGCCCGGTCCGGGCCACCTGGAAGCACCAGTGAAGCTTTCTCCCAGGCCTGGCTCCCTGCCACTAGCCAGCTGTAGCATTGTGAGTGGCCCATCTCAGTTAATTCCATGCATTGCAATTGTTGCCGGGCACTGTTTACAGCCACCTCCTACTCCGCCTGGGTAGCCTCTCCGATTGTCCCGGGGCCTCCCTTGTTTAATACTGTTTTGCAAGTTATTAAGCCCTGGAAGTCCATTAATCACAGTTCACGGGCTGTGTAAGCCCACACAAGGCAGGCAGGGGTGGGGGATGGGGGCGCACACTCGCTATCCTCAATGGGCTTAGACGGTGGTCCATTCAGATCCCTAACGAGATCATTACCACTAACTAAATACAAACCTGACCCCACGACCTGCTGGGAAATTACGTAGGAGCTCCCTGGTGCAAGACATTAATATACACCCCCCCTCCTCCCCCTCCCATCTCCACCCCTCCCATTTTCCTGCAACAGTGCGTAAACTCCCACCCCAAAGTCTCCCTATGCAACCCAACCCTGCTTCCCTGCTCCCCCACTCCCCACCCTCCTCTTGTCCATTCTCACTTTCTTGCCAATGGACAGAAAACTAAACCTGTCATCAAAAGGGCCCTAATCACTGCTGTGATTGTGGTAAACCAAGCCTGACAGACATTTCACTGAGGCCTCAATGGCTACATCAGTGCCACCTCCCTAGCCAGCCCCCCTTCTTTCTGTCGCTTTCTCTCAGTCCCCCGCGCTCTCTTTTTACCAGGCCTCTGGCCAATGAGCAACAAACACCGGGGGCTTTTCAGATTACTTGACACACTGTGTCCACTTTTGGGAGGGAGACCACCTGGTAAGCTCATTTTAATACAAAACCAGTTCAGTCTCCTCTCTCTTTTTCCCCTACTCCTCTAATTCCTCTTCTCAAGCCAAGCTACCACCATGAATTCTGTCTAATCCAGTGACCCCCACAGAACATTCCTGGTTTTACACTCCTCGGAAGAGGCTGGATTTGGGCGGATTACATGCTTCCAGTTCTGTTTGGAGGCACCTGTGACTGGAGGTGGAATCAAGAACCAACAGTGAAGCACAGAAAGAGGCGAAAGGAAAAGTTCCCTCATTTTCTGTCGAGTCTATTTCTTTCTTAACGCTAATGTTGACTTTTTGAATCACATGTGGTCTTTTTGGTCGTTTTCTAGCTGCAGCTATCGCACTGCACAAGGCAGGCTGGATGTCCGAGCAGCCACAGTATGGGCACTGTGTGGCCCAGGCGCGGGGCGGTGGAGGAGGGGTTAAGAGGAACGACAGAGCAGGAGTGAAAGTGGTTGGTGGGAAGAGAGGTTCGTCGGGGGTTTGCACTGACTTTCACTTTAGCCCTTCAGCTTATGTTAAGATGTTGTCACTTTCACCATCTCAAGTGTTGCCACTTCAGATGCCGGAGCTTAGTGTTCGCAGTGGGCTCTAAGGGGGGTGGAGGAGGGAACGAGGGCAAGAGGGAGGAAGTCTGGGAAGATTTCCATTTTAAACAAGCAGAACTTTGTCACACTGTCACCTGACTACCATGGCAGCCCCTTTTCAGTGTTTCCCAACTTCCTGTCTCCTCTTTGCTCCTTTCGTGTGTCCCTCTATTTAGCCGCCTCTCTTCATCTTTCTCAAGAACTCTTTAAGGCAGCATTTCCGCCCTGAATTCTTCTGCCAGTTTGATGAATTGTATCTCAAAGCCTTTTAAGTTTTGTAGGTGAGGCGCTTTCAGAATTGTTTCGCTCTTCTCCTTTTCCCCCCCACATTATCATAGCAGATGCTTAAGCAGCGCGAGCAGTCGTAGATGTGCATATTTTAAATTAGGTGTAATATCCCCCACTTTAATCCTTGATAAGATCTCAATTGTTCCATGATGTGAAATGGAGATGCAGCGACAACCAGGGCTGAATTAAATCGAAATCTTAATTTACCTGGATATTATCCTTCAGTGAAATATAATCACTGACTGAATAACTGGGCACAGCAGCAAATTCTTAATTGGCTTTTAATGAGTGTCATGGAACATATGCTTCAGTGTAGATGCTAAGATTAGGAAAAGCCAGTTCGGTGAGCGCAGCGGAAAAATGAAATAAAAAAAAAAAAATCTGCACGAGCATGACCGCAAACAAATGTACGCACATAAACACACTCAAATTTTCAAATTATCCACTCTGGAAGACTAAACTATAGATAGAAAATTAAACAGAAAATCTGACAGCATAGGCTGCTGGTTGAGTGTCTGCTTGGCGCTGCATCGATTGTTCCTCAACACTGACCAATTGTAAGCTCATAATGATGATCTCTGGCATGACAAGTGATTTTAACCTGCCTGTGGGCCGCCCCCGCACCAAGTCACAGATCAGCTGCCCCATGTAAACAAAAACATTAGGAGAGCGTTCCACATTTAAGAGCATGCTAATTACAGTCATTCCTATCTGAAGTACTTTCTGCTGCAATTTGCTCAGATCACCAAACCTCCAATCCCTCTCATGTAAACAAATAAACTCTCACGCAACAAAGAGATAAAGCAAATAATAAAATAGACACGGGCACTATCGGAACTCGCTGGGGGCACTGTGTTTGAAGTAGGCTTCAAATAGTATCATACTACTCCACAGTGTTGAGTCCTAGTGTTGTGAACATCCCCAGCGAGGAATAATTACAAGGGTTGTTGTTGATGTGCTCGGGAAAACAAATCATTTACTTTGTAATAGCAGAAAGGAGATAAATGCAACCCCAGTGAAGGGAAATAAGGATTTTGGGGGGGTTGTAAACATTTTAAAGAAAAAAGAAAAAAATATTTAGGTTTCATTCATGTTGATCAAATGTATTTTCATATTTATAGATCAAAGTCACATTCCTTTCTTGATTCGATGATATGAACGTTCGTGCAAACCCAACAGGTGTGACACAATCCACTCGTTTCTTGAGAAGTATTATTTCATTGCCAGTTCCTGCTCAGCATCCCTCCGTTCATTTTTGGTCTCAACCTCTCACCTCGGCCCATAGGCGTCAGGGCTGATCCACAGCAACAGATACGGGGGTGAATGTCACCCTCCAGGTGAGTGTGTTTCTCCAACAGTGGAGGAAATGAAGCAAAAATGATGGAGTGTTTGTTTTGTGACATTCTGTCTCTCCGCGGCCTCATCAGGGCTGAGCCTCGCAGACGTCAAGTGTTAATTTAGGGCTCCTGCCGAGCGTGAGCCTGTCAGCGGCGAGGCTCGGAGGAGGGAGGTGAGCTCTTGCAGAAAATGACCCTTCTGGTCTGATTGTCTTCTGGCCCACAGACTGGCACTGAGAGGAAAAACAAAGACACGGGAAGAGAGCGAGAAACAGAGAGGGAGGGAGAGAGCGAGCTAAAGAGTGGTGGCTAAGTGCTAATGCACCTAGCAGCAATTAGAGAGGCTTACCTGACTGTGTGAGCACAGCACGCAAACACACACACACGGTACACACAGTAAGTAACCCAACCCTACCCTCTCCTTAGAAACACCAGCTGATGGTCACACATATACCAACAAAACGAAAGCCCGACTTCTCTTGGAAGAACTTATTTGCTCAAGCAGACACTCATGGGGACACACGTCCACCATGAGCCTGTTCTTGGTGGATGCTTCCTGCCACCTTTTAGCCAAGTGATTAATTGGGCTGAGCTCCCGATAGTTCAACCCTTTATTCTGTGAAACTTAAACAAAAACGGACAGGCCCCTCTAAAGATTACAGCAGCACATTAACCACAGAGTGAACCGTAAAATTGCTTTTTCCCCTCCTGTAGTGTTGTGACTCTATAAAATGGTCACTGCCAGTCACGGCGGAAGGTACACAGACATTAGTGTTACATCAGCGACGGGAAGCAAGACATGACATGTGGGTGGGGCTTGGCCAAGGAATTCAGATCAGCAGCATGGTGGTGTAAACACAGGTGCATAGGTAACATTGTTTTATTCATCAGCAGATCCCAGTTTTCTTTTTCAACAGAGTCCGGCACGCCAAATTCATTGCGATAAAGAGGGTTCAGAGGGCTGTCACACGGGAAGGAAAGGTTAATTCTGTAATTATTTCAGTGTGAAAAATAAATAATGTACCCTTTGCTATTTCCATCCTTTCCTAATTCGCTTGGGAATTCATTTTCTTTTCTTTTTTCACTCCACCTAGCCCAATTCAATCACTTGAGTTCATCTGTCTGTGTTATGCAAATCTGAGCGGCTGAGACTGAACCCATCAGCCCCTCTGCTCACGAGTTGAGCGGAGGGGCTGATAGAAAAGATGAATTCTTCCGTTTGAATGTGCCTCCCTTTTTCACCCAGTTGCACGGTATCAAGGCTACCTTTTTACGCGGGGCTCTCGTTTATTTTAGCCCATTGCACAGCGCTTCTCCGGTAGTCAAATGTATGAATAAGGATAGGGAGTCACACACACACCATTTCTCTGCATCTACGATCATGGATACTCTCATTCGTATTGGCAAAGATGATTCTGTGAGGAGGGGGTTCATTTTTGAGCTGAAGACTGTCCAAATATCCTCCCCGTCTGTCAGCAATAATTTTTTATTTAAAAAGGAAGGAGGACAGATACATTGGTTGTCCTGGTCAGGCTTCTGATTGACAGCCAGCCCTGAGTATGAGCAGGGCTGAGGCTAGTGTATTGGATGCATGCAGACATAACACTATTATTCCAACTTATCCCTAGGAATAAGTCCAGGCAGCCAGAGGCACAGCGGGAGGCTAATAGACTAGCCCAGAGGAGCCCCCCTGAAGCTCGATGCATTGTGTCGAGGCCTTGTCTACTTCACGCACATTAAGGATCACATGCCACAATTTCACAGTACAGCAGGGGGACCGGCCCCCATCCCAGGCCCAGATTGGCTAGTGATGGATGGTGTTGACAGTTACAAGCCGAGTAGCAAGTGGAGCAACACAAAGGTCAAGGTTGAAGCTGCCAGTGTGGTCTAGTTAACAATGAAAGGTCTCCATGGTGGGAAAATGCTGTTTATACTCAACACTGTGCACTACGCAAAGTGTTTTTTGGCTTTAGTCATTTGAAGCCACAGCGTTTGTTAAGAGTGGTTAACCACATTCCGGTAGGCTGACTAAAATAATAATAAAGGCTGTTTCTAAAGAAGAGTAATCTTCCCAGAAACAGGCATTTGCGTGAGGAAACTACCTTGTGCCTATCCCAGGTATCGGCAGCCATTGCTTCCTGTGCTACATCACCGAGAAGTGCAGAATAAAACAGTTGTTCCCGCTGCAGTGTCCTGCAGGAGTGATTTTTTTTCAGTGTAGCACTTCAGGTTGAAGACATTTCTCCTGTCATTTTCCTCCAGTACTTCAGTGTAATTCTTTTTTTCTCTCCCCTCCATTTTTTCCCCGGCAACTGCAGTATGTGGCGGTCTGAATTGTGTGTTATTACCCAGCAGGAGACAATATCATTACCACATATTTGCTGTCAAGGGTCTGCAAAGAATGGTGCTGTCTTGGGCCTCAGTGATCTAACAACCTCACACAGGGCTCCAGAATTACCCACTCCTGGCTGGGGGAAGTCAAACACTACCAGTTAGAGAGGGGAGTGAACAAAAGAGAGGTACCCACTCTCTCTCTCTCTCTCTCTCTCTCTCCCCTCTTCCTCGCTCCCTCTCTCGCGGCGATAGAAGGGGACACACCTCCTCTGCGCCAAACGGAGGATGCTATTCTCCCCACGCCTCGGTAGAAATATATGTTTGGCTCAAGTGCGGGATGATATGAGACCGCATTGGTGGATGTGGACGGGTAGTGTGTATGACAGTCTGTCATTTCAGATAAAGAGACAAATTGTAATCTCTGTGGTGTACTATTAGTGTTGGATGAGTAGCTCATAATTACCAGCACTTGTATCAAGTTTTTGTTTTTTGTTTGATTTTGCTCGATGCGACCTCTGAATTTAACCCAGTGTATGTCAGGTGATGATAGGCAGAGCGTTTCCACAGTGTTGGGGGATAACATAAGTTACATAGGTACCAAAATGAAGTGAATTTTTGAAAGTTTCAAAAAGGGGGAAAAAATTAAATCCCAGTTACATCAGGGTATATTTTCTCTTGTCATGGCGTCAATAACAGTGTATAAATTACGTTTTCAGCGTCTTTTCAATTGGTCGTCTGATTTGCCCGCCTCTTGTCTGGCAGGAAATCAACAGCACTGCTCTAAGCACCTGTGTCCAGTCATCCAGACACCAAGGTGGGCGGTGGCGTTGTCTAACAAGAACCCCTTTTACTGCCGGATATTCAACACCAGCGTCCGCATTCAGAAAAGGGCACTAACGTTGCTGCAGTGCAAATTCTGTCAGCCTCAAAGGAAACATTTATAGCCAGGAGGGGACTGTTGTTGCCCGGTGTAGAAATCTCAAATGCAAACATTAGATATTACATTTTTAACAGCTCATCTAGTAATCTGTAACTCATTAAAGTACCAGTTACTTTTCTGTTTCCCCTCTTAACATATCACTTTGTGACAGGGCGCTCGGCATTTAAAAGGGTTCGTGCAGATATGTCTGAAGAAAATAACTTCAGAATGGACAAACAATCCCTTTCATGAAAACTGCTATTCAGACTTTGTAACAATGTCTCTCTCATAAGACAAATAGAACTGCTATCATTTCTGTTGACAGCAAGCAGACCAACAGTTTATGCATACTGAGTGACAAAGCCATCTATTTTCTTTCCGGAAAAACAGGCAATACACACTCTGGCAATTGAACCACAAATGAGGAGTGAAAAATTCAAACTTCCTCTGCCATCCACCATCATTTATACAAGTCATAGAAATATTTGATTGCTCTTGCATATCTCCTCGCGCTTAAGGAGGCAGCCAACCAATACACGGCCACGTAAACAAAGTCTGGGGCTTCTATATGAGCCTATCATTTAGGAATCCAAGCAAATCAAGCTTGCAAACAATCAGCAGAGAGGGGAAAAGGCTTCTTGTTCCTGTGCTTTGAAGGTGTAAACAGAGACCCTTATTTAAGGTAAGATTAGCTGTGCATCCTTGATACACCTCTGCACTGAAACAAGGCAAGAGTCCTTGATTTTTCACAACAATGGGGGCCAGCTCTTGAGAAAGACACATTCATATTCATGAATTAAGCATCTATAGTGATAAATTATAAGCATGCCGCTACCGCGAGAGGTGGAATGATAGAAACCATTTGAATACTATAATCATGTGGAGTATTCATGCTAGTTACCAAAGTACCAAAGTATATGTATTTCACTTTTTTGAAGTGTGCACCATGGACAGGGTGGGATTTCTCAATAATTAAGTTTGATTAAGAGTAGTGCTCTTAACGTAGGATGGAGAGAAGCAAACGCCAACAAAGATGAAAAAAAAAAACCCTCCTTGTTGTTGTGCAGTCGTATCAGTTGAAGACTTTTCCTTCCCTGTGTGGCTACATTCACCTTATTCAATGGTGAACTGCACAGGAAGCTTAGTACAGCTAAGAATTTAATTAATGCCGTCTTCCCGCATTCACCATTCTGCAAGCGATATCCAAGATCATGCATCAGTCAGATGTGGTATCTGACATGATATTAAATTTGAACATTTACACCTTACAAACAGAGAGCACTCAAAGACATGAGCTGATAGGACGGCGTGATAACGTTTTGAAATCATTGCCACTAAATTAACCTGATTCTAATAGGATCTGAGGTAGATAACATGGAAAATTACTGTTTTCTTTTCAAGGCAATATACAAAATGGAAGCGCTACAAATTGATTTCTATTTCCTTCCTAGATGCCCTCCCCCATCCACACATTTTCATAATTTGAGATGAGGCGATATGGCATTAATATTCCCTATCTTATCTTGTCACATCCTGAAATTGTTGGAGAGGATATGATTAGCTGAACAATAGCATGAGAAATGCACTTTATGAAGGCTATCCAGGTTTTTATGACAGAGGGTGGAGAGGTGGAGAATGGGCCAGGAAGCAGACACGATGGCAGTCAAATGCCCTCGTTCCTGGATCTTGATTTGTCGCAGCAGGCATTCAGAAGAGCCCAGGAATCGACGGTACATGCATGCCCACCGGTGTTGGCCATTCAGACGCGATTAGCATTTTATTATTGTTTATGGGCCATTTAGGAAGCAGGAAGACAGCCCCGAGCCAACGTTGCAAGGAGGGCTCCAAAGCACAGTGTTTTGGACTGGTTAAATGCACCATTAAGCCTTTTAAAATGAGCTCCACCCGTCAGAGACTAAAAACAAACGTGGCTTTCTGGCTATCAATGGGCACCACTTAGAGGAAACAATGCCCTGTTGAGGCCCACCAGTTTCCTCATCAATGAACATCAAAGATGAATGAGCCCTGGCTGACAGCTTTGTTTTGACTCTGATAGCCACAAAGCCCTGCTCAATATCATCCTGGTCCTGCTCCTCTGGGCTGCCCTAACAGGTGCGACCCATCCTCTCAATGCACCATTTGACAAGGCTGCGGATGGGCAGGGGGTGGCGGGGGGCTTTGGTCCACATCCTCCTTAATCCATGCTACTATAAAAACACTTTGAAAAACAAACGTTTGTTTGGCCAAAGTCAAAGCCCTGGAGCCTGGGGCTCATCCGTCTGTCTGCCCAGGCTTTCTCCCCTTTATTCCTGCCAGTTTTTGTCAGAGCTTCAACTCTTCCCCGCTCATTTGGACAGGACATTAAACAAGACCCAAGAGGATCTGATTCCCAGCCATTTCCCACAAGAGGAATACATACAGTTACAACAGCCAATTGTTTGGATTATGATAACAGTAGCTCGAGATAAAGAAAGAGCAGAAAAGGCGGGTCTGGGGGGGATCTCACAGATGAAAACATGGTGTTAAGAAAAAAACAACTGCCTGTATCGAAAGATGCCGAATGAACAAACCCGATTATCGTTCACGTTATTCTTTAGATGCAAAGCGTCTCGAGACAGCTAATTTCCATGCTCACCCTTTTCTGCTTTTCACAGTAAGAAATGTGTTTTTCCGCCAGTGATAGGCTCCCACTACTTGGTGGGGAGATTAGAGCTCCTCCACTCAGGGACACAGAAAGGCCTTCAGCCTGGCAGAGAGTGAGGGGGAGAGCCAATGTTGAGCATTTTAATCTAGAGTCACAAAGATAAGATGCAATGGCAGATCAATATGTGCTCTATGGTGGCAGCTCCCTGAGAACTTGTCTCTCTTCCTGTGTACTAAGAAGACTTTACCCTGTGTGCCCCATGGCTTCATTTCTCCACAGACCAGCTATCTGCAGTAACTGTCTCTCAGTGACATCTCACACCGGGGCATGTTTAACCCGTGACACCACGCAAAACAGACGGTGAATATCTAAATAGGATCGCCTGTGAAATTTGCCATGATAAATCTCTCCAGGAATCATCCAGTTTGAATATTTGATATGGCATCTATCCTTGGCTAGCTCAGGGGGTGAAGCAGGAACGATAAGGGATATTCAGAGGAGCGATTAGATAAAAGAAAGCTAAATTCTTTTTTGATTGTGGGAGATGCATAGCTATGGTATTTGCACTCTGCCGTGTCTGTGTGACTGAAGTAAAGTGTATAGGTAGCATTCAGGATGTCATTTTTACTTAATTTGCTCTCCTTTGCATCATTGTGGCATTCCATCATTCCAGCACCATCAGATGAGCTGTGAGTAGTGAGGCATCATAGAAAAGATAAAAATGAAAATTCTTCTGTGCTATTGAGAATCTTTGCAATAAAAACTGAAACACCTTGAACTCCTTTAATTTTCAGCTAGATAAACAGCTCCCACAGCATGCCATTATGCTTTAAAGAGACACAAAACTCTCATTCGCGTGCACTCATACTGACATCATTAGCACACACAAGTGGGTTACGATTCGTCTCTTTCATGTCGGTTTCCAGCAGCCCACATCCTTCGGCGTCGACCCCCGTCCTTCACGTTTTCAGCACCGTGACATCCGACACGACTGCGTCCTAAACAGAATCGGATCATTAAAGGAGAAAACGCGAGGCATTGTCATGTTTGTTTGTTTTCATCCTGGGCAGCAGTTCAGATACAGCAAAGGCTCGGAGCCAGACTTGGCCCTCGCTGCAAAAAAGAAACACGATGAACCAAATCTGCATTTGTGAGCGCAAAACATGTACTGTAAATGACAACCGCTGTGCTTCGGGCAAAGGGTGGATGCTGCAAGTCGGCGGTGTGTGTGTGCTCGCGAAGATGTGTGAGCGTTTGAATGTGACAGCAGACCTCGCTAAGGACTAGCAATCACTCCATTCAGCATCTGCTGCCACACAGCTCATATTGTCATTCCCCAGTTTAAAGGAACCTTGAGCGGCTTCAAAGATCTTTTCAAAGCCTTAATCCTAATAGGTCGCGGTTTGTTCTGTCACATCAAAAGGGGGAGAGAGGAGGTAGGGGGAATAATGCATCGGGGCTGGCAGAGATTCTTAAGGGTGGAAGATTGGCAGAGGATTTGCAGTGCGGGGAGGACAGAAATCTGAAATATCGGACACAGAATGCCTGCTGTAATAGATATGAAATAGGTCTTCTCAACAGCATGAAAGGCTGACATTTCCAGAAAGTTTGTCATGAGAAGGCCCTTTTATTCCCCTTCGTCTATCTGCGTTTGTACTGCCACCATGTCCATAATGGAAATTCGCAAGTGTCACTCTAACAGGTTATAGAATAAGATTGGACATTTAAGATTTTTTTTCCACCTCTTCCCTTTTTTATTCAGTGTTTAGAATTTTCTGTGAGAGACCAATTGAGTCCAAGCCGTTTTAGAAAAATGACTTCTGCATGGCACTCCAGTCAGAAATCCACCTCCGGCACTTGTTTTCTGACCCGGTTTTACAGCGAGCTGGAAAAAATACGCCCTCGAAATAGTTTTTAAACTGTTTTCTTGGATTATAATATCTCCATGTTATGCAATATGATATATATATATATAAATATAATATATATATATATATATATATACACCTGGCAAATTTCATTGGAGAAATTTGTGGAATGACTAAGCCTATTTGATGAGCAGATAAAATGCTTCTGTGACGATAAAGTTCAGATCAAGTCTGCCAAAGCATATAGTGGGTGTGAGACGTGCTAGACCATAAGTGTCACTTATGTGTTTACTCCTCACCTCTCTGACACTTTATCAGCTCTGATGGTGTCTCTCATGCATTTCACCTGATCGACTAAGCAGACAAAGAGATGTGGTCCGGTGTTTCAACAGTGCACAAGTGTCCAGCTAATTAGGTGCTCATGGGAACCCGGGCATTGATTTTCTGTCAGCATGTCTGCCCCCGAAAAAGAAACAGGGGCTGTTTGTCTTTTCAAACGATGCACCGTGCACAATTGATAACAGCGATAAAACGGGTCAGGGGTGTAGCATAAGCAAACCTGGACACACTATACCCGTGGGAACCCACATATATATATATATTTATATATAATGATGCGGTTTAATTGTATGGCTTTGTATGGGAAATGGGTAGGCTGCGAGTAGCTGGAAGTAAACAAAGTTTGTCGGGGATGGAAATGGACTGAGTTGTCTGACAAAAACATATCTTTTCAGCTCTGCAAAGGCGTGAAATCCCTCTTGTGCTTGTTATTTCACACTCCTGTGGCTTCAACTTGGGCCAGCAGTGACACAGTAAACAAACAAACACATGCGTTCTTGCAAACACACACACACAGTATTCTAAAGAGAAGGGATTTCGGCAGAGAACTTACTAATGACCTCACATTTTCAGGCTTCTCACTCATGGAGAATATCCTGGAATACCTACTGACAATTTTTACATTATTCCAATACAGCACAGCTCTAGCATTAAAAAAGAGCTATTTTTCTAGAATAGCAAAATAACCAAGGATGCTGCCTATCCCTCACATTCTCTCTGAGATTGGAAACACGGCTCAGCTGAGCACACAGAGCACTGCCATGTATACTGTAAATAATGGTTTCAGTATCACACTGGACAGTGTGCCAGCCACCTGCTGATCCAACCACACACAGGTAGAGCCAGCCCGGGTGCCGCGGGGCTGTAGACATGGGCATTCAATCTGCCAGCAAACTAATCAGTGAAAAGGATGACCTCCAAGCTTATCAGAAGGGGTCATGGATGTAGGTGGAGGAGGCAGCAGTAGGAGAGAAGGGATGTTTTGCACAGCCACAGCAGGGTGACACCGGCCGCAGAATGGGAAAATTCTCAAATCTCAGTGTAGGAGGTTAGAAGAGCGCAACCCTTGAGGAGGTGAGGGAAGCTTGGCTGCCTACCACCCACACATTACCTGAACATGTCAGAGTCCTGTGCCAACACCTTCAGCCCAACGATGATATCATGAATGCCAGGTTCACTTGCTTCGCAATGGATATCTGGCAGCCACTATATTATTGGCACTGGGCATTTGTGGGTGTAAACTCTGTATCACGATAAAGAGCAGCGTATACCATGAGTGTGAGAGTTTGATAAATAAATCTTGCCAGAATTAATGGGCATTGCCTTGCGTCGCACGTCTTGTACTGCAGATGCTCGAGTACTGCATTGTCTCTGAAGCACTAAACCCTGTTAAAAAAACAAAAAAAACCAATTCAATTCACTAGATAAACGCCCATCTTTGAAATGCAAGGACGCAGATTGAACTGTTTGCCTTTAAATTGAAGAATGTTCTTTTGCCTTGGCACAGAGATGCGCACTGCTGAATCGAAGCATTATTTCAGCTCCTTAACTGATCACCGCTGGAAACAATTCTGTATCAGCATTTAAAGGTACAAGGCTGTAATTCAGAAGGTAATTTCACATCTTAACAGAATCCAATTAAAAGCATGGACATTTCAATTAAACCTCCCCCCGGCTTGTCGCTACAGTGTCACAGCATAAGTGAAATTGGAATCAGATTACGGAAAGAATCTGAAGAAGTGTTTTTCAGCGCAATAAGGATCACGCATTGCTGATAGAGACCCCTGTCATGCATACTGCAGGAAAAAAATAGCCCTTCTTTGCTAACATTAGTCATTTAATTCTCCCTCGTTATTAATTTCACAGCAGATTACCTGAGAAGATACAAAATGCTGTCAGCAAAGAGTTTTAATTAAGTATGGGGTATGTTGCTAAGAGTACCTTATGTGAAACTGCTGCCTTATAATGCTCTTGTTTTAATTACTTCAGAGTGCCCCCTCATTAACCTCTGTGGAGATGTGCTCCAAACTGCTGGCTGAATTACACACACTGCACTCCGAAATTGCTTATATCCACATACAGATACTTGTATTAATATTTATATTACCAGAAATGATACGACTGTTTCCAGTTCTTAAAAAAAGAACCTTTTTTTTTCAATTTCAAAGTAAAAGAAAAAAACAGAAGCATTAGGAAATCTGTGCTTTGAACTTCCAGCTGTGAGATAACCTTGGTGGCTAAGGGCACCATGACGACCCCTGGTGGGAGGTGTAATTTCAGATTAAAAGCCTGCATTTTTGCCTTATTAAAAAGAGAGGGAGGGAGAGAGAAAAAAGTCAACCTATAGTATGTGAGTTTTCTATACAGCACGTCTAACAGTGAGCCTGAAAATGTATTTAATTGAAATAAATATTTCAGAATTATCTCTGCTGTTCTGCATGTAATAATTACAACAAAGCGTTAAAAAAAGAAAAAGGAAGGTAAAATATGGATAGTCCCTTTCTGAGGTGCTGCATTGAACCAAACAAAGATTGCTTTTGTTTTATCATTTTATTGCTCCGTGGCGCGTCTCTGTCAGGCAGCTGTGGGTGGTCGCTCAGCCTGAAAATGTGGGTCGCTGTGGACGTTTCCCTTTTGATCCTTTTCATCCTGAAGTTTCTGAATGCTCTGATATAGATTTCAAACATTACTCCAAAAGTGGGCTCCTGTTCAAAATATGCGGATGCACCACTGTCCACCCTCACACCTTAATGTGGTTTAACAGGATACATTAGCTTTTAATGGCACTTAATTGTACAAAAAGGAAATCCATAACCACATAAGGAGAAAAGTCAAGTATTTCCAAGCTCTTTATAAGAACAATTTAGAGCAGACAAGTGCTTTTCAAACCTTGGATTGGAATCAGTCCGACAGTCTGGCCATGAGAGTGGTGGTGCGCATTTGTAAGCCTACAGTGCCACCATTTGGTCATGTTGGGGAGCGTCACTTGCCAATCTTAAAATAACAAATTATGTTTGGTTATGCATCAAAAGTCCTGTTTAAAAAAAAGAAAGAAGAAATAATTAAACAATAATCTTACAGTTGCCACAGTAAGAGTTTTAACTCTGCACTGAACCAGTTTTCAGGAAACAGTGGCTCTGCGGAGGGCTTCAAACTCTGCCTCAGCGTCGGGTATATGATTTCAAACATGAGCTGGACCCGAACTCCTTCCAGGTGCCAAATTAGAGAGGAAAAGATCCAGTCCCATTGTTAGTGTTGATAGATTATCGTAGGTCCGTGCCATCTTAGATAACGAGCAATAACCTGCTCTTCAAGAACAGGGGAGGTTTGCCAAGAAGGAATGGTGATTACAGTCAATTAAGACTGATGACAAAGCACCAATAATAACCCAGTGTGTGTGTGAGCATGTGTGAGCTTGTTTTATTCACTCATTCTTCCAAACTACCCTGTTTTGTGTAATCAACATCTGTTGTGACAGGCACCCTCCTCCTTTCTCAGAATGGCCCACTTCAGATAATGAGTGTCATACCAAACTGCAGGGCGAAGGCTGATTTTACTCCTCTTTTTACTCCTCCTCTTTGGCCTCTGCTCTCACTACCCTCTGTTTTCCTCTCTATCATTCAAGACATCCATTGTTGGGAACCTTGAAAACGAGAGACAAATGCTTTCACAGCATTGTCAGTGCTGGATATGTGGGGGTGACAGAAGAACAGAGTGCAGTCTTGTTTTCTTTAATGAAAGCGATGCTTCACCGTTGACTAAATTTCTTGTTAATGTCTTTATTTTACATTCACAATTTTGTTTTTTGGTATTCAGACAAAACATGAGAACTTATGAGATTTTTCCTACAGATTATTCTGTTATTGCCATTTAAATGGATTCTGTCAGTCTTATCTACACCGATGCGCCTGCATCTGCAGACCTATGGCTATGAAGCATATTTACTCCTTGGGAAAAGAAAGAAATCCAGATCTGCAGCCTTTGCAGCTCAGCAGGTTTGTTTGCATCAGTGGTTTAGGCGCCATCTTCTGGTAAATTAGGCCAACTCGAAGAACCCAGGATGGATGGTTGTGAGGACAATAATTAGAAAACAAAAAACTAGTATTACATAACGTCATAAAGGATCTTTCCATATTTAAAAAAGTTTCCACCTGACCCCTCAGAATCACATAAAATTAAGCCATTTGAATTTTAAACTCATACTATGAGCATTTCCTGAGTTACAGCCTCTCAGTCCACCTCATTCACCTTTTTCTACAGAAAGTTTGAGCAAAGCTTGTACAACCAAATCTTTATGAAAGTCCACAAGTTGGTAAATATTCATAGCACAAATTTTACATGGCTTCATTAAATACACTACACATTGTTCTAGAATATTTGCAGATCCTAAGGTGGGAAGTGCCCCATGATTTTTCATATGTAGCGGTGGCACGGTAGTTGTATAAACCTTTATTTTTTCACATAAGGCTAAAAAGATTTTAAGCCTGCAGTCGGATCTGTGTTTTTAATCAGTTACTAAGAAGTGTAAGTAAAATCATTTTAGGTCAGAATTGCTTACAAAATGAGACAGATTAGTTCAGACAAGTAAAAGTGTGAAACTGCACTGAATGTCACTTTAGTGGGTTGATTAATAAATCTATCCATGTTCTTCAAACTTAATATTTATCTCAGAACGATGTTCTGAAAAACATAAAACCTAGTAGTGTCATGAGTACAGTGAACTCTTTTTAAGGTATCATAACCGTGAGAGTACTTAAAACTACAGAAAAGCTTTGCTGTTTTGAAACTACCTTGTATTCTTATATTAATTCATCAAAACCTCCAGTTTAAAGTGTCAAGTGGCAGCAGCTGGAATGAGCAGTGAAGCTGTTATACTTTCATTCTCTTTTTAAGTGTCACCATAGCAGGGTGTGAATATCAAAAAATGCAAGTCCTTTTAATCTGAAAGTTGGGTTCCACGGTTCATTTTTAACTTCACTCTAAAAATTAGTGCATTCAGCTCTGAGAGTTTGCAGGAAGACATGAAATATTTTGAATACACCCTCTGACGTGTTCCCAGGCTTCCAACTACAGTGAGATAAAGTGCAGGCTTGTGTCTGCTTTTATACATATACAGCAGAGGAAATAATTAATATTAATGATCATTTACCAAGAGGCAGCCAAGAAACCTAAATGACTTAAAGTTCCTCCTGAGATGCAAGCAAACCTGGTGACCAACTACAGCAAAGGTCTCACCAAGGGTTTCTCCACCGCGCACTAAATGATGACTTCCTTGAGGATCAAATATTTATTTCACTTGGTTTAATGTGTTAAACCGAATTTGATTTAATGTGTTTTTTTCCGGACTTTTGGTTGATATTCTGTCTCCTTCCAAAAAGTGAAACTACCAGACAAAATGAGAAGCTGTAAAAAATGACCGACTGAGTGAACTGGGATCTACGTGCAGAAAAGCCAAAGAAAAAGCAAGATTAAGACCTAAAAAGAAGAAACCAATATATAGTGGGCCAAGGAGCAGCATGGATGAAAGTGATGTTCAGTGCCGAATGACAAATCTGCAGTGTGAAACATTTAAAGACGACTACCTGAACAAATTTCCTGGCTAATGGGGTTGCATATCAGGTAAAGTACCGGGCGGCATGACCATCATTAACTCAGCACTATTCACACAGGATCACACTTGCGCGTTGGGCATTTTTCTCATCTGACAGAAAGTAGGTTTGGTGATAATGAAGCCATTTTTCAGGATCATAATGCATCTTGCTGCAGAGCAAAGAGTGCTCAAAAAGGCAGCTAATATCAACTTCGTGCCATGGGCAGCAAACAGTCTGGATCCAAGTCTGATTGAAAATTTATGGTGGAAATTGAAAAAGTAAATTTCCATAGTGAGTATCCATGCTGGAAAGCTGATCTGCCAGCCGCTATTTGGGAAGGCTGGTTGAGAGACCAGGTTGATACAGAATATTGCTTTTCATTAGTGAAATCCATCCATGCCTCAGAAAAATCAGGCTGTTATGAAAGCCACAGGAGATGCAATAAATGATTAATTTAGGTGTTTTTGTAGATTACGCCATCATTTTCCCCTCAACATCGAGTGTTTCCGTTTCTACTTGATCTGAAAAAATATAGCGTTAATTAAAATAATTCCATTTAATTTATTTGAGGCATGTTTGGCTGTTAGACAAAGAAGAAAAGCAATAAGAGTGAAGGTTGAAATGATGCTACTGAGACCTGCTAAGATGTTTGATTTGAAGATGGTGGAGCTGACAAAAAGACGAGTGTTAAGGTTTTTATTGAGTGTGACCAGGATGGAGAAGATTAGAAATGGCTACGTCAGAGGAGTGGTTCAGGTTGAGCACTTTGGGAACAAAGTTGGAGAGGCGAGGTGAGATGATTAGGACATGTGCAGAGGTGGGATAGAGCATATACTGGACACAGTGGACAAAGGATGCTGAAGATGGAGCTGGTCGGCGGGAGGAAAAGAGGAAGACCTCAGAGAAGATTTATGGATGTAGTGAAGGAGGACATGCAGAGGGCTGGTGTGACAGAGAAGGATGGAGCCAGGTGATTCCCTGTGATGATCCCTAAAGGGAGCAGTTGTGTCATAATTGTGATTTGTTTATGTCCTTCAAAAAGTGGTGATTTCATTTGTCAGTTACCCTTAGTTTTGATATTACTTTCATTTATTTTATTAATATGTGTGAACATACGCACCGTGTCCCTCTCTAGCTTTAGTGTTAGAGACTAAAAGGGAAAGCATTCTGTACATTCTTTCAAATCTTATTTTAGTTAGTGTTTCAAGAGCATATTATTTTAGTTTGTTTTTGTTTGTTTGGGTTTGTTTTTCAACCCAATTATACATTTATACTTCAATTCACTAATTATACTTCACTCACCTGATGACCTTGTGTTGGACAAAATGGGCAATCACTACTTTATCTTTAATTTTCATGAAACAAATTCTAATTTGCAAGCACATTTCTGTTTGTTGTTGTTGTTGTTGTTATGCCAAAAGGTGATTTATGAAACAGGATTTATGACTGGGGTCATATATAAAAAAAATAAAGAAATTACCTCTTTTACAAGTATCTTTATGAGTCTGAGTTATTGTACCTACAAAAAAAAAATCAGAACTGTGATATTATCCTTGTTACAATTTCCTCTTGGTTCGATCTCTTGTAAAACACATTTTTAATTTGAATGACATTAAAATAAAGAATAAACTTTCTTTCTGTTCTTTCTGTTTAAAAATGTCTTAATATCATTCATGAAAGACACGTTGAACATAGGCCAACAAGTCATTTACAACAGTTTAAATACAGACAATCATTTTGGGGAAAATATGGAAATCACTTTTTCTTATCAGTGTATATAGTATCATGAATATCCATCCACTGCTCCTCTACTGTAGTGTTTTACCTTAGACACCAGAGGGCGCTTGGGAGCTATATCAGCCCCCTTTTATCAAAATAAAGAGGTATACAGTCTCACAGTCCCATTTTTAAACTAAAGCTTGCTGCCAATACTCAAACTTTTAGACAGGACAGTGCACTCAAGCCCACTACTATCAGTTTCTGAAATTAAAGTAGACAAACTCCTCCGTGGTGCTTTGAAAAGTCTGTTCTTAACCTAGAAAACTGAAATGAGTAACCTTACTTCTAGCAGGGACGGAGAGTAAAGCTGAAGGTGCAAGGTGTAAAAGACATAAACACGGAGGCGTATTCATGAGGTCTAACCACGCCTCCGTTAGACTGCGCTTCCGTGTTTACACACCCACAAAAATAGGAGACTCCAGCGGCCGTCGGGCGGCTGTTTACCGAGCAAGCAGAGTAGCAGTGAGGAAAGTGACAGCCACACGGGAGGCTCGGTGTATGGTGAAAGACAGGTGATTTCAGCTTCCACGGTCGCATTTTAAAGCGTAATGTTCACTCGAAGGGGGCATGGAGACGTCAAGAAATCTACACAGAAAGTTCTGGACCCAAAGAAGGATGTGTTTACCCGGTTCAAACACCTCCGGACTCTGTTAGGTGAGTGAAATGTCATCGGGGAGCTGGATGCTGCATCGTCGAGGCTTAGCTAAGTGGAGCTAGCTAGCTGGCACCAGCCGACCTGCTAACGTCAAACAAGGCGTCAGGTCAGCTGGCTGCTTAGTGCGAGTCCAGCCGGCTGACCTGTAACATGCATCTGCATTATGCCGGTACCCTCTGCTGTTTGAAGTCTTTGTTCATTTAAAATATGAGACAAATCGCACTGTGATGAGGCATGGATGCTAGCTAATACAAGCTAGCTCCCCTGCGGCTACCTAGCCAGCCAATAATGCTAACTGATGCAGGGAAACAGATGCCGAGAACAGGGTTTGCTGCTCTTCGGTCCTGTGCCATCATTATAGTGTTAAACACGTAACTGAAGCTTCGTCATTCAGCATCGATTCGCACAGGTTGAAGTCTCTGTTTGGACTTTTGGAGAGAAGACAGGGCTTTCTTACTGCAGGTTACCTTCCCGAGTTTCAGTCAACTTGCCTCTACCTTTTTTTGAGAAATTTGACATGATATTGACATAAACGTGTTACACAAGAGCAGTCGTTTATTTTAATCCACTGGACAAGGAAGTGCAGAATTTATGAGGCTCATAAAACTGTTGTCTTCTTGCGCTGCGTTAATAAAAAAGAGACACGACTATGTTCTGCAGTCACCTGACTTGTGTTGTCCATACGAGCTGTTAAACGGTCTGAGTTTGCACGGCTTGTTCCATTGATAAACTGTAATAATGACAAGTGAATGCTGAATCTACACTGATTTAAGCAGAACCGATGACGTGCAAGTTGTACATTTTATCATGCCGAATCATATCAAAGACAAAATAAATGCAGTGCTGGAATTTGAAGGCACCATCATCCTTTTTATAAATGAAGAGCGCATCCATTGGCTGAAAAATATATGTGATAGGCTAATATCTGGTGATATGTCACTGGTGTATTATTGGTTTCTCGTGTTTGGAACTTAAACGTTGTATTAGAGGCAAGGAGGTCAAATGTTACAGTCGCCTCCCATCAGAACTCTGTTGACAACATCATGAATGCTGTACTATATCTTGTGCTCTTCTGTTATTCTCCGTGCTTTGTCAGTAATCGAGGTCAGTGTGGAGAAGAACAAAGAGATCTGGAGAAAAACTGCAATCTGCTCACTCTGAGTGCAATAAATCATGTCTTTCAGAAATATCATTCAAAGTAGGTCATGTATGTGTATTTCTTGACGTGGACCACACAGAGGTGAACATCTAGGCAGTTAATTTTCTCTTGTTTTTATTTGATGATTAATGGTTATATCCCCAGAGTAGCTGGAAAACAGATGCAGTAAACACAGTTTCTTCTCTTGTTTTCATTTAGATTTTATTTTATTTATTTTTTTACATAAAGCTTTGAAAAATATTGGAAACCTTTTTACATATTGTCCCAAAATACACACGATGACTGATTTGGGTAAGTTTTAGTTACAGTAAACACTAATTGCTTTTAGTTAGAGCACTTTTAGAGCTTCTAAAGTTTGGTATGTCTGTGGTGGCAGTGGTATTCAGAGGAAAGTCCGAGCACGTTTGCCATGTTTAGAGTTTAAACCATCGGTTCATTGACACGTGCCTGCTTGTAACCTTTTCATATAGTGACTTGTTATCCAATTTATTGATCCTCAGTACTGCAGCAGGATTGTAATAGCCACTGTCAGCCTAACAGTTGTAGCTTGAGCAAAGCTGTGGGAAGTTGATATGGTTGAAGTTTTTTTGCTATCATAGCAAACTTTCAATGTCAAGACTAGTACAGCCAAGGTGGAGGTCAGCACAGTGCTCTGCCTGCCATCTGTGTTTTTCTTTCCCTCATGTGCAGCTAAAGATAAGGCTGGTCTGTTTGTCCAGCAGCTGATAGTTGGGCCGACGTTGCAATGTCCCCCAAATTCCCAGATTACACCGAGCTTGCAGTTCAGGAAGGATTTCCTCCTGGTTCTGCTGGTTCCTGTGTGGCAGGAAGCTTGATGAGAGATGGGGGTGAGGTGGAGGACAGGGCAGGACAGGGACTTGGATAGAGCTGACCTTCTTTCACCAATCACGCTGTTTTATCTTTTTGAAATATTTAAATGTTATTATTCATAACACTAGCAAGAGAAGACATTTCCAGAGGCGGCAGGCTGGAACAGCTTCTGGTGGGAGGAAATTTAATATGTAGCTTCTTGTTAAACTTTACAACCTGTATGTCAAGCATCCACAGCTGGGGTTTACCACACTTATTTACTATGTTCCAAGGAGAAGATACCATTAAGGCACAGTTTGTTTTTTAATGACTCTTATGTTTTCAGTAATCCTTTAATTTCTGCACAGAAGTTTTCAACCCGCTCGTCTTCTCTCAAGGTCATTGTCTATTAAGTTATCCAAAATTTGACCTCTTTATGTCATTGCAACACCAGAAATTTGGTAAACAGGCTTGTTAAATCAGTGGTACTATCAGCAGTATTGTACTTGAAAGGACAATCTGTGGTCTGGGCTATTTTCAGAGTGGCCCTCTATTGGTTTTCTGCTCACTGAGCCGATCTGTGGGATAGAGTGTGAAAGCTGCTGCATGTTAATTTGCTGGTCATGCCTGGCTGCATTTGGCTGAGGTTGTTAATTACAGGAGCCCAGCAAAACCACCTGATCACTCACTGCTTCACACACTTGTGGCACCAACCGCTTTTCCTTTGACTTCTCTCTGTGCGAAGTCTTTCTCATCCTCGGCCCCCACCTGCTGAGCTCGCTGTGCATCCCAGTGCTCCAGGTTGTTCATAGTGACCTGGAGTATGATGATGAAAGTGTAGGAAATCCTTCATTGACATGAATGTAAACAACAGTGTTTGTCTGGAGGAATACCCATTGTATCCCCGGGGCAGTATTTCTTTTTTAGTGCCAAGTCAGCTATAAACGAGTCACGCTGCTGCATTTGAAGCTCGTAAATGTTTAACTCAAAGCTTTTTGTTTGTGAGGACTTGAGACCGGGTGCCTTGGTTGAAGGAGTAAATTAGCTGTTGTTTCTTTACTTTTCAGCTGGTGTAAACAGGCTCAGCTGGAATCTGCTTGTGAACTGCACTGGAACAAGTGTTGCCAGTGATAACACTCAGGTGTGTTTGTTGTAGGTCTTGGTATTTTTAAGTTTGCAACCAAAGGTAAACCTGGGGAAAAAATGAAGCTCTGTACTCATCGTTCACAAAAAATGAAAATGGTGTCATTACACTCTGCCTTTCTTCGTGTGCTGTTGTGTGGGTCGGGGTCAACTGAAAGTGCTGCTGTTAGAGGAGGAAATCACAAGTTGAAGCACCAGGGGGGAACAATGAGCACAACACTGGAAGTGCTCTCAAGAAGGTCCTCTGTGTGGCTGAAGTAAAGGCTGAGATCACTTGACTTCTGATTCTGCCCCATTTGTACAACACTCAGGTTAGACTTGTGAACAAGTCCAGCCTCTTACCATCTTTTATCCCACACTGCGTAGGCAGGATATCAACACTTAAAAAGTGTAGTGCAGTTCAATGCAAGTGTCATATTAAACTGTCCTTTCAGGATTTTATTAACCTTTCACAGTCTTGAGTTTTGTTTCTTATTTTCATGCTATCACCAACTAAACTTGTATCCGAGTCATCATGGATGATTAAAGCTTTTTGACACTAATTGGCATAAGTGGACTCTTTAATGTTACAAGTAAAATAAATCTGACCACTTTTAAACCAAAACATTTACCTGGTTTCCAGATAAATGAAGAAGTATGCAGAAAGAAATCATTGTTAGTTCCCTGTCAGATAAACTGTTAATATAATGATGTTAGAAGCATTGTGTGCTGCTTAGATTAGATGGCAGCTTTAACAGCTCTGTAGTGTTGCCTATTACAGCAGCACCTCCTCTCATAATGGTCTAGGCATTTAGCATCTTAGCACGTACTTAACACGTGCTAAATGCCTTATTAAGAGAAGCACAGAGATGCTTCAGAATAGAAATGAGGAATATCTAACACTGTATAATCATGGAATAGTGTAAAGCTGCCTGATTTGACTGTACATTATAAATTGTTGTAGACTTTATCAGTTAAATTTATATTTAATATATATTTGCTCATAAAGGTGAATGGTTTTTAACTGCTTTATATTAGTTGATAGGGTCGGCAGGACTATGACTCTGTCATGGATATCAATTATTTATTGTGTTGCAGTGATATCTACCAAGGTGGTCATGTTAACCACATGGTTTATTTAGGCTGGAGGGGAAGATCTATTTCCTTTCATAAAGTCTATAATTTTTACTGTCTTGTTAATCAAGAATGGGAGCAGCTACTGGCATCAACAGGTAGACGACGCTTCTGCAGCAAAACAGAACTTAGCCATGCAGGTTATCAAATAGTCACTTCTAGATGTTATTGTTACTTACTGTGCTGCTTCACTGATTTAAGTACCCTTTGAGTCAGTAATAAAACCCAAATATGTGTATATCATGGTGCAGTTGATCGTAATGAAAGTGTCAGCTTCAGTCTCTCGGGGCTATTTATCAGAAGCAGCATCGCCCCCCCTCCCTAGAGACAACTAGACTTCTTAAAAATCGATCCTTAAAAGAAGAGATTGGATTATAACTGTCATGATCTCAAAAATGTAAAAGCAGCAAGCAGATGTGGACAAAAACAGGTTTGTTTTTGTCCACATCTGCAAAAAGGCTCATGTGAGCCTATTACAGTGTGAAAAATGGCTGATGATCTAACAGATAGCTGCTGGGCAGACGAATGTAAAACCTCATCCACGTATTTGTTTTAGATAAATCAGTGGAAGAGCTTTTTTTAAAAGAAGTTATAGAGGAACTAAGGTAAGCTGGGGAAAAAGCTTTAGTTCTACATAAAGACTGAGTTATCTGGCCACACACAGGAAGCAGGTGGAAGGTGAAAAACGAGTGTTTTGACCAGTAGTTGTCAGAGTCACTCTGGTAAATGAATGATGATTTATTTATTCATTAGCTACATTGGAACAGATCAGAGATTAATAACTCTGTAGGCAAAGAGCTTCAGGCTTTAAGAACAAGATTAAAAAGTAGATGTAATAAGAGGAACAGTTTGTTTCCACCCTTGCTTCTGCTGTTAATGTTGGTGGCTTCTAAACTGGTGGCAGAGTCAAGATAAGCATTTGGCAGTACAAAGAAGTCCTATCCCGCAGTCCCTGGGTGATTAGAATTGCAAATCATGGCACCATAAAACAGAAACTAGCTATTGCGCATTATAAATGCTGGATCGGCACACCTCAGTAGGAGTGGAGAGCTCTTATTAGTGTTAAGTTGATGTTGAAGTACGTCCATACCGTAGTAGTGACAGTTTTAGGGTGTCCCGTGTCTGTGTTTTCAGGTGTTTCTCATACACCATCAGAATAAACTCTGCGGCCATTTCTTTGAGTCTTTTGGAAATGTTCTTGGCTTTATTTTCTTTTTGCCATCACTGCTGTTTATCAGAGCCCACATTTCAGATATAAAGATATGTTTAAATCACATGCTTTTGAATGAATTCCTTTCCTCCCCTTTTAGCTACAGGCCAGCTGATGAAATGGAGAGAAAAACACCAAAACCCTGTGTTGTGCTGTGGGTGATCTGTGTTTCACCCACTGCAAAACCAGTTTGACAGGTTTCACTGTTGACCTTTCCTGTTTTTATAATGGCCAAACTTAAACCTAGCCCCCGTGTTTTACTGTGGCAGCATGTTATTGAGATCTGATCTCAGGGTGGATTTACATTTCATGTTGCCTTTTTGAATGCACAAGCTCCCGCTAATCTTAAGCAGTTTTAAAGCCAAGTAAAAACAAACACTCAGGTTTGGCTTACAGTCCATCAGATTAGTAGTTTGAGTAAAGCACAATCGAGGCTGGTGTTTGTTTCAAAAATAGTCGGTGACAAATTGATGTTCAATGAAAATAGAACCTCTGTTTGGGGTTACACACTTGCAGGTGTTCATGTGACCTTGCCTTGTGGTCAGCTGTTGCGTCTTTACCTGTCTGCTTGTTTCAGTTTGGTCTTTCGTTTCCACAGCTCTCAATAAAAGTAAAGATGGTGCGTGGAGAGGAAGAGTGAGTGTTGCCAGTTTAGCAGCTCAGTTCTGCGATAAGCTGTTTTCTAATGTGTGGGCTCAGACTGGGATAAGGTCAGGCTTTGCCAGTTGTAGCGTGACCACTTCACACTGTGCTCTCTGTAGACTCATAGGCCCCAATCTGTTACACAGCTAGACACTAACTGCAAGTCAAGAGGCATTCATGCAGTGTTTGGCACAGTGGCACCATAATGAAATGACATGGACCAAAAGTGATGGGATTGGAGGAAAGTCCTTTTTCATCACAGTTTCATTCTTGTGATTGATTTAATGAAGCTCTACACCCTCAACCATAAATAATACGTCTAAATAGGACTCTAGTTTTTATCCACACCATCATGTTACATCATGTTATGACAAGCCTGATGAGATTTAATTTATGGTCTTCCATGAGTATAGCTGATGCTTTGAGAGTGTGGCAGCCTTTGCAGTGTTGCTTTACCCTAGCACCATGTTAGTTATGGGTCCACCAATTGATCAGTGAAGCATTGGCTAATATACAAGTCAGCAAGGTGTGAGTGCCTCTGACAAATGACAGGATATTCTGATATTGGACATGTCTGTTAGATCATGTCAGTTTTGTGGATCTTGTATCTAAAATACAGTTTTATAAGTTTGAAAGATTATGATGAGTAAATGTCTGTTTCAACCATAAACATAAAGTTTGGAAATATTTTATTTATTTTCTTAAGCTAAGCTCACAATCAGCCAACCACTTGTACATTTGCCCAGTGCTGCAAAATAAAAGCTTTAATGGCCGAAGCAATCCATAGAAGACGAGTCTTGTCAGTAATAAAACAAATGGCTCTAATAGACCCCCTGATAAGGAAAATCATTCTGTCCCAGCGAGCATCGAATTATGATTGACATCTGTAGATTGGCAAAGCCTGGAGCGCATTTAGTAACACAAATGTTCACTGTGTGCTATCAAGGCCTCAAATGTGCCTCACACTGATTGCTCCTTATTGCATCATGTGACAGACTTGTCCTTCTCTGCTGGTTGCAGCAGATTTATGATTAACTTTGTTTCACTTTGGTCAAATATCAACCTTCTGTGGGTTGCAAAGAACTTCCTACAGGAGATATGTTTTCCTGTTTTGTCTTCTTCTTCATTTACATTCATGAACGTGGAATTTTAGGACTGATAATTGACTCTACGTGTTTGTCATGTCCCATTTTAATAGTGTGGATACTGTAGATATATTAAATAGTTTTAGAAGAAGTTATCCAGTTGTTCAGTGATGACGCGACGAATCCTACTTCCGGGTCTAAAGTAGTCTGCGTTTAATATGGCTTTTGTGTTGTTAACATGTTTAATGTTATGTATTTTCTTCTATTTGATCTCAAAAAGCTCCTAAAACAGTCAGTGATCACTGTTGACCTCCCTCGGCTTTTATTACCGCTAATCATTTATTTAAGCTCAGTTTTTAAAACCTTAGGATGTAGCTACAGCCCAGCCCATGCAGCAGTATATGAATGACTAACCTCGTATTGTGGATGGATTATCTCAGTTGTTCTCCTGGCTGAAGTTTGGTCCTTTTACAGCATCCTGCCATGCGATTACATTTGTTCTGACCACCGAGAACACTCACGTTAACTTTTATCGAGTGGAAAAAAAGTTAGCTTGTTTATATTATGCTAACATAGCTGTGTCGCTAGCGGTCACGTAGCACATCATTATATACCAGCTAGCCCAAACTTCAGTAACCCTACAAACGTCACTGCTGTTTAGTTTTCTGTCTTCATTTATGTGGAAGTGATAACAGAGCTGTACGTTTTAATTTGTTTCCAAAACCCCGCAGTCAGGACATGCTATATTGTATTTAGATAGAAGCTAGCGAGCTAACTCCCTGCTAACTTCTAACTCCGTTAAATGTCATAAATTCCGTTTTCATGGATGCCTGGATGTTAAACTCAATTGTTACACCTGGTAGAGCAGAACGCTGATCATTTTATTAAAGATGAAAGACTTTAGACAGTTTTTCAACTCTCAGTAATGCCATAGTGATCGTTTGATATATGGACCTGCAGCGGAGTTTAGACCCAGACACGGCTAGTGACGTCAGACTTAACAGACCGGATATATTATCTTTTTTTTTTTTTTTTTTTTTTTTTTTTTTTTTTTTTTTTACAGACAGCCACAAAAAAAGTTAGAGTAACTTGGCATACTCTTGAGCTTATTAGCAGTTACTGAGATACTTTAGAAATGGTTGAAATCTGTTAACCTTACACTTAAATGAAACCAGCTGACGGCAGCAGGTCTGTCCTTTGTTGTCTGCCTTTAGATTGTTTTTAACTAAGTATAAAACATTCAAACTCTGCACACTGACTTTATATCTTTAGTTTGTTCCAAAGGTATTCAAGTATTGTTGCATGTCTTAATAGTAAGTTTCCATCAGCACTGCATTAATGCTGCCCCTGGCTTCCATTTGATTGGCAGCATTTGTTGACAAAAATAATTTTATTATGTCAGTATTTATTTTGGGTGGAGCACAAATGGTTTCACTTCCAGTGCTAAGACAGACATTGTTAAATAATATTGTAAAGGCCGTACCACATTATAAGAAAAATGTCCCCTCGACACAAAGCCTTTCAAAATGTTACCAGTATTGTTTTGCCAGCAGCATTTTTTTTTCTGAATGCAGTGCAATAACTGACAAGTTTTGTTTTTTTTTAGTTTTTTTTTTATTCAACATTAAAACATGTTGAATAGAAAGACTGGGCTCAAGTTGGTCCACTTACATGTTTCAAATGTCATGTTTGATGTCTGTCAACAAATAAGAGGACTGTTTGCGTGCAGACTTAGTATGTCACCCTCTTAGGGTTTTCTTCCACTCTCTCAAAATGATTCCACACTTTGGATTTCCTGCCTGACATATGTAATTACTGTAACTAATTACTGTGACCACTGGTAGCAGCCATGATAACTGTTTGAGACACACTGTCACCGCTTTCACTAAGTTAACTTGACTAAGAATGATCAAATAGCATTTGGGCGGCTCTGTGAATCATGCTGTCTGTTAGTGGAGGATCGTAGCTCAACATGCAAACAGCCACGGAGCAGGATGGGGAGCAGAAAAAAACAGATTTTAAGTAGTGTCCATAATTGGCTTCATATTCATATAGAATTTCCATTATTTCTGGAAGGATAACGGTAATAATATTCTTACTTAAATGCATTTTGTTAATTGGAATATTTTATAGCTAAGGTACTTGAGTAGAATAGCTAAGGGTATTGCTGCTGACTTTTGCAGTTATTATTCAATAATAAATACTTATAAATAAATGAAAAATGTTTGAACTGGCTAAAGAACTGAATATTCTCAAGAAATCCTGAAGGAACAGGCGTATCTTTATTATGATCAATCTCCTGCAGTCTCTCTAAATTTGGGAAGTATAATGGCATCCATAGTGCATTTGTCGCCTTCTCCTTTAGCTGGCATGCCATATCTGTGCTCCTACGTGTTGGCAGCCTCCAGGCATCCGTGCCGGGGCCCTTAAAGAGTCCTCTGTGTCTAATGTGAGCATTCAGCCAAGGGCACATATCAGTCTCTTCTCTCTCTCATCTCCTTTCTGGCAAGAATATAGTGCACCTGCAGTGCTAGCTAGCCCAGGACTAATGCAAATGAGAGTGTGTCTGATCAAAGGCTTTATTCGACTGCTTTTTGTGTATGACGTGGCATACTAATGATTCAGCTTTAATTGAAATAAGTGGCGTACACTGGAATTTACCCAGAGACTTAAATGTGGTTTAACAAAACCTGTTACACTGAATGTCAGTTTTTATTGGATGTGTTGTCTGCTGATTAACTTTAAACAGGGGAGTAGACAGAGTGGCGCATCGTGGCCCATCGCCTTCAAAGAGCAAACAGCAGAAGAGCACACCAATTATTCAGCTAAAACTTGAGACTGTTCTGCTTTACCCAGCGGGTGGCTGCTGTTCATTTTTCCACCTTATTTGAAATGGTTATGCATCAAAGGATGTGCAAAAGCGTTAGATAACACTTGAACACTGTTTGGGGTATTTCCAACCACTCTCACCATAGCAGCTCTCGGTCTCTTTGTTGTAGAAGTCACAGTGAGATGTAAGGAAGCCTCATTCATGTCATGATGATGATGATGATATGAATTATCCGATAACAGCGCTGCCAAAGATCAGAAAGTAAAGGTATAATCTGTGATTTTTTTTTTTTTAAATTAATTTTTTTAGACAGGAGGACGAGCTGATAGTATTAGACTGAACATTTTGAGAAGATACTGTGTTTAACGGCTGTGCAGTATATAAGATTATGGCTCTTAGCTCTGGCTGCATATTATTGTTTTGCAGCTGGTCGTTTCACACAGGGGTGGAACATCTGCCCTTTCCTGACAGTTAACAGGAAACATCACAATGGAGAACTGTGTCCTCCGAGCCAAACCTGGCATGGCTGATGTGTTTGGCATGTATTTATTAATTCCATTGTAGAAAATTGCAGATCTCCGAATCATTAACTTATCACTGTCAGCACCATTTAGAAGAGTGTTCATGCAATTGTTTGTTTAATAGGGCTGACTTGGTGATCCCCACAAGTCATTTTTACTGCATTTTATGCAACCAAAAGGCTTTATGTGAGTATGAAGCCTTATTGGGCACTTTATCAGAAAATAAACAGTAACTGGTCTGGAAGGAACAAAATAGCACCTGTGGCATGAACTCGGCATTTGACGTTTGAAGGCAGTTTAGCTCTCTAGATTTATGCAGTCGGCACTAAATTGTGCGTCTCAGCAGATATTGAGATTTATCAGACCGTGTGTGTGTGTGTGTGTGTGTGTGTGTGTGTGTCAGCCTTAGATTTCTGCCCTCGGCCTGCAGATACCCAGCCAGATGTGATCTTGTTGTTTCTTGACTCTGTCTCAGAGTTTGTTGTGCACTTTGAACGTTTGTGAAACTCAGCTCGAACCAGTTTGCCCACACCCTGTTTACTCTTTTCACCAATAAAATTGTTTCATTCACCCATTTTTATTGTGTTTTTGAACTTCTTCAATAAACCCTAAAGGCGTGTGTGAGAGACATTTCTAACAGCAGTTTCATAAATTGTATAAGCATGTCTATCACCAGTCATGTTGCCACTGCCAAAGTTAGAGCGTTTTTACCCAGTATGATTCTTGATTAATTCAACACTAATTCCTGTGTTGTATCTCCATGCTACCATGCATTGCCTTCCTATCTCATTATTTGGCTGATTGCATTTCATTATCATTTCATTTCCTGTTTTTGACGCGAGCAGATGGAGAATGACAGATGGAGGCGTGTCATTCAAAGGACTGAATTATTTTGTTGGAATCGGAGGATACAGAGTTATCCCCAGCATTCCTGGGTCTGGAGAGCAGGTTCTGTCGCTTTCTGTCCACATCCTGTTACCTGATGATGTTGGATATCTTCTCACATTGCTGGATGCTATTGAACAATTTCATTCTTTCATTTAACACATTTCTTTCATAAAAAGCAAGTCCTGATGTAGCATAAGAAATAAAGTTCCTCTCTTTCTGTAAATCATTAATGGCTTAGCAGACCATTAGTGGCTGGCAGTGTGATCAGATATTAGAGTATTCTCATTACTGAATTTTAATGCATTAACCCTCTCCATGTAGCCTGGACAGTAGGTCTGTTAGGAGGGATTGTATACACTCCCAATCACATCTAGGCTCTTTATCTGAACTTTAGTACTTGTAGGCAGATGACTGTCAGCTTTTTCCAACATCCTTAAGGGCTTAAGGATGTTGGCTTACCCACTGCTGAAGAGCGCAGACTAGTATCACAACAGCTTGATGTATGAAATTCACCCAGCACCATAAACATATGAAGCAGCCAATAATATTTAATTTAGAGGCATTTAGTGATGAATTGTTACACAATTCTTTTCTTTCTCCGTCTTACATTACAGGTACATGGTTTTCTAATCTAATCTGTTTGATATGAAGACTTTTTTTTTTATTGTATTTTATCCACAGAGCTCTTAAGTACACATAGTTTCATCTCAGGGCACTTTTATATTGTAAGGTCAAGTTCTTACTGTTTATTATACACAGGACATGTTAAGGCCAATGTGCTGAATCCAAGTTAAAGATTGTGCATCTGCACTTCTTCTATGTTTTCAAAGCTACTGGGAAAGCAGTGAATAATCCTTCATTCTTCCTGTGCTCAGAGGTGACTGTGGGTTCTTGCACTAGCTTCAAAGGATAACACATAGTAGAGTTAGGGTTGTCAAGTGGGCAGCTACCATCCTCTGCATTTTGCTGATTTAGCCATTTTTTTTAATGGTTTTCCCCAATGCCTGTCCATTTAATCTTATTTCAAATATATTCTGTACAGTTTTACTAACTAATAATAATGTATAGGGACAAGTTTGTCTTATATTCTTAGGTGTACAGATCCTACAATAGGGGGAAAAAAGTATACCTTTAGTTTTCTGATGTGCACTGACTTGTGTATGTTCTTGTCATTAAAGCGGCTGTTCTGTTCTAAATGATAACGTGTCAGCCCTGCTTCCACTATGACTTTGCATGTTTTGTTTGATTATTGTTAGGGGCTTGTTTATATTAGAGGTCATTCTCAGCTTTTCATTAGCAGCATTCATATGCAGCATGTCCTAAAAGCTCACTTTTTAAAAGCTTGTGATGTTACTACAGCCCATGGGCTCACGGTTTACCAGACACAGACACTCATTGAGCCAGATAATAAACCCTTTTTTGTTTTTTTGTTTTTGTTTTTTGGAAGTGATTGAAAGATTGGAATTAGGGGAATGATGTTATACAAATGTGCATAACAACTTTGATTTCTAAAATAGTAACGTGGATAGTAGGGCTGAGCCATACCATACTGTTCACAGTAATACTGGTATAATGTTGGGCAACGATGAGAAAATTAAATATTGCGATAGAATATGGGTAAAACGTGCATGTGCAGTGCCTTTGTTTTCATACGCACATGGTGGAAAAAGCATGGCGGCGATGGAGAATGAGAAGGGAGAAAGCGTATCGTTGAATGAAAACGGATGAACCAGAACTGGTTTGTAAAAATGCTTCAACTTCAGTGGTGTGGAACTGGTTTGGCTTTCGTCCGTCAGATACACTAAACTCACATTAAACAGTATTATAATCATTCTTTATGGTTCACACTAACTAGATAGGGCTGTGCGATATGACCAAAATCTCATATCCCGATATAAAACATCTATCGTCCCAATAACGATATAAATCACAAAAAATTTAATATTTTCTGTAAATTCTGTGAATCTCGGGTAGGTGAAGTGTTTCCAGCTGGGCGTCGTGTACCTGGAGTCGAGTGTTCTAACCGATGCATGAAACTAGAGCAGGGCGATATGGCCAAAAATATTTATCACGATATATATTTGAAAATTTGCGATAACGATATAACCGACGATATAATTGATGCGAGACAAAATACAACTCCACAACATTACTAGCGCAAAAAGACAACCTTCCATTTATTTTCACTTAAACAAGAAGCTGGTTTTTATGTACATTA
>NW_024582416.1:1397164-1403596 GCF_018398535.1 Haplochromis burtoni
TCAATATTCTGCATACTTTTTCATGTGATTCCGTTTATTTTGAAAATTCTCAACAGGATCTTGAGCTTTATTGTGAAAGGTTAATGTGGAAAATAAACAAGCGGACATGCGATGGTTTTACTGTCGTTGTTGCTAACGACAACCCATAAAAACAGGCGCTTGTCCATCCGTAGTGGGGTTATATTAAATATAAGAGAAAGAGAGAACTTTAAGAAATGAATATAGCCACTACAGTGACCATCAAAACGATGAAAAAAATATTGCCGTAAACAGTTTATTTTGCGACACCACGAAACAAACGATAGCGTAAAATGAAACGATAGACGTTTTTATATCGTCATCCGATATATATTGTTATATCGACCAGCCCTAGTAGCAGAGAAACGCCAAACTGAGCAACATGAGCCTTTAAAAAGGTTTGGTGTATTATTCTGTGCAACATTTCTGATTCTGGATAACTAGAATATTTCCACCTGTGCATCTGGGGCTACTTTACTCTGAGCCGCTCCCAAGTGACCAAGCTTCTCACTGTAGCTCTAAGGGAGAGCCCAGGCACTCTTCCATTGAAGGCTTATTTCAGCCTTCTTCATCTGCAGTCTCACTCTGTTTTCCCTCAGTGGTTAGCGAGTGATTTCTGGAGGTTGGTGGCTGTCTCTGGGTTAAATCGGTCACACAGAGTATGTTTTGATTGACCTTGTGATTTCTTTGGTCTCGCAGATTCCTGGGTTGGCCCATAGTGTTCATGCAAGATGCATTTGTCTGCAAGCACTTGTTACCTTATGGAGAACATTCTACTTTAAAGTAATAGTTGTCTTTACTGCTAAATCATGCGACTGGGGCTTTAGTAGTTGATTTTGCAGCAACTGCCTGCAGCCACTTGCAACCACTCAAGGAATATTTTTTTTCCATAGCAACTGGTGGCTGGCTATAGGCATGTGTGACTGGAGACTAAGGTTCATTAGATTTCTTTAAATCATTTTAGTGTTGGATGTTATTTTTATAACAGTGCAGTTGACCGGAGCTAATTCCTTCAGTTCAATGTGTTTTGTGATTAAGATTGGCTCATCTAAAACAGTCTGATAGTCTAAATCTAATCTATAACCTAAAATCAGTTTAGATTTGGATTGGAAATGGGAAAATTGGAATAATAATCTTTTTTTTATTAGTATTATTTTTTTGTTATCCTACATTTTCCAGCATCTCTTTACAACTGTTTTTAGTGGTTAAAAATTAGCTGAAATAAAAACCTAAAAACAATTTCCCCCTTTTATCCCTGTGTTGTTGTTTTTTAACGAAATCAAAAGTCTGTTACCGGTAGTTTAAATAATACAGACATTTGAATTTCCTAATGGAGCTATTCTTGGTTATGCTTCACTGTTTTGTTTCATGATTAATGAATCTTAGCCTCATGGGATTAATGTAGAGCTGGGCGATAGAACGATAACGATATGTATCGCGATATAACTTTTACTCGATAGAGAAATTAAGCTATCGCGATAGACCTCGCCGCTCTTGTCCTCTTAAAAAAAAAAAAAAAAAAAAAAAAAAAAAGGTCAGCCAATCCAAATTAAGTAGCGCAGAGCCGAACCAATCACAGCCGCAGCGTCACGTCGCGTGACTTGTTACGTACAGCACAAGTGCCAAGCCGCACAGTGTGTTTGTTTGGGAAGCAGCCAGCGGGTAATGGAGCGCGGAAGGATGAGTGTGCCGACTAGAAAAATCAACCGAGCGTGACCGAAGAGAAAACAGATGATGGTTCCAATGCCGGAGAGATTGTCGAACGGAAGAGCCATAGAAGTTCCGTAGTGTGAAGGTATTTCGGCTATTTCAAGTCTGACAAAAAAAGAGTAGCGTGCACTGTAAATTGTGCCGAAAGCAAGTCTGGAAATACAATAAACTGGTGCATGCGTCACACTGTGCGCCACGTTATTGTTTCGGTGAAATGAATTTCTACAATACTGTTACTGTTAATTCTACTCTCTGCAGTGTTTAAATGCTTACATATACACACAGTTACTGTCCGTCCACACATACGGCTCGGTTCTGCTTCTATGCCCCAGCTTTGTTTACTTTTTCCCACCGAGGCTTCTAGACTTCTGATTGGCCAACATTTCTGCACGGTTAGGAATCTAGCGCCACCTGCTGCTTTGGCATGTTCATAGCAGCGTTTTCCTTCATTTCTGCCTTTATGTGTGGACGGGATTATTTTTTAAAACGAAAACGGAAAATCTCCGTTTTCAAAAATACCCGTGTACGTGTGGACGTAGCCTCAGTCTCTGACTGGAAGCGCTAATTCGTCATTCGGCTTTTGTCAGACTAAAGTAACTGTTAAAACTGTTTGAAAAGCTCAGCTATACAACAAGGAGAGATTGAGAATTTCCTTTTAGTTCTCAGTTTATTTGATATTGACAAAAGTTAGTCAGTTTTGTCTGTTCTTCTGTAAAACAAACTAAGATTTATTTTTAGAATTAATATTTTGTTTCTAAGTGGAATTGACAATTTAGTCTGTTTTGTTTGTTCTATTTTGAAACTTAAACGCTTTAGCGGCTGCCTTTTGTGTAGTTTGCAATATTTGCCTTTATTTATCTGAAAAAGTCTCATGTTCCTTAAGTACATCTACCCTGTTGAACTTATTATGGGAAATAAATATTTAAATAAAAACAAGCTGCTGATTATTTCACATTTTACTTGTGAGCAACGGCACATTTAAATCTTACAAATATAGTTATTTGGCTTATATCGTGATAGATATCGTTATCGCCTGAAATGAAAAAAACATATCGTGATATGAAAAAATCTCATATCGCCCAGCTCTAGATTAATGTAGCTTTTCTTTTTTCTTGTACATCTTCTTGTGCTTTCTCAGTTGAAAACGAGCATCTGTTTCTACAGCAATGGGCTGATTATAGCTGCATTACACTGGTTTAAATTGCTAGCTGCTGGCTGGCAGGGAGGTTGCCTATCTGCGGATATCATCAGGTAGTTTTGTTAGTCTACAGTAATTATGGGCAAGCTAAGGTAACTGTAAAGCATTGATGGTAGTAAAACTGGGTCGGGTAGAAAGTCGGTGTCATCTCACTGTGTGTCACCAATTAGTCGTTACATTATACATCTAACTGTCAAACAGCAGCGTCACTAGGGATTCACCCATGATGACATGATTATTTATTTTTTCCTAAATCGAGGCTAAAAATGTAAAACACTCATTACTTTGACTCAGTTTTCTCATCATGCATCTTCATTATCCCTGCTTTGATCTCAGGGCAAAGCTTTGTCTTTGTCACGTAATTCATCATTCCAGCAGTCCCCGGGAGATGGACAGCTTCTGGGAGTTTTCCAATTTGCCATTTAGTAGAGGGAGAATTGGAACAGAAGGTGAAGCTTAATTGCTCTGTTTTGCCAGGAATCATTTTGGGGAAATGTATATGGGGAAATTATAGTTTTCAACATAAAGTGTGTGTGTGTGTGTGTGTGTGTGTGTGTGGGTGTGTAAACTGATATTTAATGCATTGAAAAACACAGTTACCACAGCTGTAAATAAATATAGATAGATTAATGCTTGAGGAAGCTTAAACATGTGTATTAGTTAAATATCAAGCAGAAGTGTCTCTTCCAGCATCCCAGCTGCCTGTTAAAGTGTATTTTTGCCCAGGAGAAAATCTGTCTTACAATAGCACTTCCTGAGTGCTGACCTAAATCCCAAAGAGCCCTATTGGATGGCATGGAGGAAAAAAGTCATCTCATTTATTCATCCTCCAGTGTAGATGAACTCAAAGTATTACTGGCTGAAACATGGAGGAGACTTTCATCACAGCAGTAACTGAAACAATGGCCTCATATTGTCTGAGAGTTTTGCAATCTTGAAAAAACAGAAGGAAACAAAAGGGGAAAAAAATCACAAACTGATATTTTCTTTAACATTTATTTGGTTTGCAAGTATGTTTTGTCTCCATGTTAAACTGTGACTACCATTCTTTAGATTAAGTGCTCTTAGCTTTGCATTGTATTCCTCACATGGACTTTGCCTTTGGGAGCTACAAAAGTATATTTTGCGACTTGTTTAGCTTAAGCAGAACCTTAAAGTGATTCCTCACAATAAGGTTCTGGGTTTGCACCTCCTAGTCGACTGGGCCCTTTATGTGTAGAGTTTCTGTGTTCTCCCTGTGCCTGTGGGACCTTCTGAGTACTCTAGTTCTCTCCCAAAGGCATTTTAGGTTAATTAGCCATAGGTGCATGTATATGGGAGAAGGTAAGGTTCTCTGTCCCTCTGCCAGATCTCAGTGGACCGGTGCGTGGTTCACTGCGCCTTTTGCACCATAACTGCTGAGATGGATTGAGTTAAATAAGCGGTTGGATGGGTGGATGAATCTATTAAACAGCATCCATTTCACTGTGATGGACTGCAGCTTGTTTGCCTTCTGTTTAGGAGATTGATTGCAAGCTAACCAGAACCTTGTACCAGGCTGAGGCTCCAGAGCAGAAGGACCACTGTAGTCGGTTGAGGTGCAACATGGTGGCACCGGAATCGGTCTATTCATTGTAGTGCCAGCTTAACATGTATTACTTATAAGTTACTTATTATAATTTATGTACCAATGCACGGATGTGCCTCTGTGCGTCACCACAGAGGCAACAATACAAAAATTGTGTCTTTGTTGGATAAAATGCACATTTCACAGTAAAAGCATCATTTAGAAATCTTTCACTTTTCAAATTGTGAAATCGTAGATCGGGGTAAAACGTTTCTCAACGTCCCCAAAAAAACAGTTCTCTCCCGTGGCTACAGGTGAGGAGTGGGAGAAGTTACACTGCTTAAGGAAGTGAAGCAATTTGCTTTGTTTTAAAATGTATGTAGTTTTCTGTTTAAATGGGGAACTAATGCGAACTCACTGTCACTCCTGTGATTAGTGTCACACAGACAACATTAAAGCATCCAGGTTTCTCAAAACAGACTACAGGGGAAAATCTCTACATTAACAAACCTTGAACGTTGAATACACTGTTGAATAAAAGTGATTGTTGTTTCTTTTTTATTTAATTATTATTTTATATTCTCACTGACTGAAGTTGATTGAGTTTCTTTTTCTTTTCCCCCAGATATCATTGACAAGAGTGAGTTGAAGACATTCTTTGAGAGCAACAGTTCTCAGATTTATTTTATCTTCTATGAAAATTTCATTACACTGGAAAGCAACTTAAAACAAAAAGGTGAGTAAAAGCTTTTTTTTGTAATAAACTGCACATGAGCTATTTAGCTGCCGCTGTCAGTGGCAGTTCAATAATTAACCCTCTCTTTGCCCTCTGTGCTACAGCAAAGGTTATTTTCCGTTTGCCCCACATTTCCAGAGCAGCGGTACTTAGAGAATCAATCTGATTATGTTTAGTGTAACTGAGTGGATTGAGCTTGCCTTCATTCATTCCCACTGGGACTGCGGTCTCATGGTCATACACGTTCATTTAAATGAATGTTTATGCAATGGCCCATATTATTTTTGCATTATTGATGAAGCTCTATGCAGCATAGCTTCAGGTAAAATGTTTTAAAAACTTTGTACTAAAAGTGTATTTTTTCTGTTTCAGGGAACAAATCTCAAAGGGAGGAGCTGGACTCTATCCTCTTTATTTTTGAAGTAAGTGCTCTGTTGTATTTTATGTTGATATCTCCATCTGGTATTTCCAGGTAAACTCGGGGAGTAGAATCACCTGCTACGTCCTGAATTCACTTCATAGAGTCTGTAGATCAATAGCAGGTTGTTCTAAGGCCTCATTGTTACGCTGCCATTCAGTCCACTTGTTTTTAAAATCCAGGCGTGCATGCAAATCAGAGGTGTGTTTCATCTCTGCATGCACAGCATGCTGTTGGCTCTCTAGGCCCTCCCTCTGTTTTTGCTGAGCACTTTTATGTTGCACATGCAGGTTAAAGTCCCCTACCTTGTTTTCCCACCTGACTGCAAAGACAGCTCGAGTTTCCAATACAAACAGTGAGCTCTCCGGTTACATTTGCTCAGGGCAGGGCTGTTAGGATGGCAGCAGATCAAATTGTGGGGCAGTCTGTTTGTCTCTTTTGGTACAGTATGCCTTGCCCTAAATTTTGTCATCACCTGGGAGCAGTATCAGGGGGTTCCTTAAATTACACAAAGTCACAGCTAGGGAAGCGCTGCCAAGGATCCTTAACTGCTGTAGTCTGTCTTGAGCGATGGATTACTATGTTGTTGGGGTTTTTTGGGTTGGTTTTTTTTTTTTTTTTTAAATTTTTTTTTTTTTCTTGGCATCTCATAGGCCAACTACAGGGTTTAGGACTCTGGCCTGAAAGTTTTCTAAAGGGCAAAAACAGCCCCTCCTCCATGTTTCTCTGTAGGCTTAGTGTAGTCCTATAATCTTGTTGGAGTTCTTTCCCTGGATTTCTCCAGACAAATTTTCAACCATCACATC
>NW_024582416.1:1403616-1432897 GCF_018398535.1 Haplochromis burtoni
GTGTTCTTTCAGTCTGTCAATCTTCTTTAGAATTAACACTTGTGCCGATGCCCCTCTCCTGCAGATCATACCAGAAATTATTTTCTGATCAAAGCAGAAAAATGTTATCATTCAGTTCAACATTTCCATTCAGTTCTCTCTATTCTTTACCTAGAAACCCACAGTGTCTGTATGCACACATCCAGTCATTTGACCTGTAAATAAAGCCTGGATTCATGGCTTCTACATATTTATGGAGTCATCTTTTCAGAGAGAACTAATATTGAAAGCAGCTTAACCCTCATTTTTCCCCTTTTAGCCCCTGCCTGTGACGCTGTGTGCTTTTACCCATGCACTGAGAAGATAAGCTTGCTTTGACTAATGTGGGCAGGACAGATACAGGGTTGCCTTGATCCTGAGCTGTGCTGCAATGTGTGGACATTCCCGTTACACCACATTACATTAAGAATTTTTTCGTCAATGTGATATCAGTGCATGTACTTCGAACATGCATACTTGAAGAAAATGTGTAATATTATGCAGCGAAAGATGTGGCAGTGCAGCAGAAAATTAATTAAAACAGTGTTTCGAGGCAATGGCATTTTGCTCCCTCATAAATTATTTCTACAACAAGCACAGTAATGTAATGTATTTCTTATGGGAATTTTACATTTATGCCACGTGTGTCATACACCTTCTCTCAGTGCAGGATAATACTTTGTGTAAACGGCCATTGTTAACATAAGTGATGGGAATCGCCCGGCCAAAACATGGCAGCTTTTGTCCAGCAAGTGTCAGAGGATTTTGTAGCGTGGCCTCCGAGTGGATAATGGCTGGGACAAAAGCAAGTTTGCAGCACAGTGCTTAGAGTCACACTTTAATGCTGTATGACAGGGTAAGAAGAACAGGACATCTCAACATCACTTCTCATGTTCTTTGTATGAGTTTCCCTGGAGAACCCCGTTTACACTCCTCTCTTCAGGAATGTGAAACGTAGTCTCACGCTCTCACCTGTCCCTCACATCTGCCTGATATATGCAGTCCACGTCCCCAGTTTGTTTCCTTCGAGCTGGCTATGTGGGGATTACTTTGCTGTCATGATGAGGTATGCAACCCCTTTTTCATGAGTTGCTGTGGGGGAGCATGATCTCCCATGCTGGGCCCGTTTGAGTAATGGCTGTCTAGAGGGGGTAATCTTTTGTTCCTCTGCCTAAACTGTGCTGGTCCACTCCACCCCCCCATCCCACCAGCAGCCATCACTCCCTTCCAGGATTTCTTTGTCTGCTTCCACAGAGGCATCATACCATGGCAGTCTTTATGGGAATGCAACCACATTTCTGAGGATGCAGTCGTGTTCTCAGCATCTTTTATTTTGATATTGATTAAAGATTTTACCCCATAAAAAGCGACATAACATTTATTTATTTTGTTTAACTTTAATAGTTAGTCAATGTTGAATCAAAGGATTGCCCTAGTATGACCACAAGGCTTTGAACTCTCTTGGCAACTGTTTGTGTTTTATGTTAAAACATGTTTTATGTTTTTGAATACGTGTTGCTATGATACATGCTGTTAAAAATAATTCAAACGAAAAGTTTTCAGTGTATAACATCCGCAGAAAAAACTGTGTTTGGCTCCTTTGACCGTGTAGGCCGAGGCTTGAAGTAACGTTAGCAGTTTTTCTAGTCATTCACAGCTTGAGAGAGCGAACACTTAGTTTGATTAGAAGTTCTGAATTTATTGATCGAAATGTGAAAATACTCCACTGCCTAGCCATTAACATCTGCTGCACTTTAATCATTATCTGTTCCTGCAAATGACAAATTCAGTGGAGACTTCCAAGGTGATTGATGGTTAGTTGATTCCCAGGCAGTAACTCCCATACAAATCAGGCACATTAGCAACAAATACACAGAAACAAATGTGATAAAGTCAACGTGATGGTTGTCATAGAACATGGACAGAACGTTGATTCGTAAATTCACACAGAAGAAACTATCCTCTGTGTGAGAGTGAAATTGGAAATGGGCAGGTGGGAATCATGAAACCTATGGGCTGTTCAGCTGCAGAAATCTGAGGCAGTTTGTGCACAACCTAAACCTAAAACCTCACCAGTATCACAATCAATTAAAGAGGGTAAACTACTATAGATTTAGTAATCATGCTTTTTTTTTTTTTTTCTTTTTAAATTACAGTTCATTTGGGTAGTTTAATCAGAATCAGAAATACTTTATTAATCCTTAAGGAAATTATGGGTTACAGCCGGCAGCATGCACACCAACCAGTACCAATCCCTGAGGCCAGCAGGGGTTGGTACTGGTTCTTCCTACAGACTGACCAACAAAGAGGCCACGTTCCAGGTATGTTGGAACTTTGATATCAGAATTCATGACATCACACATGAGTTGGCACGTTCCAGAAAAAGCGAGGAAAAACAGGATTTGTTTCTGTTCTTGGCATGCTGGAGTCATTCACGCATCACACGCAGTGCAGCAGTAATACTACTTTTGTGTTTAAAAAAGACATTCGTGGATAGAGCCTGGTCAGTGCTCTGTGCATGGCTTCTTTACTAAGTCACAAATACACAACAGTGGCAGTACAGATTCAAAGGTTTACAGTTTCACAACTGTTTACATTCACTGCCGCCATCTTGGATTGCTAACTCGGGGTTTGTCTGCTCCGAGTCGGGAAATCTGAATTGAGGAGGCGTTTCCCAAAAATTCACTGGGGAAAATGAGTGTTGCGTCAGGGCCAGGCGTATAGAGTTTATTGTTGTACTTCAATTAATTAAATCAAATAAATTAATTTGTTTGGAGTGGCCTTTTGCATGCGAACATGTCCACAAAAAATCTTATTAGCCTTTATAAAATAAGGTCAAGCAAAACAATACATTCTAATTATAGTTCTGCTGGTAGGCTAGTGGCTGCACACAGATGTAAAATTTAATATAAAACTCCCTTATAGCTCCATCCCTGTGAGCACAATGTGCCTTTCAAAGACACACAATCTGCTGTAGATGCATGGATGTGTCTCCATATCTGTGTTGTACATAGATTCAGACATGAAGGACAAAATTTTTTTCCTCTTTTTTTTTTTTATAAAATAAAAACTTGTGCCAAAAGGATAAACAGGCTTCTCTTTACATTCGGTAAAGATTTATGGTTTCCAATCTCTTTCTTAACCTGTTGGCACCCAGCTGCTGTGGAGAACCACCTGTCTTGTCAGGTGACCTGTGCGTGAGACACACATTGTTGCTGATTGGCCAAGAGTTATTAAGAACCTTTAGTGATAAACAAAGAGCCAAATTTGACACATGTGACAGAGGTTGTGAGGTTGATCAGTGAAGTTAAGTGTGCTTGTTTAGTTCATTACTTTCTGATTTGAGTGCAGAAAGTTAAGGAAGGAAGGCTTCTTTTTTTATTGTCATGTAGTTGTTTTATTCGTGTTTTTGTGATTTTTGTTTTTTGGTTTGTAATGACATGTGTTCATGTCTTTAGTTTTCATTCTTGGTTTGCAAGCTGCAGTCGTAAATTGTTTATTTGCTAATCAGATATCAGCTAATTAGAGTCAAGAGTTGGTGTTTGAGAAAATATTTGTCTACATGTAATTAATTTCTCTTTCTTGCTGCTGCACAGCAGAAGGATACTATAAAGAATGAGTTTTACAGCCAGCGTGAGACCTCTTTCTGTTTTCTGCTGTCACAAGACCAGAACCAGCTTCTCAGGCCTCAGGGGAAGAGTTTGTTTATGCGCCTGTATTACTGGAGATGACTTCTCACTGACAACAGTGGCATTGAACACTGGTGCCGCTGTGGTTATGGAACAGGTTAAGGGACAGCTTTGGGACCCCTGAAACTCCGTGACCTCACCCTGACATGTCAAGTGCCATCTGGACCTGAGTCAGCAGGCTGAATTCCCCTTGTTATCCTCTCTGTCAAGCTGCCCCATCTAGATCTGAGACTTAACTTACTGACTTTTTAATAAACAAAATAAATCTATTTTTGTATAGTTTTTTGTTTTTGGAGATCACAGACTGAGAGAAATCTTTTTTTTTATAGGAATAGTATCAGCCAAAATGGCAACACACTAAAACAAGTATCAAGCAGAAAAAAAGACTCTGAGAGAAGAGAGATCTCTGAGGTTAAACTGAGATTTATTCATGTCAGCCGTAGCATATGATTTATTTTGACCTGCATGTTTTTAAATGCCCAGGTCTGTAATTAGTAATTAATTACATAGTTTAAGTCTGTATCATGAGCAGCCATCTATAGTTCTGTTCGGCCTCGTGTAATTGCTTCATATTCTTTGTTCCTCTAAACCTCGGCTAACGCTTCTAATAAAAAAAAAAAAGGCTCAGGGCCATTTAGTTACATGATTTGTTTTACAGTCTAATTCTTCTTGACTGGCAGTTTACCCATTGGACCCCCACTGGTTATGCATAATGCAAATGTACAAAGTGTAGCTTGGGGTTGCACAGGGGAGCAGCAGATGAATCTTGATGATCTGTGCGTTGGTCCAGAATATTCCAGATAGGAACATTTTTGTCACTAGTACATAACCTGATTAAGAAGAGTTTTTAAAACGGACCCTAGAATGCTGTAGCTTGGCTTTGCCAACCAAAGAGGAAGGTGTAGCAGATGGATGAGAAGCTGGTGTTAAGGCGCTGAAGGAGTCTCATGTGCTGTTGCTGCCATCTACTGGCCACAGAGGGGAATTAAAACAGTTTTGTAACACTGTTCCCATATTTTTGGTGTTCTTCTTAAAAACAAAGAATAAAAACAAGTGTTTTGGGCTTAAAGCACCATTTAATTGGAGTTTTGTATATTTTACTTGGTTTAATTTGCATGTTAGTCAAATTTCTGTTCAGTCTTACGTGGCTCACACTGTTGTGGCATAAGCAAAGCAGGTGTGTGTAACTGACGTCTTCTCTCTGTGCTTTTCATCTATAAGTGTTTGTAATCCCAGGGCCCACTTTTGGTTGATTGAATGCAAGCACTATACATTGCACTTTATTTCCTACACTGCTTACTATGTGTTATAATTTGAGTTTTGCCTGTTTTGTCTGGTTTTCTCATTATTGCACGTCCTTGACTGCAGTTTAAGGTAGATTAGTTCGTTATGTCTCTATTGTGTTTGGTCCTTCCTCCATATATGCTATATTCATCTCTATGATTGCCAGAAATCCCAAACAATATGCAAAGTACAACATTTCATCTAAAAGCATTGCATTGTGATTGGTGCTAGAAGCCCTTGTAGACCACATCTGTAAGCAGCATATTCTGTGTCATGTTCAGGCTCTACTGCTGGAAATCTAAGTGCGGATCATGTAAATGTGTTAAGGCTGCTGTTGGACCACAATAATGCCCTTATATTTATGCTGGAGTATGGCTGCAGATTAGTGTAACTCCAACAACATCCAGTCCTGCAGATTTTGTATTCGCCTTGTATCAGCCGGTAAATTCTTCATTGTTGCGGCCGCCATTCCAGCTCCACAGGGAGTTTTTCTGAGCTAGCTTCTCCACCTCATTCCCACTCTCCCTTCCTAATGCTCTGTGAAGAGACAGTGTTACTGTGTGCACGCACACACACAAGGCTTAAGCTGGCTACCCTGCTGTGCTACCGACTAGCATAATGTCTCTACTGGCATAAGGAGACAAAATGAAGGTGGCCAGCACAGCCTTTGCTGAGATGTAATAATCCCACTTGGGATCAATACCAAGGTGCAGCCACACGCCTGTACACGCATATTATCGAGTCTGGGGATCAGAAAGAAGTTGAATGGCACAGATAGTCATCCAGCGCCCCCTTAAAGTGATGTATGCCTTTCAGTTTCTCTGCTGTCACTGATAATGACGGGGATTTAGTCTCAGAGGACAAGAAGGGAAAGTTAAAGATGATAAGGGAAAAAGGAAGTTGTTGACAAATGGAGACACTCAAAGCCTGAGATGACTTGTGGGCCACCACAGCTCTCAGCATAATGCGGCAAAGCACAGGGTAAAGATAAAGCTCATACCATTTGTCAGACCAGTGTTATGTCCATGGCTAATAAAGCACAGAGTTCTGTTAGTATATCACTTCAGTGAGTTTTTTCTATCCTGCCAGTTTCTGTTTCAGTGCTAAGTTTCTTTTCCACTGTTCATATCTGTTACTATAGGAGACTAATATTTGCCATTTCTTTCCTGGCATGCTCACTTTCCTTCTCTCGCCTCTGTTTCGTGCACTCAAGACCAGATGAGCTTTTTATCATGCTGACCACCATCGGTTGTCTGGTTGAGTGGGTCAGAGCTGCATACGTAAAGCAGTAAAGGACAGGCTTGACCTCTGCATTGCAATCATGAAGTCTTTCTGGGTCAGTCATTAGGATTTGATGAGAAGTGAGTCATTGGAGCATTAGTTGCTCGCAATGAACTGACTGTTAACTAGCCGCATGTGCACAGCCGCACACATCTGCAGACTCGGGGCATTTTTTTTCATCTTTCCAGAGGGACCCAGTTAACGGGTCGCTGCATTGAGGAATAATGATAGCCTGCTCAAAGGTTAGAGCTCGCTAATTGAGTTGTAAAACTGTTGTTGGTGAGGTGATGAGTGCTGTGTCGGGTCACAGGGTTTCACTGACAGGCTAGGCAAAGTGGAGAGAGAGGGCATTGCTTAAATAAATATATATGTGTGTATATGTATGCGTGTATATATATTAGGGGTGCAACAATACACAAAATTCACGGTTCGGTTCGATACTTTGGTGTCACAGTTCGATTTTTTTTTTTTTGATAAAAAATGTTCATGCCTTTTTAATTTGTCATTTATTAAAATTATAAATATATATTTTAGCACAAACGTACAGTTTTTAAATTTAATGTTGCTGAAACAACAAAGGGATAAAATAATAAATCTCTGATCGAGGAATCACTCATCTTTGGAAAAGAGTTTGTTACAGAGAAATGGCTCTTTCCAAAACAAATACTATACGCTTCTTCTGGGCTATATTCTCAGCAGCATATTAAACATATCAGGTCTCCATAAGGAGAATCATGTGCTAACGGCTGTCTAAATGACTCGGGTAAAGCTTGTAGCATGCGTGCTTGTTGTTCTTGTCTTTGCACTAGGATGCTGTCGGCGTATATGTGCAGTCATATTCGTTGTGTTCCCACTAGTGCTGTCAACGTTAATCTCGTTAAAATGACGTTAACGCCACAACACGGCAAACCTCTGTTAACGAGTAACCGCGGATCGCCCCGTGCGTGGGGCTGGATGGCGTCAACACGTTAACAAGCTAAATGCGCTAACGCACTAGTTCCCACCGATTGAGCAGTGCGTGGAACATCCGACATACTATTTTACTTTTGTCCATGACGCGCTTACATCAGGGTCATGCTTCACATGAAAACCAAGATAGGTCCAAAGGCCAGATCTGAATGAGGGTGGGGGAGGTTCAATTTCAGGTAGCGTTGAGGCAGTTGCCATGTTGCAATGATCTTAGCTTCTGTCTTGCTAGCTTGCGCTGCGCTCAGTGGATCTGCACTCGACAGTGCAGCCTAGGCGGAGTAGTCGAACGCAGATCCACTGAGCGCTCAACACAGACAGCATCGTCAGAAGAAAAGTTGATAAAATAACTAAAACATTTTGTATTGTTCGATACATATGCATACCGAACTGAAAGCACTGTATCGAGCGGTTCAATATCGATACGAGTATTGTTGCATTGTTGTGTATAAATGTATGTATATGTGTGTTTTGGTCAAAAATGGTTTGACTTGGAAATTCAGCAAAGAATTATTTGTTTTAGAAATCCAGAAAACATAACTGGAATAATGGGTGTTTTCCCCAATTTGTCATTCATCAGCTAGCTACCAGAATTGTTTGTCACAGCTGACGCAGGTACTGTTCTCTACCACTCTAATCACTCCTCTAAAGCTAATCATGACACGTCCTGTTTTTCATCAGAAAATCCTGCAGAATCTGCCTGAGAAGATCTACAACAGATGGCAGTTTCACAGTATAGGTATGCACATAACGTTTTTCCACTTTATCAAACATTTTGCACTTGCTTGAATTGTAACCGTTTTCTTTGTAACAACTGACAGCTAGGTGTACGCTTTGTATTTCTTTACACTTAAGGACAAAAAAAATGTCACCAGGACCAAGCCTTAACCTTTAATAATGAGGAGGAAATAATTAGTCTGAGAAGGGGATGTAAATGGGAAATGCAAATTAACACTTCATTTGAAATGCAAATAAGTAATTGAATTATGCATGATTTCAGTCCTGCACAAAAAAGGAAAACCCTTGCAAGAAGCGATAACCCCAATTATAACTGTTTTTCGTCAGCCGTTGGCAGCTAAACAGTCCAGGTTGAGATCACTGTTGCAGATTTGCCTTCCCCCTCCCCAGGCTTGTAATTTTAAATATCAACACTTATCTTTGGGTGGATGTCCCAGACATATTTACCATTTTTGTCCATCTGGATCACAAATCCGCGCAGGTTTAAAGCTTCCTCTTAGCCTTTCTTGCACTCGCATAGAATTTTTTTTTCCACACATCAGTTCAGGTGTCACTGGTCAAGATCCAGTGCTGTTATATGTGTACTTCAGCCTGGTTAACTTTTTCTTTCACATAATTTTTAGTGTGCTGTATCCAGAACCGTTACTAATGGAAATACAGCACCTTGCGACATATTCTTTGTGGTGGGTAGAGTAGCTCAAGAATTACATTTAGTAATGGCCTTTTAGTTTGGAGATGCAGGGTCACAGGTACTTCACTCGTACCTTTAAGATGCTGAAGGAAATGTGCACAGCTTCTTGTTATCCTTCTGTCCCCAGGCCACAACCCATGAAAGGATTGCTCTGTGCTTTCGTGTTCAGTATTCTGATGAGAGGACCAGACAAAAGCTCCCTCAGTAAGGGCCTGTTGATCAGGACTTTAAGACACCTGTTCAGCGGTTTGGCTTTTACACTAACAAAACCCGATTCTTAATCATCACCTTAAAATCAATATTAGGACCAGTCAAAGTGTTTTCCAGCCCACAACGTCCTCAAAAGAGACTGCTGCCTGTCAAGAGCATGTCCTAAATCACGCACGCACAGACATGCAGAGCTCTTCCTCCCGAGATATTTAGCAATCAGACCGATTTCTCATTTGATTACAGTGGAACCAGATTGGCTTCATAAATGTGTGTCGCTGCCAACTCGTGTTAATTTTCATCAGGAAAATATGAAGCCTTGCCACTCTACCCACTAGTTTGTCAAGACCACCCATCAAGGTCAATTCTTCTGAGTCGAGATGACAGCTTTGTGCGGTTTGTCTCTTTCCTTGTTGTGCAGAAGAAAATTTGAATAGCGGTTTTTGACCGTTGTCACGTTTTCTATCCTCCAGGTTCTATTCTCAAAAAGCTTCTGCACACTGGAAATTCATTCAAAGTAAGTGCCCAATTTGAGCTTTTAAAATCTTGGCACACAAAGATGGACTGAACATATTTTTTTAGTTGAATGGATTGTTAAAATTAGCCTCCTTTTGAATATGCATAAAAATGACCTTTTCTCCCGCTGTCTAGATTCGCTGTGAGGGGATCCGTCTCTTCCTGCTGTGGCTGCAGGCCCTAAGGGACCACTGTGCAGAGGAGCAGTTCCTCATCTTTGCCTGTCTGGTGCCAGGATTCCCCGCTGTGCCCTCCTCCAGAGGGCCGTGCACCCTCGACACCATCATTTACAACCCTTTCTCCAACCCCCCAGATGGTGAGAAAAGAGGAGCACATTACACATTATGTATTCACATTTAAATGACCATAGATTTTATTACATTTGTACATGCTGAGGATTGCCACTGAAATTATGTAACGTACCCAGTTATAATACTGGGTAGGTTTATTTTCTGTCATTAACTTCCGTCTTTTCTTTCTGTTGATTTGAGCAGCCAAGGTGGTGCCTGAGGAGATCACCCCACTGGTTCCAGCTGTGGCAGGTGAAAAAGCTGCAGATGACCTGACCTGTTTTATCCTAGAAATACTGCTTAAGTACATGGTCATCCAGGTAATAACTCACTTTGTCTGACAGCAGCAAGAATAGTAATGTTATCATAACTAACCCTGCCTGCAGGATATTCTTGGATGTGCTTGATGGCTGCTTTACCCCACTTGTTGTTGGGGTTCCTTCTAATACTGTTAGATAAAGTATTTTAGTTGAGTATTTCTTTCATCATGAAAATATCAGCTTTAACCCAGCACATTTTATGAAGTCAGCAGCTAAACTATTAATGCCTCATGTTCTGTACAGTTAGTTCCTCAGACACAAACATTTTCAGTGACTAGATTAAGTTGTGTTATAAAATTTGCGCAAATGCACTTGCATACTTAAATTAAATGCCTTTTATATGCAAATGCTTTTTCTGTCTTTAATAGACAGCCGTGTGATGGAAGTGCTCAACAAATGTGAACATACTCTGTTCTGGCTTCATCTTTCATTTGCTTTCATGATTGGGTCTCCTCCATGTATTGTGCCACTGTAAGATAAAAAGTAAATTCAGTTGTTAAGTCTAAAGTTTTTCATCATATTTGGCCTCAGATCTAACAGTTTATGTCTATGTACTTTTTTTTATTCTTTTTTTTAAATTTAATTTTAGAGGAACCTTCATGCTATTGTGTTGCAAACAATATACTGTCGCTGTGATGTTGGAAGCATCTCTTCTCTCTGTAGCCTGACCTTGTCTGCCTTATTGTGCTGTCTGTCTGCCAGGCATCCAGTTTAGAATGGAAGAACAAAGAGAACCAGGACACAGGCTTCAGGTTTCTCTTCACCCTGTTCAAGAAGTACTACCTTCCACACTTATTTCCCTCCTTCACCAAGCTCACAAACCTCTACAAGCCTTTATTAGGTAAGCCCACAAACCCAAACTATGTATATATTACAAACCGGATTCCAAAAAAGTTGGGACATCAAACAAATTGTGAATAAAAACTGAATGCAATGATGTGGAGATGGCAAATGTCAATATTTTATTCAGAATAGAACGTAGATGACAGATCAAAAGTTCAATCCGAGAAAATGTATCATTTGAAAGGAAAAAGATATTGATTCAAAATTTCACTGTGTCAACAAATCCCAAAAAAGTTGGGACAAGTAGCAATAAGAGGCTGGAAAAAGTAAATTTGAGCATAACGAAGAGCTGGAAGACCAATTAACACTAATTAGGTTAATTGGCAACACTATTGGGTATAAAAAGAGCTTCTCAGAGTGGCAGTGTCTCTCAGAAGCCAAGATGGGTAGAGGATCACCAATTCCCACAATGTTGCGCAAAGACTTTGCAGTTATCATCATCAACTGTGCATAACATCATCCGAAGATTCAGAGAATCTGGGACAATCTCTGTGCGTAAGGGTCAAGGGCGTAAACCCTTACTGGATGCCCGTGATTTCTGGGGCCTTGCGTTACAGTGCCCCGTAACCGTGAATGTTACTGTAAAGGAAATCACAGAATGGGCTCAGGAATACTTCCAGAAACCATTGTCAGTGAACACAATCCACCGTGCCATCCGCCGTTGCCAGCTGAAACTCTACAGTGCAAAGAAGAAGCCATTTCTAAGCAAGATCCACAAGCTCAGGCGTTTTCACTGGGCCAGGGATCATTTAAAATGGAGTGTGGCAAAATGGAAGACTGTTCTGTGGTCAGACGAGTCACGATTGGAAGTTCTTTTTGGAAATGTCGGACGCCATGTCATCAGGACCAAAGAGGACAAGGACAACCCAAGTTGTTATCAATGCTCAGTTCAGAAGCCTCCATCTCTGATGGTATGGGGTTGCATGGGCAGCTTGCATGTCTGGAAAGGCACCATCAATGCAGAAAAATACATTCAGGTTCTAGAACAACATATGCTCCCATCCAGACGTCATCTCTTCCAGGGAAGACCCTTGATTTTTCAACAAGATAATGCCAGACCACATTCTCATTCCTCATCATAAAGAGGAAGGTGCGACAAAGAAGGCCCAAGACGATAATACAGTTAGAGGCCTGTATTAGACAAGAATGGGAGAGCATTCCTATTTCTAAACTTGAGAAACTGGTGTCCTCGGTCCCCAGACGTCTGAGTGTTGTAAGAAGAAGGGGAGATGCCACACAGAGGTGAAAATGGCCCTGTCCCAACTTTTTTGGGATTTGTTGACACCATGACCTTTTGAATCACCATATTTTTCTCTTAAAATGATAAATTTTCTCAGTTTAAACTTTTGTTCCGTGATTTATGTTCTATTCTGAATAAAATATTGACATTTGCCATCTCCACATCATTGCATTCAGTTTTTATTCACAATTTGTTTAGTGTCCCAACTTTTTTGGAATCCGGTTTGTATGTTTATTAGTATGTTTATTTACAAAAGGAGTATTCTCTCAAGTTACACACAGTGTACATCAGCTACTCTTTCTTTACTTATTATTTTCCCGTAACACAGAAAATAAGATAAGTGTGCAGAAAATAGTTTCCTTAATAAAAACAGTGACGGCTTTACTCGTGAGCAGCAGTTGCATGAAATACAGGAAATGATGAAATCATATCCTGTTTCATCATTTAAATGAACAATTTGATTTCGTGGGAAAAACTCTGACTTCACCACAGCCACACATTTAATCTTTATTATCTTTGTCTTTTTCTCCCACTGTTTTCCATTTTTAACCGCCCCTCTGCCCTCAACTCTTCATCCACTGTGTTACTCCATCAGACCTCCCCCACCACAGACCAAAACCCTTGTATGTGCCAGTGACACGGAACAATGAGAGCACCTTCTGCACAAGGGATCAGTACCTAGCACCTCGTGTGGCCTTCATCACCTGGCTTGTCACTTTCTTCCTGGAGAAGAAGTACATCAGCAGTGCTGCTTCAGCGCAGAGCGCAAAGAACGGCACCGAGGTCATTCCCAAACTCATCCAGGTGAACACACAGTACCCTGTGTTGGATTCTTCTTTCTCCATTCTGTTATTCCAAGATCTTCTTTATCCTTCAGATGTTTTTGTAGCACACCATCTTTAGCAGTAGAATAAAGACATCTGGGGTTTATGTTTCTGAACAAGTATTTATGCATTTATTCATTCCTAGATGTTATTTTACCTCTATATAAAGCACATAGTTGATCAACAGCTTCACAAGTAATACAGCATTCAAACTAAGATTATAGCTGAAATAAAATCGTGATGACGGCGATCAGGAGTCATGGAGGTTTTATTTCAGACTGCAACAGTTCTGTCACTTTCGAGTTAAATCAGTCATGGAGAAAATAAATGGATTTTTATGTGATTTATCCACAGACAAATGCTGCATACATACTACAGTGGTTCATTTCCCTTTAAAAATGCTATAAAATACAACTGACAGCCAAGTAATCTGTGCTGAAGGAGACTGTAGTGGTCCGTGTGAGGAGGTAGCCCCTACTGCATACTGAAGGACTCTCGTTCCTGGCTGTGTTTTCCAGACTGTCACTGCAGGCAGTAGCAGCCAGGAGAAGGATAAGACATCAGATGGGGACGCAAACGGACCAGCGGGGGAGCCTGAGAAGAGCCACTCCAACAGTAGCACCCTGTCAGATCGACGAGCCAGCGATTCCAGTTTGTGTAGCGTTGAGGAGGAGCACCGCCATGTTTATGACATGGTGCAGTCCATTCTGCTCTCCACCCGGGACAATGTGAACTTCGTCAACGAGATCTTCCACCAGGTGGAGTATTTCTGTCTTCTGTTGCAACCTTTGCCAGTATTTTCTATTTTGTTCTGTTGGAAGATGCCTCTAACAAGTAACACGGACTGTGTCGCCCTCTGCTGGCCTTTTCATTAAATTACAGATTCACATTTAAAACTAACTTTAATCCTAATGAGCCATGGTTTCTTTCTTTCTTTCTTTCTTTCTTTCTTTCTTTCTTTCTTTCTTTCTTTCTTTCTTTCTTTCTTGTTAATTTGTTTTGCAAAGGCTTTCTTGTTGCCATCCTGTGAGGCTTCTGCAACCAGGAAGGTCATCAAAGTGTACAGGAAGTGGCTCCTGCAGGAGAAACCATCTTTCATGGCAGAGCCCGACAGAACCGCTCGGGAAGATGAAGTGGACGAATGCTCCGAACAGATTATCAGCACCGAGACAAATAACATGCACGTGCAAGTAAGTAATACAGAAAGATGAATAAGTTTGCATTAACCTGTCACATATATAATGACTAAGTTGTATAAAAATCAAGAGTTATGCCCTTGTTTTTTTTCCCCATGCTTTCAAAAACCCATCTTACAGGTAGTTTTTGCAGGCCTGTATCAGACTTGGTACAATTTGAGTTGAGAATCTTACAGAAAAAAACATTTAATTACTAACAATTTTGGAATAATCAGAAATGCAATAAGAATATTATTAGTTATTCACTTTCATTGTTAGACATATCTTTTCTGTTATTTGTAAACATTGATCTACCTATAAATCATATGCCTCAATAACTTAATTACCACAACATTTAAAGTGCATATTTTTACTTCAAAGCAATTAGCAGCTTTATTTTTTATTCACAGAAACTACCTGCAGCCTGTATCGATCATGCAAATGTCCAGAAATAGTGTCCTGTCTCTGCAGCCTATTGTGAGCCCCAGTTAATGGTGTAGAATGATAAAGGTGCACCAGACTGAGAAATAAACACTAAAACCCTTTTGACCATTAAAACGAACGTGTAACATGCAAATGATACGATGCATTTATGTGCATAAAACCAGCTTACGTTGATTAACTGGCCTTAGTCATGCAGTTTGTGTATACAAATACATAGAAAAAAGAAACAGCCCTTGGGATAGTGCTTTTACTTATTTGAGTTAAATATTTTAATCAATCATCATATAGATGTTACCAATCATGTTACCCTACTTAGTTTATAGACCAAGTTTAATCAAGATTGAACCAGTCGTGTAGAAGTTTGGAGAAGAAACACACAGAGCTACATACGCTACAGTTGTCACAGGATGATGATGAATCAGAATTTATAATAAAATAAAAATAAATGATTTGTGATTTAGCACTATAGGCTTTCTAGCAGCTACTCTGATATTGAAGAAGATCAAAACACACAACAGCTGAGGTAAAAATAATAATTATGACCAGAGTGGATTTTATTAACAAAAAAGGTATTTTCTATAAAGACTGCAGCACCGGTCTTAATAAATTAGTTTACGTCTACTGTGAATTTGACTGGCCGGCCTTGTCTTCTACCAGATGATGGAGAGTCACAGTCACAAGCGGTCGTCCAGCTGGGGTAGGACCTACTCGTTCAGCAGTGCCATCAATCAGGGCTTCATCACCGAGGAGGAGAACAGGAACATTAAAGCCGGCATCCAGCCAACACTACAGGTATATCTGTGTTCATAACCTCTGATGGTTGGAATCAGTGTTTTTCCAGTATTGTTGTTGTCTTAATTACTTTATGTTTGCACACATTTACGTTCGTGCAGGTGTTTCTGACCAGTTCATCCAACGTGTTTCTGTTGGAGCCATGCCAGGATGTACCAAAACTCCTGGAAAATCAGGTTGAGGTGTGCAAGGGTGTTCTTAGCATCTATCGGCATATGATCATGGAGCACTCCATGAATACACAGACGTGGTTAGTAGTATGTTTAGATGTGCAAATTTATTTATTTTTTAAAAAAAAAAGTTTTTGTGATTTTTATCCCCCTTTTTTTTTTTTTTTTTTAAATTGAATTCAATTGACATTATTGTAATTTATTTACTGTCCATGTTCTGCAGGGAGCAGATGTTGCAGGTACTACTGAGAATCACAGAGGCTGTGATGAAGAGGCCACAGGACAACCAAAGAAAAGACAGCTTTGCTGAAAGTTTAGCATCTTTGCTTTTTAGGGTATGGTTGCATTTAGTTTGTTACACACTCTCTGATAAACAGGCAGTCATAGAGATAGATCTGTCATCACCTCTGTTCTTTGGCTCTGAATACAGTGCGATTTGTCTTTATTTGTACACGTGCTATCAAGCCTGCTCTATATTCAGCGTGTTTGTGTCTCACTGTATGTGTAACTTGGTGCTAATTCATCATGTCTTTTCTCCTCCTGCATCCAGACCATCATTGTGGCGTGGGTACGAGCCAACCTGTGCGTATTTATCTCCCGGGAGCTTTGGGATGAGCTGCTGGCAGTGCTGTCCTCTCTTACCTGCTGGGAGGAGCTGGTGACAGAATGGGCCAGCATCATGGACTCGCTTACGGCTGTGCTGGCACGCTCCGTTTATGGCCTGGACATGGCCAACCTGCCTCTGGACAAACTCAGTGAACAGAAGGAGAAGAAGCAGAGAGGACGTGGTGAGAGGACAAAATGGGAAAAGATGAGGAGATTAGAGTGGCTTTAATTTGATTGGAAGGATGACACGGTTTATTTTTTGTCTTTTGTTTTTCTTTGTGTGCTTGACTAACTCTGACCAGTACGATTCAGTACACTTGTTTGACCTGTTTTAAAGGTGCCATGCTTAAAAGTGACCTATGTAAGGTTAAAACGATAATTCTGCCAGCTACTCTGTGTTGTTTAAAGTCAAATTAAAAAGGGTTGGCCCCTTAATTTTCATTCTTGTTTTTTCAGCTCTAGGCGAATCTAAATGTTTAGTTTTGTTCATTACAAAATGCCCTTGAACACTTCAGCACTCACTAAGTTTTGTTCCTCGTATGTCAGGAGTGATCCAGGACTCTCAGAAGGCAGCAGCAGTTGCACGCTCATTCTCCCTGAGCTGGAGGAATCATGGGGAACAGGGCGGGCCACCAGTACAGGAGCCCATGAGGACTCGCTCAGCCACTACTTCAGGAGCACCGGGTGTGGAGAAGGCCCGGAACAATGTCCGACAGAAGGCCTCTGGTAAGTAAGCTGTGGCTCGTATGAGCCATATACATTTAAAGCAGACGTAAAATGAATTGAATACTTGGCTTTATATAAAACATTAGCATTAAAGGCACTGACAGGTGAAGAGAATGACTCGGATTATCTTGTTATGATTGCATTTTTTAAGATGCATTTAGGCTGATGCGTTAGAAGCAGGGAACAAAGCTGTTTTAAATGTGTTGTTATTGGGGTTTTTTTAAAGCATTGTTCCATACGCACAGACTATTATCTTCAGCTTTTGTGTGAGTCTCTAACACCATACTGATAACCCTTTGAAGCACAACTTTAGACCGCAGGGTTTATCAGACAGTATTATTGCGTGTGAAAGTCTTCAGACAGGTCCGTGTGTACACTGGCCCAGGTGTCTCTGAAAGCCCTGACACCAAAGACAAAGAGGCCAGCAGATGGCACCTATTGTTTCCCTCACATGTCACTACCCAGTGTCAACATGTTTCCATGTCAACTGGATTGTAGGCATACAGCACAGTCCCCCTGACAGCATGTCAGAGGCCAGCTTTGGACTCTGCAAACACCCCTTATCTGATGAGAAAGTGGCAGGCTAATTATAAGTTGAGCAGTGGAGTAGTAAGAAGCTACAGTGTCTGGCTTGCTCCTCTTAATTTTGTCTAGACAGAATCTTAATGTGGGGGATAAAACACAGAGATGATCCCTTTTTGTTCCCTGGCCTTCCGCCTCACCAATTACCGCCAATGTTCTGAAATGACGAGCTCATTGAGCGAGGAGCAGACGTAATTGTGCCTGGATGACATCTTAGAAGGGGCGTGTGTGTGTGGTGTAGGTATTACTCGTGTTGTGGGGGCCTAAATTTGTTTGTCTACACAGTCTCATTATGGAGACGTGTCTTCCCTATGGAGGCGAAAAGCAAGAGCCCGTAATATAAATCGCACACATTTAAAGGTTCAAGTAAGGTCACTTTTAAGGTTGCGGTGTGTGTGCGTGTGTGTGTGTGCGTGTGTGTGCGTGTGTGTGCGTGCGTGGGTGTGCATGCGTGTTCTCGATCTATTATGCGTCCCATGCACATGTTTATCCACCTATTATGCTGGTCTGTTTATTTGTATCTGCGTGCAAGCAAAGATGGACATGAAACACTACTGCTTGAAATTCCCTTCCCTTTCTTTGGCCTAATTGGATTTCTCCCACATTGATCTTCAAAGGCCGAGCAGCCCTCCTCCCTACTCCTCAAGAGAAGGCCCACACATCAATTGCATGGCAGTTTTTGATAGTTTCATTAAGAGTGTAATTAATGCTCATTAATATGCATAAATGGGATGCAGTGGCGGGCTGGAGGAGACGATGTATCTCTCTCACTGAAAGGCATAATTAAAGTGTGCTGAAAGCAGAGAATAGAACTGTCCTCTTTCTCTGCTCCCTTTGAGATTAAACCTGAAGTGCTATCCAGGCACAATGGCAATGCCTCAGCATTGACAACTGTCAAAACTTGGTTGCACTTAAGCATGCAAATGCAAACTAATATTGTTCTGAGATCATGTCTTGATAACGAAGGAAGGGGCTCAAAAATTCATTACAGTACTCATTAAGCTTCTACAGCTTCAAGGACCCAGTTGAACCGGCTCTCAGTCTGCCAGAGATGAGATGGTTATCAGGTCTTATAGAATAATGCAGAGAGTGAGATCAAATGTTTTCTGCTTGGCGTGTACACGGGTAATTATTTTTTATTAATTTTTCATTTTTTACTGCATAGTGTGTGTAGCCCTGCAATATACTGGCGACCTGCCCAGGGTGTACTCAGACTCTCACCCTGTAACACCTGGATGCACAGCAGCCATCCTGCCTTGTATCTGTGTGATGGATAAGTTCTGTTGCTCTCTTTCTTAGGTTGCCCTTGAAAGAGAGAGAGTGTGTGTGTGTGTGTGTGTGTGTGTGTGTCAATGAAAATTTTAACTACACAAATTTTTATCATCATCATTTGAATCTGCATGGATTTAGGGGAGAGTACTAGTCTATAGACTGATATGCGTTTCAGCTGATAAGGAGCAAAAAATCAGTTTGAAAATACTACAGATACTCCACACTGGAAGTCACGTATTGCCATTTACAAATATGTTACTACATGTCAGAAAATGTATCTTTTAATTTAAAATGAATGTCAGCTGTATGTCATTATTATTTAGGAATAAATTAAAAAGCCTCCTCATGATCATCTTAAAAGGGTCACGCGGCTGTTAAATAATCATAATAATAATCAGTTCACTAAATTCAGAACCAAGACATCGCTGATCTTTGTTTTTGCTTTTTGGAGGAAAACTTTAGCATTCGTGCTCATTTTCTATATAGTTTCTTTACTTCTGTTGCACATTTAAAACCAGAGATTTTCACAGTAAAATAAAATCTAAAATTGACATAGTGCAGAATCAGTGTTTCTTCATTATCTGAGAAATGTGTATTACCAGTTTTTTATTTTATTGTCTTCCAGGCGTTTTGATTTCTTTCCCTCGTGATTTATATTTGGTAGATTTTGTGGTATTGCTGTGCTGATTTGTGTTATGATTTTCTATATTTTTTCTGTATAAAATCTTTAAATCTCACTTTTGTGACAGTGTCCCTTTATTTTTATTTATTTTTTTGACTGGTTTTAAAATATTTTCTCTCTTAAAGCCGTTTTATTTTAACCTGTGACTCACATGTGACTATATTTGGATCAAACTCTGGTGCTGCTGGTCTTCAATTGCTCCATTTTCACGATCAGAATTGAATTTATTAGCAGAAGCTTCTTTGCAGCATTTTGTACTTTACTATCATTGAATATTTGCTTCTTTCCTTTACCTTTTTTCTCTTCCCACTGTCTCTCTTCTTTTTCCTCTTCTTTCTCCTTCCCTGATGGAAGCTAAGCGAAGCCAGTCCATCAGCAACTGTGTTCATCTATACGAGGCTTTGCCCACTACTAAAAGTGTTCCTATGCTGCTCCACACTGTGAGCTCTTTCTTGCCTGGTATCTCTTCTGGTAACTCTGCTTGCTCTCACAGACTCTCAGGTAAAGTATTGTGAGAGCTGCATGTGTTTGCATGTTGCGTGACCTTCGCCCAGCCTTTCCCATTCATATTCAGTCACAGTCTCTCGTATAGCACCCTGAACTTTTTATTTAATCCATGTTGTTGGATGATCTGACTAATGCATTTCTCAAGATTGCCCCGGTGCCTTGTGCTGTCCTTAACAAGTGTATGTATCACCGTTGCATGTTTGCATGCCCTGTTTTTCCTCACCATGTTTCATATGTGTGAAATCTTTGTCTGTACAGTGTCTGCAAGTCATATTCCAGTGTGTTTCCATGATATTTGATCCGTATTGCACCTCTGCCTGACCATGTCTTTGTCTTCCCGACTGTCAGATGTGGAGGAGTGTCAGCTGTCAGAGTGTGGGGGAGAGGAGGAGCTGGGAGGCAGAGACAGTCCTCTGCCGCGTAGCAGCAGCACCTCAGACATCACCCAACAGCTGTCTGAGACCTTACCAGGTATATACAAGCGCAAAGCACTTTTTAATCTTCTGTATACACTCACTGAATACTGTATTAGGTACACCCTACAAGTACCAGATGTTTTTTCAATCATCTGCTGTCCAATTTTGCTGAGACTGTTCAAGGTGTAGCCTCAGTTTCCTGCCGCTGTAGCTCATCTCCTTCAAAGTTTCAGTTATTGGCATTCAGAGATGCTCTTCTGCACACCCTGGTTGTAATTAGAGGTTATTTGAGTTATTGTTGCCTTCCTATCCACTTAAAGCAGTTTGGCACTTACTGAGAACTATTGCTCACTGGACAATTTCCTTTTATAGGCCTATTCAGCTATTTTCAGTGGAATTACTCCTCTTTTATTCAGTTTGTGTGTTCAGCTGTGATACAAATTAACCCTGCAGTTTCTTTATAAAAGAGAAGTAATCTGTCACTTCAGTTGTCTTTATTACACCACTATCCAGTGCAATATTACGGTATTAATCTTATTCGGTTTTTCAAAGCAATACAAAAAAAGCAAATAACAGCTTGTTTTTCACGGTTAAAATTTTAACCTCGTGATAAAAAGGATATGAAAAACAGGCCAAACACCAAATTGAATTCTTCTGTTTAGTCTGATTTTCATAAACAGGAAGTTACTGACTTCTTTACACTTTATAAGCTTGGAGCAGAAACGGCTGATATAATCGTGCAGCTCGAGTTTGCAAATGAGTTTGAACATCATATATTTGCACATACATGTACAAAAACAACCATTTAGAAAAAACAGCTCTGTAAGCAAATTAAAGAAAGGTAAAATTCATTCTTCTTCTTTTCAACTAGATGATGTGAGAGTGGACTTGTATAGTGTGAACACTTTTTATTATTTACATTACAGTCAACTGGAATTTTTCATTTTAGCAGCTAAGCCTGATATGTTTGATTTTTAAGCATGAATAGTTAAACAGACCTTAAACTGTATGTCAGAGATCTTTGGTGTTATTATTGTTTAAGTGATGAGACGGTGGATTTATTAGCCAGTGCTAGTCAGCTTGGTTTAGAAGCTGCATTGCACAGAAACAGGTGTCTGCTAATTATTTCAGAGATGCAGTACATCCAGAGTATTCACAGCATTCTCCGGCTGGAATAAAGCTGCCGCGTTAACGCCCTATTCCAAATAGATTCAATTCATTTATCACAATAAAATTCTGCACACAATAGTGAAGTGAAAAAGTTGCTTGAAATTCTGGCAAATTTATTTAAAAAATTAAAGTCTTCACTGCTCTTGCTTAATAACTTGGCAGCAATTGCAGCCTCAAGTCTTTTTGAGTATGATGCTTCAAGGTTGGCGCACCTATTTTTTTGTTGGGGGGGCAGTTTCTCATATCCTTTGCAGAAACTGTCTAGCTTGGTCTGAATCAGGAGCTTTGGTGCACAGCCATTTTCAGGTCTCTCCATAGTTGTTCAGTCAGTTTCAAGTCTGGACTCTGGCTGAGGCACTCGGGGCATTCAGAGAGTCTCAAAGCCACTCCTTTGTTATCATGGCTGTGTGCTTACGTTTCTTGTCCTGTTGGAAGATGAACCTTCAGCCCAGTCTGAGGTTCAGAGCACTCAGGAGCAAGTTATCATCAAGCATGTCTCTGTAGATTGCTGCATTTATGCATCCCAACAACTTGATGCTACCACCATGCTTTACTGTAGGGACGGTGTCCCAGCAACAATGGCTACTGTAAGGTGCTTTATATTTTAAGGTAAAGACCCTACAATAATAACGAGGGGGGAAAAAAATCACATGTCCTCTATGAGCAAGCGTGTTGGCGACAGTGGGGAGGACAGAGGACAGTCTGCTGAGGGGAGGATGGCAGGACAAAGACATGCTGTGGAAGAGAGCCAGAGATTAGTACTAACAAATAAGTGCAGAGAGGTGTACAAACACATAGTGAGTGAAAAAAGTGACTGAGGAAGAAATGATCACTGCATCGTGGGAATCCCCCAGCAGCCTACACCTATTGCAGCATAACTAAGGGAGGATTCAGGGTCCCCTGATCCAGCCCTAATTATGTGCTTTGTCAAAAAGGAAAGTTTGAAGCCTAATCTTAAGTACAGATACAGTCTCTGTCTCCTGAATCCAAACTGGAAGCTGGTTCCACAGAAGAGGGGCCTGAAAACTGAAGGCTCTGCTTCCCATTCTACTTTTAAATACTGTAGGAACAACAAGTAGGCCTGTGTGAGAGCAAAGTGCTCTAATCAGATGAGAGACCTTTTGGCAAACTCCAGGTGGGCTGTCATGTGCTTTTTACCTGAGAAGCATCTTCCATCTGGCTACTCTACCATTCAGGCCTGAAGTGCTGCAGAAATGGTTCTTTTAGAAGGTTCTCCTCTCTCCAGTGTAACTGGACGCTCTGGCGCTCGATCAGAGTGATAATCGGGTTCTTGGTCACCTTCCTGAGCCTGTGTGCTCTGATTGCTCTGATTGGTCAGACGACCTGCTTTAAACATATTCATTTATTTATTTTTTTATAATTAAGATCAGGGCTACAGAGATTAACTGAACATGTTCCAGTTTTTGGTAGAGACCAAATCAGAACTGTTTGTTGCCTTTCAGTCCAGCAGAGAGAGTACTCTCCTACTTCCTGTGGTTCTGATAGCAGGATGTCTGAGGGCAGGACTGAGAGCAGTGAACCACCTGTGGTGAGAACATTCATCCTCAACCATCGTGTTAGCTTGAAATAAGATTGATCAACGCTTGGTTCATCTGTTTAAATGTTTGTCTTTGTTGTAGATCCTCATCCGACGGACCAGCAGCTCAGCTGAGACAGAGTGCAATACTGAGGGACACGCAAACTACACGAGGCCCAAGCTCAGAGAGAAAAGTTAGAAGTTATAATCACTGTTCAGTTTTAATGTTAAACATAAATTGCTTTTTAAAAATGTGAATTTTCATCAGCATACTCTAAGACTATAGCATATAAATATGTAATTGTTGCATTGGATATTACAGTTTTCCTTACAGAGCTACTAGTAGGCTCCATTTGAAGCTTCTTTTGCTTTTTTTCCTCTTTCATGAATTTAATCTTTTCACCTTACCTAGGTGAGAGTGTTAGTAGCGAGACGTCCAATGGCTACCTCAATGAGGCTGAAGTTACCTGGCAGACGTTTGATGAGGAAGCCGATAATCAGTCCACGCAGTCGGCACACATGGACGTAACAGTTGATCCTCAGAGCCAGGGGAGTCTGCTGCTCAGCCATAATGAAGCTTTAGCAGGTAGAAACTCATAGCATGCCCCTAAATCTTGATGCAAGTGTCTCTATTAAATGTCTCTGTTTAGCTGTGCTTGTTACAGTTTGTTTGAGCTAACAAATCCAGTCAGAGTACTTTATTTATGTCTGTCTGCAGCCTGCAGCTGGTTTGATACATATAATAGTTAGCAACAGAGCTAATATCCTCATTATTATAAAGGAAGCCCTTTGTGACCATTCATCACAGTGATTAAATTATTTGGGAGACTTCAGCAGTTGTGCAGTTTAAACTGGGTTTTGTAACGTTGCTCTTGATTGATAGATTGATCAATCTTAGGAAGGGTGAAAAACCTAATATTGTCTAGATGACTTCTCCCAAGCAATTTAAGATTTTAAATCTGCTCAGAGTTTGTGGTGTTTGAAAAGTGGAAATGTTATGAAAGGAAAAGTAACCTGTGGTCTCTGGTTTGTTTAAGGTATCTACAGATGTTTGACAAATTTAAGGGTGGAAAAAAAGATGCGCTGTTGTAGTATGGAGAAGAACCACCACAACATCATTTTACTTTTTGCCCCTTGGAGGGATAGAACACATTTTTTCCAGGAAATATTCCCTCATTTGGTTTTCTGATGCTGTGCAAAAACTCATAGGTACTGTCTCATGTGTAATCAGATAGGAAGTGAAGTGGTGACTGTGGATAGCATGTGGTTCACATAATTTTCATTCAGTGAGCGCATTGTCATGTTGGAGGAGACTACTCCCATCAGGATAGAGATGTTTCATTAACCAGGAAAAATGGAGGAGGGGCTTGAATTAGCTGGTTTGTTTTTCCTTTAATTTGTCACCTGTCAATTTCTGTGAGGGGGGATTACCACAACATCCCTTCAGCTTTGAGGCTTTTTATTTATTTACTCCCTCCCCCCTCGTGTATGCAGATATTGTCGTCCCCCTGTCTGCCCTTCCCACCCTTGTACGTGAACTTCTGTGTTTCCCACATTGTGATCACTGCCCCTCTGCTCTGTTCCTCAAACCCAGTTTGATCCATGTCCACTTGTTGTTTTTAGGTCCTGAGTGTGCTCTCCCTACCCACTCCGCATCCCCGTCCTACCACCACAACCACCAAAACCACTACCACTACCCCCAGAATCCCCCCGCTTCACCAGCCCTGCTGGTGCACACAGAGTGCCCACGGGATTGCCCCCTGGACGACACCATGCATCAGTCTGTCTTACACATGCCACACCACTTGGGTACTGCTCCCTAGTTGCTACTCATCATGTAGACCACAGTCTTCATCTGCATTTCACTTCTTTGTCTTAAATTCCCCTTGTAGATTTTTTATTTTCTTTTTTCTTTGTTTGGTTTGATGCTACTCTTACTTAAAGTAAGTTGCTTTGTCATTATTCTGCACACATAATACAAAATAATTGTTCTTTTGTTTCTTCTTGTAAACAAATGAGCAATCTTTTATCTTTTTTTTCTGCAACTAAATTTAAAAACAGTGAAACAGAAACTTTCAGAAGTCATTTGAATCGCCTCACATCAGCTACACTATCATCTGTCTTTCCAAGCCTTTACTCCCTCAGGTTCTCATTGCTCTCCTGCTGCCCACTAGGTGGCACTGTCCTGCCACAATTCACTTGGATGATGCATGTGGTTTCTGCCTGTTTCCCAAAAGTATTTGAGTGTTTTATTCACTTGCATAATGCGTTTGGGGAAAATGCACCAGATAACTTAAGGATTTGGTCAACAGCTGCTCTAACGACGCATTAGCATTGAGAGTCAAATATATTCATTTTATTATAACTGTATAAAGTTGATCTGCATTTGTTGACTGAATCCATTCAGCTAAATAAAATGAAGTCTTTCTTGGTACTGGCAAAGTGTTGCCAAATAATAATTTCTGTAACCCACATCACCCATTACTCTTTCTATGTGACCATGCAGATAGCAGCGAGTTTCTGGCTGATGATGTCAGCATCATTGCCGGTGGGACTCTGACTGGCTGGCATGCTGATTCAGCCTTCGTCCTGTGGAGGAGAATTTTGGGTATCTTGGGAGATGTCAACAATATCCGCTGCCCCAAAATCCATGCCAAGGTCTTCTCCTATCTCTATGAGCTGTGGCACAAGCTGGCCAAGGTACAATAAAGACATAATCAGCTGATGATAAACCAGTAATTCCATATGTTATGTGTACACGAGCATAAAAAAAAAAAGCCTACATCAAAGTGATGCTTTTAAATCCTCTTTATGTCAAAGACAGATAAAATTTCTATAAATAAATATGACATTTTAAATCAGACATTGTATTCTGTACTTCCTAAAGCAGAGAGTTTGAACCAAGCATTAGATATGATGTGTTATTCAATGAAGTGAAATGTTTGCTTACAGATTCGGGACAATCTTGGGATTAGTGTGGACAACCAGTCTTCTCCGCCCCAACCTGCCTTCATCCCACCTCTTCGAATGCTTGCGTCCTGGCTTTTCAGGGTATGAACAATGCAAAGACACAGCAGATGTTCAAAACACTTGTTATATGTTAGTGTGCACACAAGCTATGGATGAAATACTAAAACCTAAAAGTGATTTATAGTCTGATTGCCGGATCCACTGTCATGTCATTAAAAGTAAATATTAAAACATTTAGAGTGAATTTCTCAATTGGTGCTATTTGGGGGGGGGAAATCTGGGAGGATCTTATAATGCTCAGAAGGCAATATCATTACATTTCCAGGAGCAGCAAAAAGTAATCAATGCAGCCGAATGCTTAGCCTTGGCGGCAACAAACATATTAGTATTATCTAATCAAACTGTTTATGCAAACCAATAAAAGGAAGAATGTTGCCTCAATATGTGTTATGTCTGTATGAGGGAAAATTTAGTGGTTGGAGTTGGATTTATTTATTTATTTTAATGGGTGGGGGACAAAATGCATCAGCTTCTCAAGCCTCTGCTGCAGCTTAATAGAATAGAAGTGTCTCCAGCTCCTGATAATGGCACTCCTCCCCTCTTTAGGCCACCATGCTGCCTGCAGAGTACAAGGCTGGAAAACTGCAGGCCTTCAAGCTGATCTGTGAGATGATGACCAGGCACCAGGATGTGCTCCCCAACAGTGATTTCCTGGTGCACCTTTACCACATCATGCACAAGGGCTTCATGAGCGATGACCCGGTAAGGCTCCTGCACAAAAGCTGCCGGTTGTTCCTCTTTCCTCCAGTAGATGGCGCATTGGTCAAATCAATGTGCATCAGCCCTGATTAAAAACTGGAAAGCAATTAAGGCTGTTTGTTTTTGTCAGTTTGCCATTTACTTTTTTTAATGTGTGGTTTTTTTCGTATTCAACTGGTTGTATTTGCTGCAATCTTTGTACTCGTGTCAGTACTAGTCATGTGTTTGGAGTGATGAGTTAGGTTCAAGGGTTTCTTGGCAGGAGTGAGGACACAGTTTATATAGGTTTATGATTGTGACCCTTGTTTTATTTAAAAAAAGAAGGTGAGGAGGAACATTACTGTGTTTTGGCATCTTCCACCTCCTTCAGCCACACCCTTCCTAGTATTCAGGTCTGGCATTGCTCCATTGCTTCTGCACAAAGCTGAGTGGTTATGAATGGAGTTCCTCTAAATAAAAACGTGAGGATGAAAATGTGTGTAAGAGATGTTTTGCATGCTACTGTGTGTGTGTGTGTGTATTAAGGACTGTAGATTTATATATGCCCTCCTGGCCGGGTTTCTGTTGCGCTTTGGCTGTGTGACAAGCTTATTAGAACGTTTTCCATGTCGTTAAATAATGTTTTGAGCCCCTGCCGCGTATACGTGATTAATTAAGGACTGACGTCTGTCGCGCTCCGTTAGACTGACACGTCGGCCGGGGGCCCGGAGTAGACTGGCCCGCTTGCCTCTGTGTATGCGAGTGTGTGTGAAGGAGTGGGAGGGGAGCCTGGGGAACGTAGTGCATAGTAGAGCAATGAGGGGGGCACTCTGAGAGAGCAGGCAGCATTCTCAAGCTTTTGTTGTGGCTCTGTATAATGCGTTGGGGGGCCAGAGCCAGGCTGGCCACTGAAGCATGCTCAAATTGGCCAGAGAAAAGAGTCCTCACGCCACACAATAGAGGACAGCCGCACGCCTGCTTAACATAAGAAAGTGGCTCTTACACTCCTCCTCCTTCCTCTCTGCCTTCACCCCACCCCCCCAATGCACCTAAAACATTAAGCTTCTTTATTTATAAGCTTTTTCTGGAGGCTCCAATTATAGGACTTTTTTTTTTTTAATGTTTTTTTTCTTTGTGCGTTTAATATTAGACATCTGAAGATGTTTGGTCTTTTTGTTCAACAGCATCTCTCATATCTTTAGAAATGAATGCTGAATGTATAGTCTGCCTGTCAATGGAGTAACACAGTCTGCCTTAAACAGCCATGCTTTATAGACGGCAGGGGGAATCCCAGTGTAAATCCTCACCAATAAAATCAACTAAGCTTGGAGGAAAATGACATTTCCCTTGGAGGGATTCTCCTTCCAACTGACAGAGTGCCAAGGTCAGGGCTATTGTCCTGATAGTCTGTCAGTCTCTGGTCACTGGTCTCACAAAAGCATGACCACCGCACAATGGCAGTAATCTATCTAATAGGTCTGCAATCTGGAGTGCAATAGTCAACAGCATATTTTGCTAAACATAATAAGTGCACACAAAGCTTTAATGCATCTATTCACCTTTTATTCTTTAGGTTAAAGAAAGGGCTCGAAAGCACTAACACATTTGCACAAACACACAGATTTCAGCACCTGTGCAGAGCTGGCTTCTCCTTTTAACTCGGTTCATCTTGTCATTCCCTAAAAGGAGGCTGCTGCATAATTTATATAGTGTCAGATTAAAATGTGAAGGTTGACCCGTAGGCCACCGACACGGCTGTTGATTAAACTGCTCATGGCTACAACAGCCTGCAGGTAGGTTATTATCCCTTTCTTACAACTTGTGAATGAATTACAATAGGAAATATGTCCCCATGCTAAACTGTACATTTAAATTGGTAAATTTTGGGATTCTGTGCAGAGTGATGTAATGCCAGAATGAACCCCGTCACCCCAGGGGCCAGCAGGTGGAAAGCGTTTGCTTTCGTGAAAATGAGGCCACATAAAAAGGCCTGAGGTGGCTCTATTCAGAGTTACGTTAATGCACCTTTTGTTGATGCAGGGGCTATTCCTACTGCCAACACAGCGCCGCATGCGGTTATTCCCTTTCCACATTTCTCTGTTCTGATTTCTATACACACTTCAAATCAGGTTCCCTCTACTTGCACGTACAATTGAAAGCACTTTGCATTCTACATTTGTGGCTTCCTCTAAAATGCTCATTTCAGGCAATCAAGAAACAGTTTGTTGCCTGCTAATTACCTCTGACTGCACTACACATTATGCTTCAGAGGTCAATTACCAACAAAACGAGGGTAAAATGGGCCCTCAATCCCGAAGCTCTTCCCACCAATTTTCCACATGTGTTGCTGGTGTTGGTTTGACTTCCTAGTAGTCTTCTCTGTGTTTATTCTATTCTGTTGTTCACCTGGATTCCCTGTTTACCAAAGCTCTGGGTGATTAATGTCGCGCATAGATAGTGGTTGTGTGTGTGTGTGTGTGTGTGTGTGTGTGTGTGTGTGTGTGTGTGTGTGTGTGTGTGTGTGTGTGTGTGTGTGTGTGTGTGTGTAATTGTTTGTTAAGGTGCCCTTCGGTTCAGCTAGAAACGG
>NW_024582416.1:1432917-1616112 GCF_018398535.1 Haplochromis burtoni
GTGTGTGTGTGTGTGTGTGTGTGTGTGTGTGTGTGTGTGTGTGTGTGTGTGTGAGTGATTGAGAGAGAGAGAGAGAGAAATTGTTTGTTAAGGTGCCCTTCGGTTCAGCTAGAAACGGGCTGATGTTTGAACTGTCCGATTTACACAAGTTTATGGCCAAGAAGGCAGGTGTTTGGAGCCTGGACCTTGCCTTCATACGCAAATATGCGCATGCATGACTCAGATAAGAGAGACAGCAATCTTTCCGTCTTATTTAGATGCTGCATTCTTTTATTCTTAAACTAATTATATATATTTTTTTCCCAAGAGTATTTCCTGTGTCCATCAATAGTGAAGAAATGAGCGTCTTTGCTGTAAGATTACCAGCTAAATATAGTCTGGAAATTCTCAAGCATCCTTTTACGCCCTTCACTAGTGCAGTATTATACTGTACATACTTGAGCAGTTTGTGCAGAACCCTCTGCAATACAGCATATGCCTGTGTTGAAAGAGCACCCATCTGCCACTGAGCCGCCTGCACCTCAACCAAACAATACCTTGTCTCTGGCTTTAATTACAGGTTTGCTTGTGTGTGTACATACATGTGACTCTTGAAAGTTGAGGTCTTTTGTTCTCCCTCTTATCCACTGTGAACAATCCATCTGCTGTCTCTCTCTTCTGTCTGTCTTTCCCACTCTGTTTTTTTCCCCTTTTTTTGTCCTTTAGTGACATGCACTGTTGAGTGCTTTACTCTCCTCAGCACGCTTAAAATGCTTAGCCTACCTGTTGAAGTGAAAAGCTTTCTCGGTGCCACGTCTCTCACACTGTGGCCCATTTACAAAATATTTCTGATACTGCTTCACTCCACCCACACGAGGCTCCCCCCAAATGCAAAAATCCCGGGCTGTAATCGTAAACATTCTGGAGAATTAAAAGAAGGAAAAAAAATCAGTTTTTGTTCTGTTATTCAGGCTGTTCCTAAATAAAGTCTGCAGAGATATAATAACGGAGATTGCTGCAGACATGATGACAGTTTATCTGTGTCCATGCTTATCATCAGGATGTTTTGAACACCATCATCCGCTCCTGCTCTCCTCGATTCTTCTTCCTCGGCCTGCCGGGCTTCACAATGCTGATTGGAGATTTCATCGCTGCTGCTGCCTGCGTCCTCACCTCTGGCTCCTCAGAGGTACAAACACACTTTCAACTTTTATTTGATATTTCAGTCATACAGGAATTTATGAGTCAAGAACTAGAAAAAGGTTTCAGATTTTTTTTCTTTTTTCCCACAAATCAGTAGCACTGTAAATCTGCAACAAAGATGATAAAATTCTTCACAAAAAATTATAAATCATCCTTCTCATATTTTGCAGCTGTTTGACATTGAAAAGCTGATATTGTTTTGTGACATTTTTATGCTTTTAGCAATAAAACATTTATTTGAGGCACCAAATAGCAGAAATGTTAAAAAACAAAATACAAACTGCACTTACATGTAGGACTGAGCAACTGTGGCTGAAATTAGAATTATAGATATTTTGTCTTACTATGATTATTCATCATGATAGATGACTTCATGTTTGAGGACTAAATGAAATACGTAAATATCCTTTTTTTCATTAAATCCACACAAGTATTAAATGAAAAGTCTTAATATGACTGTTGGTCATGTTCAGTTAATGTTGTAGACCATCTGTACAAGTGAGCATATGGACTTTAGATAGAGAGAGAGCTGATCTGGAGCAGATCAATATTATGGCCGCTATCTGTTACTTGCACAGCTTTAAACCCGAATATGGTTCAGTTGATGTTAACTGTCATTTATCAGGTGTGTATGTGTTGCTTCTTCCTGTTTTTTCCATTACACGTACCTCCCAGCATAGATTTGTTCTCGCTCCTCAGTTTAACAGCAGCTCATCAGGTGCAGCAGCACAACCTGCTACAGAGCTGCACCCATCATGCATTTAATCAATCATTTTGTTGTCCAGCGCCTAACATGTGCGATGTTTTTCCGTCAGCAGAATCATGAATAAAGATGAAATTAAATCTGCAAGCTCCCTCAAATCCTCATCCATCGTATGCGTTCTGCGCCTTTCGCTTGAAGCGGGTTGTTTATGTGTTTGTCTCTGGTATTAATGATGCCGTGGGTTTGGTTTTCTTTTTTTAAAATTTCCTCCAGGCTCCGAGGGTGGAAGCTCAGACGATCCTGGGCTCCCTCGTGTGTTTCCCAAACCTCTACCTCCAGATTCCTATACTGCACCGTGTGCCTGGCTCTGATGACATCAGTGTGAGCAATGAGGATATCAAGGTAAACGCTCATGATGTGCAGTGACGGGAATACGGACACTTCATATAAAAGCAGATGTTGTTTTAATTAGGATCAATCAGTCGTCTGCTGTGTAAATCATGACAAACTTATCCTAAACGTTATTAGATACAGCAGTGTGAACATCACACTGATTTAACATGACTACAAGGCTGTGTGTTACAGTTAATGGCGTCTTATTGTTATAAAGATGAAGGAAGGAATGGCTTGGATTGTCACTGAGAACTGTTAACTGGTGTTGTCGTTTCTGTTCAGAATTACTTGGTCAACATCCTGCTGGAGACGGCAACGAAGGAGCACTATGAAGGGGCGAGGTATGATTAGTAATTCTTTTGTTGCACTGTCTGATATGATCGCGTTTTACACACGTTCCAAGAAAAGGTTTGGGAACCTGCTCGTCACTGTTTTCTAATACTGTTTCTATGTTGATCACTTCTCGATAAATACAGAATACATATTTTTTAACAATCTTGTCCACCTGTGTCATGATTGTCGTGCTCTTGTAATCTTTGGATTACACCTGCCTCTCCTCCTCCTCCTCCTGCTCTATCATATTGTTGTTATTGTCATCATGACATGTTTTGAAATGCTTCCGCAGCCTTTTCCTGCTTTGTTCTTCCACTAAATTGTCATTGAGGCGTTGTTGACACCAGCCAATCATTTTTAAGAGGGGCAGACTAACTAACCACACTTTACCAGCCTCCTCTTTTGGAGAAGCACCTCTACAGCCAACACTTCCAATCTCAAAACTCACTCAAGTAGCTTGTGGAGAACTCATTAGCATCGAGGTTCACTTCATTTTTCCAGGCTGCACTGTGAATGATTAGTGTTCAATAAAGACATAAACTGGAGCGGTTTAGTTTTGTAGACAAACAAAGTACAACCAATCAGTGCAGACATGTATTCATTCCAACATTTAGTTTCTCTTTGCAGCTGTACATTTCTGTATACATAAGGAATTTGAAGAGGCTAATGGTGGTGAAGCAGTGGCTACCCGTCATTAAAATTTGATGCAATGCTTCTAAAGCCTGTTTGCAAAAAAAAAAAAAGTCCAAATGTTCATGGTTTTAATTATATAGTAGTTTATTTCTCAAAACATCTGATCCCATTCAGATCCTGCTCTACTTAAATCTGCACATTTTGTTCTCTGCTGCTGCGATTCAGGTGCATTGCTGTGTGCAGCCTGGGTCTGTGGGTGTGTGAGGAGCTAATGCAAAAGAACATCCACCCCCAGGTTAAAGATGCCATCAATGTTTTGGGAGTGACACTAAAGGTGAGTGAACCTCTTCCCCGAGGACGCTGCACTTGTGCATTTCCAGTTTCATTTACAAGAAACTACAGGTGCGCTTTTTTTTTTTTTTTTTTTTTTAAATGCTTGCGTCATGTGCTGAGAACACAGATAAGTCCGCTGTCCTGAAATGAATGGGTGTTAGAAGCTGTTTTTTTGTGCAAACCTTACATTGTTTATCTCAAACTAAAATGACAGTTGATTACATAAAAGGACTGCAGAAAAATTTTCAACACGGGCAAAAAGTGTGAGAATAAAATGTGACTCGTGGGTATATTCTGGAACAGGCCTTTTTTCTCCCTAAGTGAAGAGATGCAGAGAAGCTGTGGGTTTGTGGGCTTTTTTGGTTTCGTTTTTTTTTTTTTTTTTTTTTTTTCTTCCATGGGAAAAGGGTTTGGGGCGGTGGCGTAATTTCCAGGCTGCTCACTCTCAGTAGATGTGGGCCAATTTAAGCAGCTACATCTCCCAGCTTCCTGCTCGAGCAAAGCCCCCACCCATCCCCTCGCCCCCTTCTCTAATGGAGCAGTAATCACTCCCCTGTACAACTTGACACACAGACTCAGCCAGCCCCAAAATAGAGGGTATAGGCTGGGTGGGGGATCTAGGGGGAAGAGTGGCACTGAGAGTCTCTTTTCTAAAAGCAGGTGCTGAACTCTCAGGGCCCCTTTTTGTGTTTGGCCATTTCTGCACTCCCCACATTGTCTGCCCTTGTTACATGTTGAGAGGCATTCAGCTGGAAGAAATAGGAAATTCTATTTCTCCACAAAGAATTTCAAATCACTGAAGAAATCCACATTTGAAAGAAAATTGTCAACAGCTCAATTCTTTCCTTCAATGAGTCTGGGGAAAATGAACCATGGTTTGAAGTGAAATGAAATTATGCTGATTATCTGCACAGTAAGTGCAAAACTAAATTTAAGGAAAATTACTCCAAATTTTGGCACAGTCAGTGTGTCCTCAAACTTTTTTTTTCACTGTCTTTAATCAGCATTGTCCCGCTGCTGTTTTACAAATTACGTGACACAAATGCAGCAAGAGATTTTGTTCCTGCGTTACTCTCTGGAAGCTCTGAAAGAGACATTTAAAAGCCTTAAAATCAGGGATTCTGCAGATAATTAATGTTCTGCCTTAAGATCACACATTACATTCAAAGTACTTCTGTAGTTCTAGTGTCTTTAAAAAAAACTGGCCCATTTTTTTTAAGTGTAAGGAGAGGCTCCACTGAGGTTTATGTATCTGCAAAATTTAAAGAGTATCATGATAAAACACGTTCTTTCCCTTCTTTTCCTACAGTGTTTAGATTGAAAATGAACTATTGGTTAGATTAAAAGTTCCAATGAAGATAAACATAAAAAAATGGTTGTTTTTGGGGGGGTTTTAAGCATGACTCCTCATGTTTTTGTCAAATCTGATAGCCGATGTCATACCAGAATGATTTGACCATGTTCCAAAAAGCTTCTTGTGATGACAGGAGAGCTTGACTTTCTCGCTCTTCAAACACGAGTTCAGCTGAGTCGAGGTCATTGAGGGTGGAAGAAAGTCTACGACAGTCTGCACTTCTCAGTCGTCTTTGGTCTTCAAGTAGTTCCTGCACAGCTCTGAGATGTGTTTGGACGGGAGTGTGAATCCTTGTCTGCAGAAATGCAAATCAGCGGGTGGAGCTTATCTCTGCAGAATCGAGGGGTGTCCAACTCGAGAGGAGTTGATATTCCCATCACTCTTTTTTTTTTTTTTCCCCCCCTCCCTCTCGTATCCTTCTGTTACTGCCGTAGATTTCAGAGATGGATTCATCTGTAATCAAGTGTGAAATGCTGGTATGTCTTAGCCCAGCCCAAGCATTTGGCCTTGTTTCCCCTCCTGAAAAGCAGTTTACTGACCACTAACTTTGCTTTTTTTTTTTTTTTTTTTTTTTTAAAGTGTTAAATTCTTTATTCAGCAGGCTTTTTTTCTTTTTCTTCAGGTCTGCCTACCTGATCCCTTTTCCTTAAAGTGTTTCAGAGGTCTTACTGTGGGTACTGTCCTCTTACAAGTCTTCAGTGTATTTTACACCCTTTGACAACTTGTCTTACTTCTGATACCTCGATCACATCATGTTATTTAACTCTGCTGGAAACTTGAGGCACTTTAAGTAAGATTTTGTTGAATAAGCCTCTTGTGAATTGATCAAATCCACCTCTTAAAATGGTCACTTGTACATGTGTGAATACACACATCTGGCATTGTATTAGTTAACTCTTTCTAATACCAGGTTGGGCCCTCTTTAACCTTGAGAACTGTTTTAATTCTGCAAGGCACAGATTCAAGGTGCAGGGAGCATTCCTCAGAGATTTTGGTCCATATCAACATGATAGCATCGCACAGCTGCTGCAGATGTGAATCTCCTGCTCCACCACATCCCAAAGGTGCTCAAGTGTGCTGAGATCTGGTGACTATGGAGGCCATTTGAGTGAACTCATCGTCGTGTTCAGAAACTGTTTGTGCAACACTTTGTGTCCCAAATTTCAAATCAAAGGGGTGTGCGTGGCTAACAACAATAGTCAGTTGGTACTGAGGGGTCCAAAGTGTGCTAATAAAGTATCGCCCAACACCTGTGCACTACCAGCAGCAGCATGAACTATTGATACAAGGCATAATGGATCTTTCATGTTGCCCACTCTAATTGTTAGCCAGCTATGCAAATGTGGCAGAAGAAACGGATATTCATCAGACCGGGCAATATTTTTACAATCTTTTATTGTACAATTTTGCTGAGTCTGTTCAAATTGTAGTCTGAGTTTCATGTTCTCAGCTGACACCTGGCGTGGTCTGCTGCTGTAGCCCGTCTGCTTCAAGGCTCGACATGTTGTGCTGCATTCAGCTCTTCTGCATATCTTGGTTTGAATGAGTGGTTACGTTAGTTACAGTGACTCCCATCAGCTCAGCCGTTGTACTCTGACTTCTGGCAGGAAGACGAGGCATTTTCTTTGAGAACTACTGCTCACTATATTTTCTCTGTTCACTGTAAACTTTAGAGATGGTTTGTGGGAAAATCTCAGCAGATCAACAGTTTCTGAAACACTCTGACCAGCCCGTCTGACACCAACAACCACCCCACGTTCAAAGCTACTTAAATCACCTTTCTCCTCCTTTCTAATGCTCAGTTTGAACTTCAGCAGGTTTTCTTGATCATGTCCACAGACATGTCCTAAATGCATCAAGTTACAGTGGTCCCTCGCTATAACGCGGTTCACCTTTCGCGGCCTCTGGGATTTTTTTTTTGGTGCAATTTTGCAGTTTTTTTTTTGTTTGTTTTTTTTTCTTACAGCGCATTGTGTTCTGCCTCCTGATTGGCTGTAGACCATTGTCAATCAACCCCGTGCCATGTCTCCTGTACAGTACAGAATGTGTTCAGCTTGTCAAATCTTTGATCGCTAGCAATGCAACTTTGAAGTGCTGCACTGTATGTTTGTAAGTTTTCTCACCCACAAACACAACAATGCCGACGAGAATCATGCCACCTGCGGGTGTCTTTGGTTTCATTCTATAATACTGGACTTATTTTTCTACGAATGTTTGAACTTTGAGTGTTTAAACAAGAGAGAAAAGTGAAAATGTTCGTGCCTGTCTGAGAAAAGTGTACAAAGTGTGTAGTGGGGGGGGTTTACAGCCTTAACACATCCAATTTCACCTATCGCGGGTTATTTTTGGAACGCAACTCCCGCGATAAACGAGGGACCAATGTACATGTGATTGGATGATTAGATATATATATATTAGATAAACTGCTTTTTGCTTTTGCTTAGCAATTGAAAAGATGTATCTAATTTAGTGGCCAGTTAGTGTGTTATGTTGTTGTTGTTTTTTTTTAACTGACGGTGCAGTTCCTCTTCACTTTTCAATTCTTGTTTGTTTGTTTTTTGTTTTTGTTTTTAAAGTTTGGGAACAAAGCAGTGGCGCAGGTAGCCTGTGACGTCTTTCAGCTGCTCATCTCTCACTGGGAGCATCTCCAGAGGTTGGAGCCCACATTCCCAAAGAAAATTATTGAGGTAAAACAGACACAAAAGTCTGGTTTGCTATCCTCGTGGGAACATCCCATTGACATAATGCCTTCTCTAGCTGCTTGCCCTAACCATCAGAAATGAATGCCTAAACCCAACCATAACCCAATGGTAATGTAAAAATGCCTTAAAACATATGGGGACCATGATTTTGGTCCCCAGAAGTTTAGTAAACTTCCAATTTGTGGTCCCCACTAAGATATGAATACACACACACACACACACACACACACACACACACACACACATTGATGTAACCCATGTAAATGTGTTTCACATCCAATAAGAGAAATTCCTTTGAAATAACTTTTAGCATTTAAATGCAAACGTTACACAAATTGTCGCTCGCTCATGTGCACAGTCCTCATCCTGTGGTTTCGTCTCCGTTTTAGCAATCAGCCCTGACTCAGATGATGAATGGGAGTGTGTCATCCAATTATCTTTCTCCTTGTTTTGTCCCAATACAGATCTTTGTGGCCACAATAGCCTTTTTGTTGCCGAGCGCAGAGCACTCAACGGTGGAAGCGGACAAAAAGGTACATGTTGGAAAGGATGGGACATGAAATGGCTGAGATCTAAAGGCTCTTGATCTATCATGTTGGAATGGTGCATTTGCAGAGGAATGTTTCTACTGAAGTGATTTGTTTTCTCTTCGACCTCGTTCTCCACTGCGTCTTTGATGCTCTCACCTGTTATCCGCTGCCACTCTTTTTTTTTTTTCTTTTTTTTTTGCTTTGTTAATAATATATCTTTTATTTGTTAGTGTGTGACTGAAATAAATTAGGAACTTCTCTCTCATTTCTCACACTGTAGTTGATGGTATCGCTTCTGCTTTGCCTGTTGGACTGGTGCATGGCTGTTCCCTTGAGTCTGCTGCTTGAGCCTATCACCATGCCGTCACTGGAGGACCACACAGCCCACAAGGCCCCGCTTCTGGACTACATCTACAGGGTGGGTGTCATCAGTGGCAGCCTGGAATAGAGCCACCTTTTACCGATTCATATTCATAGTCTTCTGAACCACACGCAGCTTTTGCAAACAGACACAGCAACTTAAGCTTTGACATCTCCACCCCCACCCCGCCACATGGGCTTGCCACTTTAATTAGACTCACCTCTACCATGACCTTTTGACTATGCATCATTTAACATTATTGTAGCACAAAGGCGTAGAAGTGTCCACAGCAGCTTACACTCGTGACTGGCATTTAGCATATGTACGAAACCCTGACAACTGTTAGGAAACTTCAGGAGTGTTTGTTTCAAGCATGCAAAATATTCCGTATTGGATCTGCTCCTCTGTTTTTGTCCCTCAAACTCTTTATTTTATGGTCTGACCCTGAGGATGAGGGCCAAGCTTCGGGCCCAAATGAATGAGGTATTATTCATTCCCTCCTGTCTGGGCAGATGCGGTCAACGGCAGATCTTTGTAAGGATGTCACCCCTGATAAGAAATGGTCCAATTATTCAAACGGGACCCTTTGTCCACTTGATAAGCTCAGGCTATAAATGCTTGTCCTGGAGATTTGAATGGAATATGTCTTAATATGAGAGAGACTGCAGCTGCTATGAAAGCAAAGACAATTAAGCATGATTGGTTGTCTATCAGTGCACAAAAAGCACAGTCCTTCTGGCTTTCATTCAAGGTGTGATGATATTAATGTGATATCAACGCTGAAATCTATATGTTTCCACTGTCACATTGGCTGCTAATTATTCTGTATACCAGGCAGAGAATAGAAAACATCTTCCCTTTATTCCACCACTACCCACGTTCCCTGACAGGTTGTTTCATGCCTCATTTTCCTTTAATTACAAATTTATATTTAACGCTCAAGCGCCCAAGCTATTTTAGTGACCACAATTTTTCCCCCATCCTGGCTCCATTTTCTGTTTAGATTTTCTAAAATATTCTAATCAATTTAATTATATCGTTTTTATTCAGACATCGGTTAGCAGAGATTCGCTGGAAAGTCTTGCAATGTAGTGATTAGAAGTGGAAAATTAATATAAATGTACAAAAAAAGACATATTTCCACTGTCTTTGTCACAACAGCAGAGCAAAAACTGCTAAAAGTTTATAGAAAATTTTCTTATGACTGAAAGCATCACAGCTACACATTTAAAAATACGACTGGGGTCATAAATGACTCCACTTGGGCACTTAACAATGTGTCCTTTGCCGACCAATCAAATGCAAGCAGAGACCATGTTTACAGCTAATGAATGGCTTCCATGCTTCCTGGGATGCAGACAAAAGTGAAAAAAGTTGGTACGGTTGACTAACAGCGAGCACATAACTGTAAAAAGCAACATTGCACTAGACCATGTCGGTTCACTGGAGATCTGCTCAGGCTTCTCCATCTGCTCCCTGTGCCTGCCTCAGCAGCCAGCTGCACCGCGTGCGTGCGTGCGTGCGTGCAAGAGAGACAGCAAAGATAGGTACATCCGTGTTTTATTATTTGATTTATTTGTGTACATAGTGTGCTCACATCTTCATGCACCATGTGCCCTTCTAACTACTGTGTTACCTTCCAGGAACTGTTGCTATGCGAATTGCAGTCAATTTGTTGTCAAGCACAGTCGTGGGTTTGCCCCCCCCCCCCACATCTCCACAGAGGAAGTTCTTTGGGGCTTTGGTGTAGCAGCTGTTTGGTTCACATCTTTTCAGCATCAAGCCTCAAATCCCTCCCCCTACGCACCCAGAGGTCTGCTTGATGGAATCATCCACATACTGTCTACATTGCCCCACACAATACTGTTTCACATGGCAGGGCCAGCGTCTCACAGCCAAGTGTGTGTGCGCTGAATGGGATTAGCCTTTGCATGGCTTTACCCAAGTTGCTCCACTCTGAATAAGAGGTGCCCTCCTCTACATACATTAGGCATATGTTCTACCCCCTTACCTTTGCTCAGATTATACACTATGCAGGTGTGTTTGTCTGTGTACTCGGATATGTATATGTGGCTAAGCATGCGTGTTTGTGGTGGGAGCTGAGCACAAGGATAAAGTCTTAATTAAATCAAACAGTGTAAACCTGTTCAGTGGCTGTAATCAACTGCCCCAGTGCGCCTTATCTAGCACTGCCAACGGATGCTCTGCCATCTGTTATGTAGATCGATACACTCACACATCACAGAAGAAATGGATTAGTGGCTATAAAGACCCTCTTTTCTTCCCTTTTCTCCCTCTCTCCCCTTTTTGCCTTATGATGTAAATAGACCATATATTCCCCATTCACGTTCTCCTGCGTCGTGCACAGTCACGACAGACACTGCTGCTTATTTTCTTACCAGACTTCAACCTTCTAGTACTATGAGTGAGTGGGGGGGAGGGTAAACATACATCGAATATCAATATTTAATAAAATGAATTAAAATCTGGGAATACTGTAAACAAGGTGGCTCGTCTTATTCACCAGCATCCTCAGATAACCTTAGCTAAGCAAACTTTTAATTAAATTGATTCAACTGAAAAACGTCCAACACTAGACACACTTCAGCGGGATTTATGGTCCAGCAGAGGAAAGTGTTCGCTGTCCGCTCCAGTCTGGGGACTGCCTGCAGAGAGCTCTGATGTCAAATGGAGGCGGTTTACAAAGTTTAGGGTACAGCCGGTCTGTGGGCCACTCTTACTTGTACTGCTGATGGTCCACTAGGCAGCTGCAGAGGAGAGCAAAGTTAAAACATGCAAAGAGCTGAAGTAAATCCAAGTGTTAAAAACAAGAGTCTCTACTGCAGCCACTGTCTGTGCTCCCATTCCCGGGAACTCTGCTGTCATTCTCCTCTATTCCAGCCCACTTGTCAACATTAAAAAGACACTTTCGTCAGCTGTGCTCAGTCAGGATCTTTGAGGACTGCACAGGAGCACATGTTGCATTTCCCTCTTCAAACTCAAATGTGTAGATGGACACATTAGCAGGACCATAAATTATGCTTTATCTTGACCAAGTTGTCTCCAAATTCAAAGCACGCTAATGGCTCAGTCACACGAGTGAAAGTAGGACAGCGACCTCCTTTTTCAGCAACCAATTGCAAGTTTTGGTGACTAAATGGTTGCCTGGAGTGAGGTTGGTGTTGCTCACACAAGTCATCTGATAGGAGGCAACCTTGTTGCAAACAGTTGCAGTCTGATTTAGACTGACCCCAATCACTACCATAAATCACTGCACTGTTTATGTAGACAGATTGCTGACATGTTGCCATCAGTATGAATGAGTCAATGAGCAAAACTTAAGGAGTCTTGACTCAACTAACTGCCAGCTGCCTGTAATCTGGTTATACTGGATGTGATGGACCAAGCAGTGAAGGAAACTTAGGCACAGGTTAAAGTCCAAAAAAAAAGTTTTTTTTATTTAACCCAAAAAACATAATTGGTTAACTCGTGCAAAAAGAATCAAAATCTTGGACCCATAAAAGAGGTCAAAATAACAAAACTCTACTCAAAGTTGACAACACAACTGATAACTCAAACAAACTGACTTCACTTAATGAGACAAAGGGGAAACTTGAATAGTGGCTGATCAGCCCACAAAAACAGGAGAAGGGGTAAAACACACAAAACCTAACTAAACCAAACATAATGAACTCCAATTCCCCCCCCCATGGTCCCGAGTTATGGCATGAACCAATTTGTAGTCTTCCTTTAAAGCTCGCTCCGCCCCTTTTCCACCTCTTGGCTCCTTAATCAAGGGACTGGAGCAGCTGCAACTAAGGTAACTCAGAAAACAAAAAATTAATCATACATAACAGTTTAAACTAAAATGTGCGCACTTATTTTAGAATGCAGTGTTATGTGGATATGTGAATGAATTCTAAACCAAAACCAGTTATTTATTGTCCTGTAAATAAATTCCTATATTTAAAGAAAGAAATGTGAATGCAATGTTACTTATAAGCCTCTACACTAACATGGTGGGTATTACCACTGTGTGGCTGTAAGTGCAGCCATCACACTGGAGCAGGAAGGTTGCTGAGCACAAATGTAATAGTTAAATATCAATTTATGTTAAATGAGAACTTCTGTCTATGTAGATGGCAATAAATGTGATTTTCAGCAATCTGTTGCAGTTAATTGCTGAATTCTAAGAAATATAAAACTGTTGGCATGTAGTTGCCGACTGCAGTCTCTTATCTTATCTGATTAAAGAGGTATGACTGAAGTTTGACTTTGAGGGCATAATTTGTAGTTTGAAAAAGGTGATTCCAGTAATGTTGTGAGTTTAATGTAGTAATATTATGGTATTGCGTGGTGTTTGGGGTGTCTCTACAAAGTACTGTAGCAAAACAACCCATGCATGCCAAATAATCACTACATTTTTGCTCTTCCGCTCTCGTTCCTCAGGTGCTGCACTGCTGTGTGGCTGGGTCCAACCTGCACACCCAGCAGAGCCACTATCTGCTCACCCTGTCTGACTTGTCCAGTGACTATGACCTCATGCTGGGTCAGGTTAAGCGTTGCGAGCCACCCCCGTCACAGACACCCACCATGGACTTAGGCAACCTACTCACTGTGGCTGAGGGTAAGGGCAGGAAAATGTCATTTCCTAAATCTGAATCTGTTTTGAGAAAGATCGCACTGCATAAAAAGGTTAATTGTTAATTGTTATATAGTATGTGTTAGTATGTACATAGGTTTACATAGGAGGGTTAAAAGCCAGTTAGTACTTGATGCCAGCTGCTGCATCGTAATGTTTTGGATACTGCTGCCAGCTCTATATTTTATAGTTCCTACTTTATAGCTCCCAGAATATGGAGCCAAACTCTCTGCCCTGTCTGCCCCCACCCTCCCACCCCTACAAAAAATCATCCAAAACAGGTTACAGGTAAAAGCAAACTCTAAGTAGGCCATCCATTTAGAGCCTCTCCATTAAATGTCAATATCTTATTAAAAGTATAAAAAGGAAATCAACCATCACAGGGAATGGAATGTTCACATTAGTACTCAGCCCTAAGAGAAGACCCATTATGGGGTTTAGATTTAAAAAAAAAAAAAAATCTTTTTGTGACCTTGTGATTCCATTAGGCAACATATTCCTCTTTCTCTCTCGCGTCCTCAACTTCTAAAAAGTCCTCAAAGTCCAAATACACAATGTGAATGTCTCCTGAAACAATGTAAGAAATTCAAACAGAAGCTTTTGTCTTGAAAATTTCATCACACCTCTGCTTTTTTTCAATTTTTTTTTTTTTTTTTTTTTTTGGTGCACAGCTGCACAGAGTCTTGGTTGAAATAACAAAACACTATCAAAAGGGCAAACCAAAGAGTGCCGGCCTAGTTATATTCATGCCCTCACCTCATATTGATCAAGTCACATCAAAGGGCCAGTGCATCTCTAATGCAGCTTGGCCTGCTTTCTAAAGAGCTTTCTCCACTTTGATGGGGGATGATGGTATTGATAGCACTGTCACAATGCAAGAGTGCATCTTCTTGTTTTTCCCACATCCCTGCAGAATAAAGCACGGCATGCCTTTCACTTGGGAGTAAAAACCTGTACATTTACATAAATGCAATCTGCAAAATACAATTCTATTCAGAAGTCTGCAAAGATGGTGGTTCTCATTAGCACTTGGCCAGTCTCAATGGTTGTCCATTGTAAGAAGACTCAATGGGCTTTTCAAAGTTGTCTCTTATGATTAGATGCTACCTACTTAGAGGTGTGCTAGCTAAGCTATTGTGAGAAATGAATAAAGTAGCCCTATTAGTAATCATGAATCAGATTTGGGTTTGTGTAAAAGGAGCTAATAAAGAGTGTAACATGTCGACACACAAATGTGGAGCTTTTTAAATATTGTTAAAGTCTACATTGAGCATATTATAAAAGACAGCCCTGAGTGCAGCTGTATTCTAAACCCATTGGTCATTTTTACTATTGATCATGTGTTACACTTGCTTGCTTGTATTTTTTTTTTTCATCCTCCCATCCTTTTTCTCCCACCAGAAAAGCGTCGCCGCAACATGGAGCTGATCCCGCTGACGGCACGGATGGTCATGACACACCTTGTGAACCATTTGGGCCATCATCCCCTGAGCGGCGGCCCCGCTCTCCTCCACAGCCTCGTGAGCGAAAATCATGACAACCCATACGTGGAGTCGTCCGAGCTGTCCTCCGAGGTCTTCAAAAGCCCCAACCTGCAGCTTTTTGTCTTCAACGACAGCACGCTGGTGTCCTACCTGCAAATCCCTGCCGAGACTCCCACCGTTGGAGAGTCCCTGCACACTTCCTCCCAAGTACGCGTCATTGTCCGGGACATCTCGGGCAAGTACTCGTGGGATGGTGCCATCCTCTACTGCACCGCACATGAAGACTTTGATGTGGGAGCCTTTAAACCAGTTGACCCTTCCCTTTCTGCAGCCACTGCAGTCAGCCACAGCAGCAACCCGCCCCCCTCCCCAGTAGCAGGACCGCACAAGCGTCATTGCTCAGGCTCCGATTGCCTCTCAAACTCTTGCGAGGAGGATGAGTTTGATGTTCTCGATAAGCTTTTGGAGGACCTCGGACACAGCAGCCCAGAATGTCTTCCCCAGCCACGACTTAAGCTTAACCAGCCGGCCGCGTCACCACACGGAATGAACCTAGAGCAAGAGAACGCCATCCTGGAAGCCATTCATCGTCAGACTCAGCAGGAGGAGGAGCAAGTGAGGAGGTGGGAGGCTGATGTAAGCTTTCGGGCTGACTGCCAGAGCGAACCGTCCCACCAGGAACCAAAAGCTCCTTTTTACTTCTGCCGGCTGCTGCTTAATGATCTTGGGATGAACTCTTGGGATCGCAGGTATTACAGACAGACTGCAAATAGCCTGCTCTTTACTGAAAGAAACAAATAGAGGAAAGTGGGGTTTTAAGAGAAGTCAGAAAGGGGTCTGTTACTTATTGGTCACTAGTCTAAAAACAAACACACATTAAATGCAGGCAATCAGAGAGAAAGAACAAGACACATCCTCTTGTTAAGTCTGACACAAAGTCACTTTCTTCATCTTCAAAGTAACTCAGCTGTTGGCTTGTTACTCAAAGAGAGAGAGGATGAATTTAAAGGCACATTGGAGTCCGCAGTGTCTTAATCTCCTCTCCACAGGATAAGAGTGCCCAGCTGTTTTCACTAAGGTCTAGCTTGCAGAGCCTCATCTTTGCTGTTCTGCCCCGTAAATTAAAAGCTTACACCTCTTAATGGTGATGGTGTAACATGCACACTACAAGAGGAGATTGGGGCTTGCACCTGTGCCTGTTTTTTTTTTTTTTTGGTCCTTGGTCATCAGATCTGCAAAACACAACTTTGGTTTAACACTTATTTTCTTTGTGATGATTTAAGCCGCTGATGGCAGTTTTAGTTTCAGATTAAAATCCTCATGTCTAATCTAATCAAGACTTGTTGTTGTTCAACAGGAAAAGCTTCCATTTGCTGAAGAAAAACTCTAAACTCTTACGGGAACTGAAGAACTTGGACTCCAGGCAGTGGTAAAGTTCACTTGGGAGTTTTGTATCATCTTGTGATGATTTAGCACGTCATGATAAGCAGTGTTGTCTGTAATGTAGTGTTTTCCTGATCGCCCATAAACATGTTTCTGAATGAGTGGAATTAACTCTTTGCATGTCCTGCGAGCCCTCCAGTTTTTCAAGACTGCAGTGCTCCCTTACTCCTCCATGAATTTGCTAATCTGTGCCAACTCCTGCTGAGCACAACCCTGGAAGTCTCCCTCCATCACTCTCTCCGTCCTGTTCTTATCGTTCTTACTGGACTCTCGTAGTCCGATCAATTAGTGCTCTACACATTGCTAATGACAGGAGGTTATAAAATAATGCCCTCAGAAGTGGACCGTTTTCTCCCAGACGGTAGACCTGGTTGAACAATAACAACCTGTGCGCAATCATGCAAAGTCTCCTAAATGCACTCCAGCACAATGTACTGCCATGGCAACAGGGAAAGTAGGATGGGGGGACTTTGCTGCCATTCTTCTTCTTTTTTTTTTTTTTTTTTTTTTTTTTAAACATGATGTTAAAGCTGATGGATAGATAGCAGACGGGTTTTTGGAGATAAACATTTTGTCCCCCCCCTCTGTGCTTGAGATTTTTATTCAGCAATTCAATTACACAATTTACCTTGATAAGCGAGGTGTAATCCAAGCATTTCATCCAGAGTAGCTCAAGTAGTTAAAGGCTTTTCAAGTTGTGTTACAACTGTTAAACTGGTTAGTGTAGCTGTTGTTCTTTTAATGCTGGCTGCTTTTTATTTTTTGTTGTTGTTCTGTAGCCGAGAGACGCACAAGATTGCTGTGTTCTACATTGGAGAAGGCCAAGAAGACAAGTGCTCCATTTTGTCTAATAGCACAGGAAGCCAGGACTATGAAGACTTTGTATCTGGACTGGGATGGGAGGTGCAAACCACGACTTTAAATCAAATCTTTGCATTCATATTTGCACAAAGTTGTACAGCCGCACTCAGAAAAGAGTAACTTTTGCTTGTACGTTTCAGGTGGACCTAGCCACGCACTGTGGCTTTATGGGCGGGCTCCAGAGGAATGGCAGCACAGGTCTAACGGCTCCTTATTATGCTACCTCCACTGTGGAAGTAATTTTCCACGTCTCAACGCGTATGCCATCTGATTCTGATGACTCCCTCACCAAAAAGGTAAAAAAAAGCTCGTATTGACTATTCGCACATCTGGATTGTCTGTATTGAATTACTTGCACACCTTAAGTTCTAAGTGCATTAGAAAAAGAAGAATGTACTGCAGTGAAATGGCTACACAGCCATGCCTGCCCAGAGCAGTATGTTGTTGCAGCCTTCAGCTCTGTGTTAAGCTGTGATCAGGAGGTGTGACTCCAGAGTGTGGGCATTGATTAGTGACCCTGGCCAGGAAGGCCTGAGGAGTAGAGAATCGCAGGCGCGTGAGTGAAGAGAGGGCATGTGCTGCTGTGGTAATGACTATGATTCTGCTAGCCCCTGCCCCCCTCCCTGTGTGCTGTGACCAGGGCCTGGATTCAGCCATTAGCTCTCCCTGCTAGGGCAGGCGCCGGCCGGATGCCGGCAGGATCCTTTTATCCAATTCCTGCTGCCGCCACAGGAGCGATCGATTTGGTTCTGCAGTGGGATTCTGAGCTGTAGTGCAGCAGTAGCAGTTAGCAGAAAGAAATGAGCCGCAAGGCCCCTGCCCGTGCTGCCAATCTTCTCATACAGTACCCTGCTGAGGAGGGAAATTCATCAGGCTCTCCTCATATCCAGCCACACTCCAGCCCTCAACAGACATCCCCCTCTCCATTTCACAAATAATCGCCTACTCATTCCAAACCCATCCTGGAACTGTGTTTAGTGGCCACGGAAATTAGTCTGAGGAAAGATTTTGTCTCGGTTTGTCCAGAGTGTGGCGCTGGAGGGGTGGCCGTGCCCAAAGCAGAGTGTGCTGCCACTCCGCTCTCATTCAGTTTCGCCGGGAACTTCTGTAATTGCTCGTGCTCACCTCGCACAGATCTCCACACCAGCTACAGGTCCAAGAGAAATTTGCAGGCTGGGCCGCTTGCGCCGATGTTTCAGAAAACGATGGGAAGGTAAAGAGAAGAGAAAGTGGTATGAAAAAATTGGAATGAGAAACAGGCTTTGTCTGTGTCTAAGTACGATGTTACTCTGTCAATTTAAAAATAACACTTTTAGTCCAGCAGTCACCCACTTTACTTGCTGTAACCATAGAGGCATACTGTAGGGGAGAGACGGATGGGGTAGCTCTCGCTGAGTAGATTGCCTGTTTGAAGCTGATGGAACCTAAAAGAAAAGAGGGAAAACCATGAATTCCTCAATCCAATTGTGGGTTTTAAGGCACTGCAGGCTGTAGCAGCAGCAGCAGCTGGCTTCAGTAATGCATTTATAGAAATGACCTGCAGGGTTGGGGTCAGGCCATGTAGACGATGTGGATGTGTGTGAAAGCGAGGGAGATGGACGGGTGCCTTAGCCGTCCCAGTTACCCTCGGGCGCTACGTCTTAACTAGGTTGCTGCAGGTTGTTTTCATTAGGATGCTCTTGTCTTCTGGATCCTTTGGGTGGCAGTTTCCATGTATGTGAACCCCACTGGTTGGGTGGAAGGTCAAGGTGGGCTAATTGGACAAGAGCCTTTGACTTGAATCACATTTTATTAAAGAAGTCTCAAACATTTGGATGTGATTAACAAGGGGATAAATGGGTTGGTGCAGAAGATGATTGACTAGAGCATAAGCATCCTCATTAAACTTGTCATTCAGCTAATCCAAATGCTACTATCTTAACCCAAATTAACATCCCACTGCTGATTGTCTGCAGCAAATGCATATTCAACATTTTCTCTGAAATTGTCCCAGTGACTGACCTGGCTGGTACCTGCTGATCCTTGGACAGACAGACTGAACTGGCGAGCTCCAGTAATCAGCATGCCGTGGATTTGTTTAAGATTAGCGTATTACCATAATTAAGGGCTTATAATAGAATGTGCTAATTGCATTTTTGGTGGCGAGGGCATGTTTCTTAATGGCTCATTAGGCCAACAGTACATTGGCAGATGTTTTCTTCTGAGTAGAGACTCACTTTTCAGTGTCTATGATACTCTGGAAAATGGAAGGACTGCTTGATTCGACATCACTGGACCACCAGCTAATAAATGATCTACACTTGTCATCAGAGAATGTAATGTTGCTACTCCCATCTATTTTACTTTGAAAAGGGGAAAGCTGTTTACCTTCTTTTTTTTTTTTTTTTTTTTTTTAAACTAGCATCAGTCAATTTCCTGTCATTTAAGCAAATCTTCTTGTCCTGCCCAGTTTCATTTGTGGTTGTGAACAGAGTGGAAATGGGAAGCAATTTAACCTCTGATGGGGTAGGTTAATTGGATTTGAATTATTTGGTTTTAAAATGCTCAATTTTGTCCATTTTATGTTTGCTATTTGAATTTGTAATGAAAAAGCTATAATAGGAGACTAAACCAGAGCCAGGCTACGATTTAGACCATTGTTTTCAAACAAAGTTTGCGATCACCTGCTCCAGAAACAGTTGCTCCCAAGATGCACTAGAAAATAATATTGTCAGTCATCCTCTAAAAAGATTTTTAACCTCAGTCCGCTCCTCGGTCTCCTGGAGGCAGTGTGGGTTTTAAGTGCAGAGCGGATAAAACCCAGTTAGAAGCCCTAATCCATCCAAATTTGTGTTCCTGTCTAGTTCCCCAAAGCAGTGAAAATTATATTCGCTCACTAAGCTGTTGATTAGACTAATTTTGTTTGTTTGGCAGCTGCGTCACCTGGGAAACGATGAGGTGCACATAGTGTGGTCCGAGCACACCAGGGACTACCGGCGCGGCATCATCCCAACTGACTTTGGAGATGTGCTGATAGTCATCTACCCAATGAAGAAACACATGTATTTCATCCAGATCATGAAGAAACCACAGGTAAATGGCAGTGCTGAGTGGAATATTTAGGTTATAGACCACTGCAGATGTTTTAGCTCTTTAGGTGTAATGATCATTTACGGGAGGTTTTACTTTTTAAGCATGCAGGTTTACTGTCATGTCTTAAGGGCACCTAAACAAAGTGGTAACAGGTTAATTCTACCTGTTACCTGCTGTAACAAGTCAGCATACAGCATGGCACTGCATTAATTTCCTGTCTGTGTTCATTAGATAATGCAGACTCTCGTCCTTCTGTTGTGTTCAGACTTTGCTCTGAATTTCATACCTTCTTTCCCTTGTTGTGGTTTCTGTCTGAAGGCTCTCAGGTCTTTCCTCCAGCGATGCATTATTACCCACACTGTGGGTATGTGCTTTCAGAGATGGTTACTGGCCTTTGTTGGCTTGCTTTCATCTTGGTTACTCCATAGTGCTGCACTCGATGTGTGGCCTCCTGGAGCACCGTGAAATTACTTTGTCCAGGATGACTGGATTCAGATGTTCAGATATATCCACACATTATAAAAGTGCATAGTGCAAAATTCGTGAAGCGGTATTTTTCTTTTCTTTCCAGTAAGTTATCTTGAGAGAGATAATCGGGAAATGGATCATGTAAAATGATGTTGTAGTTTAAGCCTAACTTGAAGAAACACGTTATGTTCTTATTCTTCCATTGTTTTTTATAACAGTCATAGGAGGAGGGGAAATTCATTCAGACTGTATTTGTTTCTTTCATTGTTTTTTAGTGTGAATGATCATAGTGCCAATTTATTGCCGTCTCTGTTTGCATCATAGTCATTGCTCTAATGGAGTTCTGGTTTTGTCTGTGTAAACAGAAAACTAGCGAGGCCATCCTCGTCACTGAGAGCTCCACGTTTTGACTTTGTTAAATGTCAAAATTCAACACAGCAGTTCACTAGATGCAAAACTTTATTCACTGCTGAGAGCACATTAGTTATCAAAAATAAATTTAAATCATTTTCCTGGAACTCTCAATTGCTGTTAAGAAAACCCACAAAACTGCTTTTATCATTCATGAGTCATACACTAGTCGACTTCCATCCATATGTTTTCCTCAGTGCTACTCCAGGCCCACTCATGTTCATGGAGGGCCTATTCCAGATAACCTCTGAAAACACTAACCCTTTGTGCAGGAAGCTTTTATTTCAGTTTTTCTGTCGGGGAGCTGCACAAAGAGGAATTGGAATGAAGCTGAAAAACTACAGTTGTTAAAGATCATAATTTAAAAAAAGAGTTTCTGCCACAGGAAGCCTTTTTCATTGGGTGAAGGTCAGAAGAAGAGCTGCCGCTGCAGTGCCGAGCCCAATCGTGAAAAAATAAACATTTTTATCGGAGAGTTCCTCTAAATTAAAAAACATGTAAAACCATCTACTCAGATGTCTGATACTGGAGTATTTATAGTATAACTTCAGGTTTCCATCACACGATTTAGCTAATTATTCTGTATCACTGGTGTTATACATTATTTTGTTGTTTAATTTGGCTGGTCGAGTGCCAAGTTGAGGACAGCAGGGCCTTTGGAAAGACTTTGACGTTCACGTCAACTTCCAGGTCAGTGACTATTGAGCTTCAGTGATTAAGGGCCCCCTTCCAATATGCATGAACAGACGCGTACACACACACACACGCTATTCTTGAAATTCATTCTGCCCCTTTGTATTAAATAGCTCAATATGAGGGCATTGTATAGTATTGATTGTCATTTTAATTTCATTTACCTAACATTGATTCGCATAAGATATGTGTGGTTGTCATGCAGAGTTAGGCAAAATCCAATTTCAACTTGAACCCTTCCCCTAAACAGATGGAGGGTTTTTTGTTTTGTTTTTAAACAAAAAATGTGTCTCTTAAGTACTTGCACATGCAAAAACAGGATCCGCACTAAAATTTGAGTTTTATTATCGACTTGTCTAATTTCTTTGTTTCTTTCTTGACTTCCCCAGGTTCCCTTCTTTGGCCCTCTGTTTAATGGCGCTATCGTCACTGGAATGCTGCTGCCAAGTTTAGTACGGGCTACCTGTATCAATGCCAGCAGAGCTGTCAAGTCCCGGCTGACTCTCTACCAGAGCTTGTATCCTTTTTTCCTCAGGGCTTCTGCTTTATTTCCTCTCTCACACAGGTACAGCTCCTCAGATGAGTGCGACACTTTTAAAAGATGAGGCAGTGGTTACTCAGAGAGCTCAGACTGCTAAATTTATTAGCAATGATTTTGAAATATTTCAATTAGATGTAAATAAAACATCACTGAGATTAAATTTCCAACATGACAAGCCACCACATTGGAGTGGATTCACTGGAACATGTGGTGTGCTTTCCATGTTAGCCAAAGTACACAGCTGAGTGCAGACACTGATCTTTATGAGCTACCTGATTTACATACAACTATTAGGCCTAGGCTGTTTCACAGCCTGGAGCAACACGGGAGGTTGCGGGGCTGTTTTGGGTAAGAGAACAGATAATGTGTCATCATCTATCACTACCGTTTTATGGCGGATGAGAAGAACCAAAATAAAAGCCCCATCAACAAATGTATACAAGTGTATACACTCACACACTGCTCTCATCCCTACACCCATCCATCCAACTGTGTGCCGTTAAGAGCCTGACTCCAGCTGTAGTTGTCAGTTGGTTTAAAGAGAGTGTAATTACCAGTGGAGATGAATTAGCATGTGAATACCAGCAGCACAGAGTCGAGGGAGGGGTGGGAGGGTGAGATTGGGGGGGCAGAGTTGGGATGGCCCCTGGAGGGGGAAACCTGATCTCCCTTAACGTCCCGCTCCTACTCGGACAGCGTGTGCGCCACCGCCTCACCAGAACCACACTGCCCCTCTGGCAGTTGCTATAGAAACCTCTCCCAAGGAGGTTTTATTTGGATTGAGGATGTATGCATAATTTCTAAACTTGTTTTCAGACTCTGTGTGGATGACTATTACTCACAAAGGGCTTTTGGTCTGTCATCGTGCTGCACCGCTCACAGTGTAGGGTGTGTGCAAGTATGTGTGTGTCTGTATGCATTTCACAGTGCATCACATAGCTTGGCCCCCCCACCCCAATATCGGGCCTTGTCTGAAAGTCCCCGGGGGTATCCTGAGTGACAGATGTCTGTTACCCGACGCCAAGTGAATTAGCCCAGTGTGATTCTCAGTGCCAGAGGGGGGCCGTCCACAGGCCTGCCTGGCTCTGGAAGCCTGAGGGACTGGGGAAGCCGAAGGGATTTTTGTGTTTTGTGTTTTTTTTTTTTTTTAAAGGGGGGTGGTGCTGCTGCAGTAAGAGGGCCGTACTGGGACACTAAAGCCTCACCTGGCATTCCTTAGCACAGAATCAGTTCAGCACAAAGGCATGATCTATGAGAGGAGATAAGCGCTGCCTCTGGAGTTCTGGCACCGATCGGCTGCCAGGCCTCGCACACGCCACCAGAGGAGATGAATGAAAGTGCCAGGCGGAGCGCACGGCCAAAATGAGTATCTGCATGTCTGCCTAGCCAGAGAGCTCGTGAGCACAGAGGCAAAACTTTAAGCTAATGAATGTTTGGTGCTGTATGAAAAGTGACAACTTGAGATTTGATATTTTAAGAGAACGTCAGAGCGCACTGGTGCAACGTCCCGCAGTGGTTCTGATCGTAAAAGAAACAGTGCGTTGGTAGCCAGGTGGAGTTGCTCTTTCAGATGCTTTGATTTCAACATTGCTTTTACTGTTACGCCACTCCAGCCTTTTGCATTTTTCCCTCTCCGGTCGTTTCAGTTCTTCCATCTTCTCAGGATATTGCAGCCCTTTATCTTTCACAGGTTGGAACAATGACCTGAAACTCTTTTTTTTTTTTTTTTTTTTTTTTTTTTTTTTTGATGAAAATCCTCATCCTTAGTTTACCCCTTCACAATGCCTTTACAATTCACAGCCTGCTCTCTGCCTGTGAGGCCACTCTCCAAGGTAATTAGTTGAATATTTCTTCAAAGAGAAGCTATATAACCCCTGTGTGTCCAGATAAAAGGCCAGTATGGCTCTGCAGCCCCCTCTCTCGCTCCGTCACAGGGATCTAGAGGACTCCAGCAGTCTGCTGCAACGCTCACAGAATCTCTCGAGCTAATAGGATTTGATATTGAAAAATGACCACCGGCAACATTTTCTGAAAATACACACAGATGGGCTACAGGAGTGTTTTTCAAAAGGATACTACCTCTTGGCAGCTTTCTGTCTTTCTCATATGGCTTTGCTCTCTCGTCCTTTTTCTGCCCACATGATTTTGTCAAATCTGTGCAGTTGCATATGCCTTGTCGTGTCACGTACAGCCATTGGTGTCATTTGCGATTTGTGTCATTTTCCTCTGCCAGGACACAACCTTGGCCTTATAGGCAACATATCACAAGACTCTCACAGACAACTCATAATGTAGCATTTATTATTTATATGGCTGATAGGAAATGCAGCTGCTCTGGCTTTGTGTTCTAAGTGTATTGTTGGCCATTCGCGGCTGCATTTTGAATACTTGAGACCACAAAATGTTCAATCAAAAACAACTTTGAATTAAATGTAACCACATTTGTTTTTACAGACTTCTCTGAAACATGGATGTTAATCGGGCCCTCCCTTGCAAATGTAAGAAGCTTAAAACCAAAAACAGCAATTAGTTTGTTAGTGACACGTGGACCAAACCTGCCACTGCACTGCCTGCTGCCATTTACTGTATGAGAAAGATCCTTCATACTGTCAGTATAGAATAATGTCGTCATCCAGAAGGTGGGATTCATTTCACTCTTCAACAAGCACTTGAGTTTGATGTGCCGTCCATCACTCTTTGTGATGGGGTATTGTTAAAGGTGAAGTGTGTGTGTGTCTGTGTGTGGGGTGATGGCAAGTTACTAATAGGTGAGACAATGCAAAACTGACCTTGATTCAGAGGCATAGCCTTCCTATTGGACAGAATCAATAGCTTTTGCACACTGCCCTTAGTCCCCATCCTTTGCTCTGACACACAAGTAAACACACACACAGATCCATCTCCAGGCAGCGATCAATAACCATAATCTGTTTCTGCCCATCGCCAGTCATGCGAGCCAGGCTTTTAGGTAGCGTGTGTGTGCATGTGTGTGTGTGCAGCAGCAGGAAGAGGAGAGGAAGGCTTGATCCTTTCAGTGGAACCCAAAAAGCTGCTTAACTCTGTCATGTTCCCTCACAGGCTCATGTGAGCATATCTGCAGTCCCCCAGCTCCACTGCTGGAAACAAGATGTACATCTTTGCAACGGCTGTATGCTGAAAACACAATGGATATGATATTCTGCATGCACTGCTTTTGTGTGCCGTTTCTGCATCCCCACACGCCGTCATAATTAGTACAGTCGCCGCATTGACCGTGACACATTCTCACACCCCTTCTGAGCAAGTTATTGTCCCGGTCTCATCGCGTCTTTGTCTCACGACAGCATGTTCTTTTGTATACTGTAAGATTCTTCACCTAGCGGAGATGAAAGTGCGCCTGTATGCATGATAGGGTGTCATGAATAGGATCTGCCATGTTAGTGTTGTCTCCCATGAATTATTTAGCATCGTTGATAGGTCTAATTTGCCAGCTGTTGTGCCATAACTGTTGGCAGACTCATGGATAATACTCAGCAGTCTATATCACTATGGAGCACAGTGCTTGACTGGGCACAGTGAGACGCCAAGCTAGTCATTATAAGCTGGATTCATGTAATGGTCTGAGCTGATGTGAGTATAGCCAACTTCCTGTTCACTGGAAGCGGGGCTGACCAACTAAAAGTAATTTGTAATCTGCAGTAACTTTTGCAGCGGGAGTTGGACAGCTTGACTTGTTGCATGATTTATGACAAGTGATTGTCAGCATATTGTTATTACTGGATGCGAACCGTTTAGTCGGAGGCGGTTGGCTGCTGTTGGATGAGTAGGTAGCTGGAGTTGGGTGAGGGGCTAGTTTGGACTTAAAGTGTCCCTGCTTGGAGTTGGCAGGGCTAAGTTTGGGCGGAGGCTGGCATTGGCTTTGATAGGGTGGTTGAGAGTTTACACATTATTTCAGGGGGCTGCAAAGAGAGGAGGGGGCTCTCCCCAACTGAATGTTTTAACCTAATCCCATTATCAGTGTAGCGCACTGCCTCCCATCTCTTCCCCCTTCTTATCCCTGCTCCCTCCCACTCCTCTCTCCAGCTGACCAGCTGTTCCTGCCGGGACTCACGACAATGTCCGATGTGTTCAGATCACTGAGTACCCCCCTCCTAATAAACACACACACATGAACAGAGCGCAGTCCATGCACGACCAAAGCAATTGCCAAGCCCATTGCTGGAGCCGAGAAGGCCTAGAGAAGGAGGAGGGTGTTGGTTGGGGAAGAAGGGGTGTAGCTTTGGGGGTTTGGAGGGGGCAAGCACAGGCCTGTCAAACAGAGAGCCCTGACTCAGGAGGCAGCCCAGCTCGGATGGCATATGGCGTCTAGCTTCATACAACATGCAAAAGTATTCTCTCTCTTCACCCCCTCTCATCTACTCCCCCTCCCCATCTCCCTCTCCCTGCTGCTAATGCAGAATGACTCATAGCATTACTCATTTTTTTCCTGCCCCCCCAACACACATTAGTTCCTCCTCCTCTTGCCACCCAGCCTGTAACAAAAGGCGTACACTGTGCGGCACCCACACCCTGAAAGCCCTGGGGGCCTAGCACAGCCTACACTCTGGGGTCTGAGCTTCATGGGGGCCGCCCCCTTTTAAACACAGGTAGAGCAGGCATGGAACCAGACAGCCAACAGCAGGGCCCCAGAGCCCCGCCTGTCAGAGTGTACACACACTGCTGGTGTCAGAACTGCCTGTTGGTGTATATCAGTTTGTGTTTGTATCTACAGCTAGCTTTGCACTCTTGTGCTTCGGGGCTTTAAAATCATCACGCTTGGTGTCCTGCATTTGTTCATCTTTGTCTCTCCCTGCAACCTTTGTGACGTCTTGCTGGTCTCACTGATATTTTTCCACATTTTGATTGATATTTAATTACCATGTATAAAAGTCTATTTCTTATCAGGATCTTTTCAGTTGCTTTCATTTATTTACTTTTTTGCGCAGTGTTTATCAAATAAAAAGCCGTGGTGTTTTCAGGTATCAGTGGTGGAAAACTGCGTAGCCTAGTGTAACCCAAAGAATGTCACGCTCTGTGTATTTTTAAACTTGAACCCCCACCCTCATGCCCTCCTCCCCCGTCCGTCTGTTATGCGTTCGTGTCTGACATCTGTCTGTTTGTTAGCGGCAAAGTGAGAGCCGGTTTTATGCGGGATCACCTTCCCTGTCTCTTCTCCATCTCGGCGTTGTGGAATGGGTTAGGAATGCCAAAAAGACCATTACAGTTGTGTGAAGGATTCTGTGTACTTTTTGGCAGCTCTTTGGACTAAATTAGTATTATTTTCTGGTCAATATATTTGAATTCCAGTACAAGGGATTTTTCCTTGTGTGGTGTATAAAAAGTGCCACATTCTGAATGTCAGATGGTAAAAATGGAAGAAAAACTCTGTATTTGAAATGATTTGACTATTAGATAACTGGAAAATGATTTGAAGTCTATTTCTTTGTCTTTGTCATTTTAAAATATCTTTCTACTACTGTGTGCTTCTAGAGAAAAGCCTCCCAGTTCTCCTAATGTGCTTAATAGCACAAATTCCCACAGATTGAACCATCAAAGAGGATAACATGGTCCTCCTCCCTCTTATTATAGTTTGCATATGCTTGATCATGTAGGACTGAAGTCCTCATCTCAAATAGGCTACTATATGTAAGGGAATGGCCCTCCGAGCCAAAAAGAAGCGCAAATATTCTCACAAAATATCACGCATAGAAACATTGATGCAATCACCGTCTCACTAATAACGCACAGGATGCGTAGTCAGGAGGCTGTGACCCCGGTCGCATGATTGGACCTATTACGAGCTGCACTGAGACATGTTCATTGTGATTGATGTGTGGCGCTGCTAGCTTGGGTGTAAAAACCTGTGTCTGCTTTATGTGATTAGCATCCAGCTAGCCACTCCATCTGTTACCCCTAGCCCTGTTTAATTAATGAACTTTCTTTTTCCACCCCACAGCCAGGCAGTGCAACACTAAAGCAAAAGCTGTTAGTCCTCTCAGGTTATCCAAATGGATGCGTGTTCTTGCTCCCCCTCCCCTCAACCCACCCCCACTCAACCCACCCACCCACTCTCAATGGGTGCGTTCTCATTGATTAGTTATGTTTTGTTCCCCCCCCCTCTTTTGTTTCAGGGTTCTTGAAGGGAGGGTTAATGAGCTTTCCTGGCAAGCTTTAGTGCTTGGAATCTGGGGATAAATGGGAATAATTTTGTTGTTTTTTGTTTTGTTTTTTGTGATGGACTTGGCAGAGATGTGAAGCCTCGTGCCACCGTGTCAGTCTGTGTGAGTGTGTGTTTGTTTGGGTGTGTATGAATGGGTTGCGGCGGGGTGCGTTGCATTTCATCCCTGCTGGTCCATTATTCGTCTTCAGAAGCCGGGAATCTGGAACACTCTTTAACAGTTGGCTCTGTCACTATTCATCTTCCAACCATCTCAGCAAAACTCTTGTCCTGTCCTCCTTTTACCACCAAGTAGTCTCTCTTTTTTTCATTTACGTCCCTTCTTCCTTCCATGTCTCGTGAACAGCCTTTTGTCCAGCTAAAGCTGCCCTCTTTTGTTTGTGCGGCCTTTTTTATCCTTGTGCTAATCGGCATGGTCGTGTGCCTGAGTTGGACCCCATCTTTCACGCTCAGCTCTCCTTTGTTTGACACACCGCCCCTGATAAGAATCCCAATTCTAGGGCCTCTCTGATATTGAAATCCAACAGCGGCGTAGAAAGAGCCTTCAATCATCTATTATCTGTGCTCCAGTGATTACCATTCAATCTCCCTGGGTCCAGGCTCCTCATCACCGGCCCCAGAGCTGAGGCCGTCCCCTGAAAGAACCTGCATCCCTTAACGTCTGTGTCACATTGAGCATAGCCATAGATATTTCTGACACCGTCTTGAGACAGCCACGCATCGAGCGCTGCTGGGAAATGTCAGCAAAATGTCACTCATCATTCTCCACTGGAATCTCTCGTTCTCTGATCTGGCACGGGGGTTTTGGAGACTCTTGTGAAGATACCTTGTGACATTATTGGCGGCCTTTGTCCCTAAATGGCCATTAATTTTTCAGTTCCCTTTTTTGTTCAGACACCAGAATTGCTCTTTTTTTTTTTTTCCCATAAGGCTGCATTGCTTTTAATGTTGCAGACTTAATTGGCTGTTTTAGGAAGGAATTGCTTGATTATTTATAAGTTGCACATTAATGCCTCTTTAAATGGTTCAAAGGCAGTGTGTGCTCTTCCGCTGGCCTGTGGCCATTATTCTCTTTCAGAGGATGTCCTTGTGCCTTGCAGCATTTGCATTTTTGCACTAAATGGAATGTTCTGCATTGACAGACAGGCAAGGGAAACAAAGCAATAACAAAAACAAAACATTTAACTGTGCATCACTGTGCATCGTCTGCTTCTTCTTAGAGGAGCAGCCTTTGATGTGTTAATACTGATAGTCTGTATTTCATTGTCAAGTGGTGGCTGTGGCTGAAAGGGAAGCGGTGAGAAATATTGGCCAAATCTTCCTTTGCGTCTCCACTGCAACAGGCTGTAATAGAGTTTGATGTCGAACAGAAAGAAGGTTTTGTTGGTTGTAAAAGCACGCGGAACACCTTTTGGGTGGTGGGATCTCCTTTAAAAATACCGTATAACTTTAAAGCACCATTCCTACTGTGCATGGTTAGCATTGCTTTTTTTCATCATTTTCCTGTTTGCTCTTGTTTTGTGTTCAAACATCCACTTACCTAATTCTGTGTTTAAATACACAGCAGCGCTTGGTACCTTTTTGTTTAATGTAGCGTACACATCTTCATTAGTTATGTATATCTTCTAATTACTATTGATGAGACTCTAGCTGATTTGGGTACAAATCTATAGCTTTTCATATTCTAATGAGTGTTATTTACCCTCAGATCTCCAAGCCAGGGGGCTTTGTGCAGGCAGATATAGCCCGCACTGCTCTAGCTACACCCACTTGTTTTTGTATCTGCCGACTCTGACAAAATCCAGTTTCCATCCCCCCACATCATCACCCGTCTGTGTGGATGTATAGCACTTCCCGCTCCTCCATCTGTTTTTGTCCACCCATGAAAAGGTCCATTATAATCTGCAGGATGCACAGTGGACGTACTGCAAACTCCACTTCAGCCAATCAAGACGCAGCTCTGAACTCGCGCCGTGAATCCAAGGGGCACGAACGCCACCCCCGAGTTCGTTTTGATTATGTGCGGTCTCTGCCAGAGATCTTCAGTTGAACAAGTTTTTATACCAACATTGTCTCCATCGTCCCTTTTCCCTATAAAAGCTTCCACTGTGAATGGAGCTCTGTGCATGCCCACTGGATGATGGCAGGCTCCTGATTAACCCTGGAGTGACTAGCTAATGTCATTGAAGGAGAGCCACCTGGCTGTGAGACTGTACAGTCAGCTGCCACTGAAGGACCAGAATAGGAGACGACCAGGTGTTGGGCTCCAGCCCCCCTAATTGTTGCCATGTAATAGCCTGCTTGACTGCACAATATAGCCCAGGGGCGAGGATTAGGAAAAAGCTGTTGCCATCATAGACGTCTATTTTCTTTTTTCCTAAGGTTTTGTGTGCGACTTTCTTTTTAAGTGCGTACATCTATAATTCTTCCTTCGCTGTCCTCCTCCTGAGGTTATCCACCATTCCAGGTTTTGTCCTTGTGCATTACAGAATCTGGATATTTACTGTAAATGTGCACAACTACAAAGTTGCTTTTCAGATTGTGATGGGATAGAAAAATGTTTCATGTCCATGAGATTAACTGGCACAAACTTGACAGACTTTTTAGTTATCATGCATCAAAAAGTATGTGCATCATGTAATGACAGTTTAGTATTCTCTTTCTTTAATAATTGGCCCGACAGTCCAGATCTCATAACTCATTCTAGCAGCGGTGGCATTGATTAAACTATGCCCCTAGTCACAGTAATGAACCTGTTCTGCCAGTGCTTTTACCGCAGATGTGATCATATGTAACCTAGTGCTAATCATTAGCATTCTCCCTAAATGCCAGGCATTTTGCATGAGGCCAGGCAGCCTAATTGGTCCAATGAACCTTTCACAGAGGGGGCAATGGAGGAGCAAGAGACTTTATGTGTAGGATGCCTCGGCCGGGAGGCAGAAAGGGATGCTTGGCATTAACGCATCACGCGTCTTCTGACGCACATACCGCAAGCATCATTAAAATTGCAGAAGCCTCTGTTCATTTTGTTTTAATATTTCATCAGTGCTTGTCTGAGCTGTGTGATCGCAGGGTGAAAATCAGAGTCATTTGGCATGACCCGGCGTTGGCACATTTCTCTGACAATTTAAGTGTCAGGTTGGTTTTGCAGATGTGTCAAATAGATTATAGAACATCAGGGTACTTTGATTACTGCTGTGCTTTGAGGTGTGTGTACAGGTGGGCAGAAACCGTGTGAGCGTGATAATCATCGTGCTACAAATTTCATCATGAAAGTTGGAAGAGAGAAGAGGCTAAAGCCCTCATATGGATTTCAGCATGCCCTTCCATGTTTAATCTTTGACTTTTTATTAAAAGTTCAAATTGAGATCAGATAGATGCTTTTTGCTTCCTCTCTCTCTCGAACAATTTCAGGAACTGAGGGGAAAATATGACAGATATTCACCTCAGATAGCTCACAGGATGCCCACCTTTGTCCTGACCTAATAACATTTCCAGAGGGTGCAGACATTCGTGACACTCTGGCCATCGTTGCTAACAAAGGAGACCTTCCAAGAAAACTCTCACCCAGCCACTCAGAGCTGTATCTGTTAATCTTCATCCCTATCAGCCTTTTGTAGCTCATCTTATTATGACTTTCTGTTAATACACAGTGGAGGCCTGTGTGACTGTCTGGCTATAATGGGTCTGTGTTTGATTAATCATGTCGATCCTTTGTGCTTCACATCTAAGGCTGCTGTGTTAGGACTCATCAATGCAGGCCAGAGTCCTTTGAAAAGAGATTGGTTACAGACTCGGCTCATCTGAATACACAAGGCTAGCAGGCTTTGATGGCAGTCATGTTAAACAAACCATGTGCCAACAAATTATGATGTCACCAGGTATCTTGGAGCTAACCCGCGTCTCTGGTGTGTGAGGATGACTTGTTGCGCTGCCATTTATATTCTGTGAAACCCTGGCAATCAGTCAGTTCGAACATAGTTTAGGGGTCAACATTGACCTTAGTGTAGGTGCTGCTCTTATGATTTGTTTTGCAGCGGAAATCGATTTTTAGTGGCCCCCAGAGGAACGGTGGGTTGCCGGAGACTTGAGAAAATGGGTGTCTGCTTCCTCCAGTCAGCTTGTAAATAACCCAGTCATGCCAGCTAGCAGACATCTGATTTTGTCTGCAGCTTTGGCAAACCCGTGTGAAATCACTGACGGGCAGTGATGATGTCACAGGTTAGGAGTGATGTCACAGCCATAACTCCCCACCCTGCTGTCCGAATGCCAGATGGACGGTAGAGAGGTGTGGAGGTTGGAGCTTAGAAAGCTCTCGCTGTGGGAAACGTGCCCCTCAGGAGGTGTCATTAACCTTGGCTTACTGTTTGACCTGACTCCTCTGGGGCCTCAGAGTTCCAATTTCTTGGACCCACTAATTGGGCTACTTGTTAAAACTCTCTGAAACCAGCTATTCCTCTTGAGCTTCTTATGTTTTGCAAGTCCACACTCACCCAGAAAGTGGACCCACAAACAGCATAATAACGCATCTGTGACACATTCAGACGTTTTCTGCAGCCACAGCTGTTTAATGAGACACCAGGGTCTGAGTAGCTGATATATAAAGTGGGAGATGGACACACATATACGCTATACCATACACATTTTCACTTTATCCACCTTAATCTGTTGTTCCTTCCCATGCTGCCATTATTCCTGCAGCCAGCCTTAGTGGCACATTCACTCTCTCTGTCCCCTTTTCTCCCTGTGTCTTTCCATCTAAATGTCTGTCTTCCTCCCCGTTTTCCCATAATCACCTCACACCTCTGAGGGCCTCTGCTGAGACGAGCTTCACACCTCAGCCCTCGCTGTGACAACAGGTACCGCTGGCACTCAACGCCGGGCCTCTCTCCAATCAACACCTGCTCGCCTTTATCTCTCTTTCTTGCCTTCCTCTTTACCATCTTTCCTCCTCCCTTTTTCCCTCCTTGCCACCTTCTTCTTTCTCCGTAGTCATAGCCCTTATTTGTGATGTTCAACCAGTAGTTTGCCCTGTGCCCCTGCCTTTCTGCCTCTTGTGTCCTCTTCTGTATCAAGTGGCAGGTTGTCCATATGCAGTAATCAGTTTGTCTATATCAATGCCTCCTGGAGATGGCACTGTAATTCCTTCATGATTTGAACCTGTTCATGTTGCTCCGGCTTGTATTCATTACTGCATTTGGTGTCAACAGCTTGTATCAAAGTGAGTCTTATTGTCCGCTTTTGATAGCAGTCATCATTTCCTCTTAGCTCGCCACCAAAGCAGGGACTAAACCTTCTAATTAATCCACAGGATTGGACCCTATCCGCGTGCTATCCAGTGATGTTGCTGTGAATGTGCATTTGATACGAGGAGGTGGTTTACTGTGTCTTTGAATGAAAAGCATGGCGGCCACATCTGCTTTTTTTTATACTGTTTGTACCCAGACCCCCCCCCCAAACATCCTTTTCCTCTTAACAGCCCAATTATGTGACTGCTGGGAGTCAATGGCACTGTGAGCTACTCCTCAGCTCCTCTCCTCACCAAGGTCAAGCTGATTGGTCCAGGTTAATGGGCAGATGTGGGGCTAAGAGAGGAGGGGGGGTCAAGCACCTAGAGGCACCCTTCACCTCATCTCTAAACTGTCCCTCTTCACTACAAGAGCCCCTTTTTGCCACCAGTGCTTTTACAAACAGGATTAACCTTGGCTGCTGCTGTTGGAGACTTAAGCAGTAGGTTTGTCCGCACGCATGGCAAAAATATTTTTGAATAGGTATTTGATTATTTCCCCTTTTTGTTTTTGTGTTTTTTAGGTGAAACCCTGGATTCATAAAATCAGTGAAGTGTCATATGTCAGGATCATGTCATGGTTGGAGAGTTGTTGTTTTTCATTAGCACAGAGAGACTAAATCTCAAAGTTCTGATGTCTGGAATAATTTAAGTTTATCCACTATTTCTTGGCGCACTCGTCTTTTTTGTCTCTCTTTCTGTTGCGAAAACTTCCTTATTAGATGACGACAATTCAAGCTTCCGGAGGAGCGCTGTTTGAAACCCGATTAAGGCACCTTTGACAAAAGGAGAGGAGGAAGTCGCCCGCCCTGCTCATATCATCCAACTTCTGTCACTTAGAAGTGGATAGAAATGGAGCTTAAGCAGTGAAATGTCAGTATGGGGTGTCTTAAGACCCTTATAATGCTGCTTTGCCTAATCTGGGCCTCGACCCCTTACCCTGCCTTATCAGCAGATTAGCTGTGTGTGCCTGTCTCAATCAGTTCAGTTTAAAAGAGAGCAGAACAATAAAATGTTCAAATAGGACATAGAAGACAAAAAAGAAAAGAATAAAGCAACCAATTGTCATCCGGACGCAGAGAAGAACCCGTGTAGCTCTCTACGAATGCAAAGCTCATCAACACGTTAAAAAAGGGATGGTGAAGAAACACAAGCTAAATGTGTACTGCAGAGTTCAGTATTGTGTCTGAACTCTATGAAATATAATGAAGCATTGTAACAAAATCCTGTAATGAAAAATGAGGGATATTTAATGTCGTGACACAAATTAAGAGCAGGATCACATGGGAGAAATCAGAAATTGACGAACGTGTTTACACTGGATATCAACCATACCCCCCAGAGCTAACTACACTGAAGGAGATCCTTAAAGATGTCCCTGTTATTGATTAGTGTATTTACAACACAGATGTTGTTTCCTTTTTACAAAGATGTTTATGGTTTAATAGAAATAAAATAAGCTTTCAGCAGGAGCATTCAGTCACACCAGGTCTGAACCGGTCATGCTGCTGAAATCCCCATACATGGTTAGTACAGCTAATGATTGTTTAGACTGTATATAAAAGATGGACATACCCATGATGACCAGTGTTGGGTAAGTTACTTTAAATTAGTAACTTAGTTACATTACTAGTTACTTCTATCAAAAGTAACTCAGTTACTTCAAGTTACTCGTTACTTTCAGAGTAACTAGTTACTAGGGAAAGTAACTTTGGTTTATACTCAGAATTCTCTTGTTAATGTGTTTCTTCCATAACGATCCCAAGTTGCCAGTCTTCTAGCTTGCTTACTTGCCACAGTGCACTGTGCCACCTACCAATAGAAAGGAAAAAGATAATGTGCATCATTTCCACGAGAGAAATCCCACGCCTGGACCGTCGATTGACTGCTGCCATGATTCTAGCCTACGTCACAGCGTCATGTGCGCCTTTTACATCCAACACAAAAACTGCAGTCGTGGTGTTTCGATTGTACTCAGACCGGAAATTCTGCCTTCTGAATAGGAAGATGTAGGTAACACCAGACTGCAGATGAGCTGCATACAGGGCTGGACTGGGACAAAAAATCGTGCCCGGGCATTTTGACTAGAGACCGGCCCACCATTATAGGAAAAATCATAAAGCCTTTGAATGAAAAAAACGACTGTTGTGACAGTGATGTCACTGTCTCTGTTGGTATATGTATGACATCATTTTACATCAGATAAACGTTTGTTGTAAGATTCAGATAATTATTTATTTAAAAGCTAGACATTTTAAATGAGAATAAGAAAGAAAAGTATTTCTTTGTGCCCCCCTCTCCCTGTTAATGCCCTACATGCCCCCCTGGCAAAACTTTGCTAGACCGCCCCTGCACAGTTACCAGCTGTCAGCTACCTAAAAAAGGATCCTGGTGTTATTTGTCTCTCAGAAACAGTTCATAACTTCCCTTCAACTCATTCATGTCACCTAAAAGGTAAACCTGTTTCTCCATCACCTGTTCAGCTCTGATGATTCAGTAAGGACATCTCCTGGTTTCATCTTCATGTTTCCCTCTCACCACGATATCCAAACCACATCATGACCAGCAGCTTTACAGCTGTGGCTCCAGCAAACATCAGCTGATACTAGAAATTAATATTAAATAAATTCTAACAACAGCTGATCAAGCTTAAACGTGCTGCTGTTGTTTAGCGCGACATCCGCTGGTTTCCTCTTTCGGCGCAAAGTGAGCGATAAACAAACAAGAGAGCCGATCAGCTGATCATTGATCAGTTTCATGATTGAAGTAGAAACAGGAGAGGGAGGGGGAGAATGAAAGAAGAAGAGGCAGCTGTGCAGCAAAGACACAGAATAACTCCAGCTTTGTGCTTTTTCATTGTAGCTGAATTACGGGACAAACTGTTCCTTTTCACCTCAATAAGAAACGCGTAATATTTTCTCTGAATACCAGACGGGACGGTTGGCAACTCTAATAACTTATGAACAAAATAAAGTTCAACATCATTAACTTCATAGCACCACCCAGCTGTATAGAAACTCCGTCATGCTAGCTAGCACGCAGTACGGAAAAAGTCAGACATAACGAAAATAAACTCCACCTAAACTTGGTTCATATCTGACCCAGAGAGACTGCAGGTCATAACTTCTTACCTGAAGTTCAGTTCACACTTGGACCGGCGGCCGCCTCGGGTTTTCTCTCTCCTTTTCCTCATCCTGCGCCTCCACACTCTATTTCGCTGCTCGCGATGCACCACCGATAAGACTATCATACGGCTACTAATCCACGCTACTTGCTAATGTTACTGAATCTGTGGAAGCTCCGCGATAGCCACCACACGAAGTAACGAGTAACGAGCCTATCTAAATCCCAGTAACGAGTAACGCGTTCCTGATTTTGGCATAATAACTAGTTACCGTGCTCGTTACCACAATAATAACGTAGTTACTGTAACGCGTTACTTAATAACGCGTTAGTCGCTACATTAACACTGAAGTGTAATTAGACTTACTCACAGTGTTGTATGTTTGAACACTCAAGGAGCACTTTGGAAGTTTCATTCTTGTTTTTTGTTTGGAAACCGGACGAGGAGGAGAAACTGAGGTTATAGCTCACTGACACAGTGGCAATATTGTCTGTTTAACAGTATTCAGAGACCAACATGTTCAGAATCTGTGTCATTTGATAAGATCGGGAGCGTATGTAGTCCAAGTGCTCAAAGTCTTCTTCTAGACTTCTTTTTGCAACCCTGCTGGCCTTTAAAAGGAATCCAGATTTAAGACATAAGCATTGGCCTCACATTTTCAAATCCATAAGCTGCTCCTATCTTTTATGTCATCTAACCCAGAGGTGTCTACCGTTATTTGGTCTTCATCAGGCAAAAGCAGAGGTTATCTTTTTGTCTTGTACTGTAATGCTCTCAGAATTGCAGACCTAACATTAGCAGCCTCCAGTGGTCAAACAGGTTCTCTGTGGTCTTCTGACCCTTACTCTCTGATTACTGTTAATGATGCAGGTGAAAGACGCGTTTAGAATCCAGAACATTTGCTTGTTTATTTTGCCTCAGTGATACCTTTTTACTAAAGGACTACTTCCTGAAGCCATGATGCATAATGATCCTTGAAGGCCGTGTGCTTGTGTGTTCAAAGGTTTTGTGTATTTGAAAGATGTGTGTTGGAGGCCAGTGGTGTGGTGTGACCACTTTTGCCATAGGAACACAAAGATTCGTATTGGGATGGTCAGGATGCTCCGCTCTAGAGACGCACAGGTTCAGAGGTCAGCTTAGAGCTCAGGCTCTTCTGGGGAACAAAGTGCATGGGTGGTGGGTGCTACCGTGAGTGTTGTGCCTGCTTATGCACAAACACCTCTGTGTGTGAGCGTGTGTATGTGGCTGAATGTGCTGGGTGGGGTTACGCACAGTATAAAATGGATCCCAGTGGACAGGCGTGTTCAGGACCGGTCCCTATGGATGGAGAGAGAAAAGAGGAGAGATGATGATGAGGGCTGGTGACGGTTGGCCGATGGGGTCCAGCGGGGATGGAGCAGCCTGCTAATGAAGAGCCATCTGAGGCCTCCATTCACCTTGAACATGGGGCGCTGCAGCTGCCCTGACCTTGGCTTTGATCCACAAAGATGCTTGACCCCTACCATTTCCCCAGAGCTACCCCCACCATCTGGACAGCATGCATGCATATGTATACATATGTGCACACACCCATAGATGCATATGCATACACACGTATGTTGCTCCATATATGCATGCACATATGTTCACACAGGTATGAGTAGCAGGTTTCTGGCTTCACACCTGCTCTGATTCGCTGCATGCTAGCTATAAGTTCAGGTCTTCGTCACCTGTAATGACAGAGAAGCAGAGGGCAGCCAGGGGACAGGATGAAAAAGGAGCATTTCTCAAATGTGTAAAGTGTTGGAGTTAATAGGCTTTTCTCTCTATAGCATCCACTTCCACCCCACCCTCATAACTCCAAAACGACCACATCCATGTCTCCAGATATCATCTCCTAACTAAAGTTGTTTTACATTAACTCCAACCTGGGAGGGTTTTTTTCTCATTACTATCCCAGTGTTTGCCACGCTCCATAAACATTACATTGGTTTTCCTTTCTTCTCCCTAATAAGAATGCAGCCGCTTGGAACGTAGGGGTTCCTTGGAAATTCCCAAAGTGGTTCTGCAAACTCTCCTCCCACCCGTGCTCGTCTTTCTTGACCTCCCTGTTCAGCTGTAAATGACAGTTATGTCACGGGTGACTTGAGTTGCGTTCCATCTGTGGAAATGTAGACCTGTCTGCATTTTCCTTTTTATATTTCATCCCTCGCTTTATGAGATTTTTTTTTTATGGCACAGGATACGGGGTTTTAGCCTTCTGTGATACAGTTCATCAGGAAAGCTTTCATAACGGGTAACATTTTCAGGAAGTATGAAGTTTTCTAAGCTGCCGTCCTCTTTCCCGGTCTCACAAACATGAATATTTACCAAGAACTCACCAACTGTAGCTGGAGCTTATTTTTCCACTAAAAGTAGGTCAGTGTCTGCGGGTTTGGTGTCCATAACATGGACACGGCGTTTGCATCATTGTTCTGGATGTGTCCCCTGATTACTATACTGCATAGAGGTAACAGCGTCTGTGCATATGCAGGGGAACAAGCTGTGCCCATGCCTAAGTAATTAGAGACCAGCATAAAACTGAGAGTGAAGGCAAGATTACCCCTCACTGTGCATCAGGTCTGATTTCTGTGCAACAATTTTTTGTTTTTACCCGCAGATAGCATCTCACATTTACTTAAGTGAGCTGATTATGGCTCTCGCTTTTACTCATCCCCAGAATACCTTTTATTAGTCTCCCTCCCTCACCACCTGTTTTTCTCCCCCTCCTTCTGTCATATTTTCTCTCATCTCTTGATAATTCTGCACTATCTACCTTCATTTTATTCTGTGAAGTTTTCTTTTCTCTCTCTGTCTCTCACCCAGTATAATCCATTTGTCTAACTTGGATAGAGGGCAGCGGAAGGAAGTAGTGGAGGAGAGGCGTGTGTCAGAGTCAGAGAAGAGCGTCTGCTCCAGCTGGAGTCAATATTTGCTTTAGGAATCTCAATAACAGGCCTGCAGTCATCTGCATCTCTGATAATGGACAGCCATATGGCTCTGTTGACCCACGCTGTGCTGAGGTTCTCTCTCCCCATCCTTCCTTGTTTTTCATTTCTCGGCGTCCTTTTAAGTTCTCTCGTTTCTTCTCATTCAATCAGTCTTTTTCCTATATTTTGCCCTCCACTTGCCACCTCAAATGTGGACACATTTTGCTCTTTTTTTTTTTTTTTAACAAACATCCTTTCTCTCGGTCATCCACTAAACCCTGGATATGACCCACCACACAGAGCTGTGACCCAAGTTACCATGGCAGCAGAGCCTGGATACCCACTCTTTGTCCAGCACGGTTTCAAACAAGTGACAGAAAACAGTGACGTTGCATGTCTGGCTATGACAGGAAGACAGATGCAAAGCTCACGGCGAAGTGCTTTTACGTGCTTGAAGTCATGCTGCTCTGCATTTCCTAAATGGAGGTGTTGGCAAAGAATAAGCAATTAGGTGCAGCATATAGTCGGCAGGTTGTACACTTAATATATTTATTTTTAATCTTCCCGTTTCTTTATTTTTGTGAGCTTTTAATTTAATGGATGTCTTAGTGTTGTGTCCTGACAAGTGTCCAAATGAGGTTATGTAAAGCTTCTGCTTCATTTTTTTTTAGCAAAGTAAACTTCTCTTGTGTTTGAGCAACATGTATATTTTATTTATTAATGATTTCCTGCATTTTGGGGGGAAAAACATTAAGTCGTGGCTTGTCAGTGAACTTACTTCCTGTTATCTTGTCTCTTATTCTGCCCTCTGTCCGTTTCTGACTCGCAGCAGCTTGGCCATCGTACCCTCTGGTGTGTCCCGGCTCAGGTGCCCGTCATCCACGCTTTGCTACGGTTCCCTTCAAAGCCATTGGTCATGGCTGCGTTGGCCCCTGCTGTGGCGGCATGTGCCCACAGCAGGCCTCCTGCCCACTAGCTGTCTCGTCCTATCTATCTAACCCAGACTAGAGCCTCTCAGCCCAGTCCAGCCTATCTCAGCTCAGCCTGGTACAGCTTTGGCGTCAGCAGCGGCCCGGTGTCACTCCACCCTGGCAATCATAATGAGACGAGGGGGAGGAGGGTGTCGGCGTTCAGCAGCGAGAGCTCCGCGTGTGTGTTTCAGTGCGAGAGCGTATGCATTTGTCAAGCAATTTGTCAGGTGTCGTCTGTGAAGGAAACATGACTACAACAGACAGCTGAGAATAATCAGACTACACACACACACACACACACACACACACACACACACACACACACCCACGCGCGTATCTCACAGCACTTAGGATCATTATGGCTCCAGATAGACCTTTTTACTCCAATAGTTCACTACACCATATTTCATCCAGCACTTGCCGCCATTCCACAACATGATATATCTGTGATAATGATATGATAATGGCCATCAGAATGTTTTCCACCCTACCCAGCAGCCTTTTTGCGGGCTTATTTGTTTATATATTTATTTATTTATTGGAGCTTTCTCATTTCAAACCCAGCCATCCATCCTGCATGCTGGCTGCCCAGGCCCCAGTCACTGCTTGTCACTCTGAATTTCAAATGGCTCCAATTTTCCCCCTGATGGCACGGAGAAGTGGCAGGCAGCACATCAGGGAGGGTGGTCCTAGACATGCTGCCTGCAGCAGGGGTTCTATTAGAGCGAAGAGAGGGATGAGAGGCGGGAGAGGACAGGAGAGGAGAGTTTTCGAGCATCACGCCAGTAGTGATGTATTCTTTCTTTCTTTCTTTATGATTATTGTGGAGACTGAATTCTCATTTTGGGGTTGGTGTGGCATGGCTGATTGTTCCATCTTTGCTTCTGGCTGGGTATTGCTGATGGTGGAGCTGCCCTGCCCGCTAAAGCTGCCACTCACTCCCACAGCACTGTTTGTGTGCGGCGCATCCAGAAAAATGTGGCTGTTATTTGTCTTTATTTTTTGTTTGTTGAAATCTGCAAAAAATTAATTGATATTTTTATGTAACTCTTATGAGAATCAAAGGCTTTTTCTCCTGTTTATCATTGTGTGCTTTCCCTTAACAAGACCTTACCAGCTATGAGGAGCGGGCACTCTACTTGGAGGCCATTGTTCAGAACCATAGAGAGGTCATGACCTTTGAAGACTTTGCCTCACAGGTTTTCTCCCCCTCCCCTGGATATCCAATGAGTGGGACAGGTGAGAAATGAACCACACTGCAATTCTGTCCTCTTCCTCATTCTTTCCACTCCACCTCTTTCTGTCTCTCCATCTCACTCCTGCTTCATTACCTTTGGGTATTTTCCTCCCATGCCTTCTTCCTTTTTTCCTCATCATCCCCCCCCCCCCTTGCGTTTCAGTCTCTTCTTCCTTCAAAACACACCTGTCCAAACCTTTTTCCTCTCCCACCCCCCCACCCCCCTCTCTCCACTCCAAGCCCACGCTCACTGATGAATATCAAACGACGGGCCCAGGCTCTTCTTCAAACACTTTCTCCACTTCTTCCTGCCCCACTCACGCTACTTTGTACATCTCCTTTTTTTTTTTTTTTTTTCAAACCGTATCCTTCCATGCAATTACTTTCCTATGAATATAAGCAGCCTTTTAAATGGCAGTTGCAGGGTGTGTGTCTTTGTGTATGTCTTCATGAGCTCATTCACCAACACTTAAGAGATCCGACCAACAAACAGCAGCTCTCGGATGTCAGCACAGCACTCTTATCAGCCTGTGATGAATAGAATGGAAAACGTGTCTTATCTTGTTCTTCCTACTTGTACCAGCACCGATCGATCTGCGCCAGCACTGAAATCAATACAGGATTGCACTTTTACACTCTATTGGATCTCGACACACGTTCTGTTTTGACAAGAAAAGCACTCCACAGCACCACTCCGCAGACGTCGTGTCATTATCGAATCTGTCAGAGCTTATGTTTTGAACGAGGTTTACCGTGTATGCTGTATTTTTGTGCCATATGTGGGCATGTGAAAATTAACTGTCTACTTTTTCTTTCTTTTTTGTTGGAATTGGCCTGTCTTATGTCTGTGTCGGACTTCAGATGTTCAGGTGTGATATTCAGGCAGGCGGGAGGTGGTGAGAAACATTACCATACTGCTGGGTAGGGGTGTAAAGTTTACCTCCTCCATCCTCGGTGCTGAACAAGCGTGCAGGGGCATATAGAAAAACAGGAGTGAAAATCAGAGAGAATTATTTTTAATTGCTCAAAGCAGCTGATGCTGACGAGTATTTCAGTCGCGGGTTGTTTTGACCACCTTCAGGTGAAAAACGTTCGGTACCCGAAACACTGCTTCCAATCTTAGGATCATGATTTAACTATGTATTAGAATTTAGCTATGGGAAATCATAAACGGTGGAGGAAGATTATTGTTGCAGATTATTTTGGAAGAGCCCCAAATGACTGTTGACCCAGCGAACAGAGTTAAAGGGTTCCCAGATTGCTTTGGATCTGGTCTGAGAAAGGTTAGCTAGAACTGAGAATAATGTTTCACAGCATGGGACGTGTGCTGCAGCCAATGCATGAAGCTCAGAAGTATAATGAAGTCTGCAAGGTCATTGTGTCAGCCTCCCACTGAGCAGCAATATCCCATTTCTCCAGAAACTGTGCAAACAGGCCAACAGAATAATACAAGGATATGCACAAAGGTGTTGTTTAAACTTGCATAAAAATACTACAATACAGTAGGTTTTTCTTACAGAACTGTGCAGAAGTCTTTAGATTTTGTATGCCTAAGCTAAAATAATTCTAATAATTGGTATGACTGCTTTTATTATTGAACACAGCCTGAACTCTGTTGGGCACTTTCTTGTAATTTCTTTAAGTAGTCCACAGAAAACGTTCTCCAGGCCTCCTGATGGACATCCAAAGCTCTTCTTTGGATGTTTCTGCATTTTTTTTTTTCTGTTCTCTGTCATGATGATCCCACACTGCCTCAGTAATGCTGAGGTGCGGCTCTGGGGAGGCCAGTCCATGACTGATGGTGTGGTTTTTGTTTGATTTTTCTCTTCGGGTATGCTTTTACTGCGCCGTAAAGCTGTTGTTTTACCAGATTGTTTTGTGACAGGCAACCAATTTAAAATCCTAAAGGCATGATTTAAAGTTGGTTATTACTAAGTTTCTTGTTATGTGTAAACACAACACTGTGTTTACAGTGATTCGTAGGTCACTATGTGACTTATAGTTTGTATTGTATTTGCTACGTCTGGCGAAATATTAAGCAATGAGAGGTAAATGAAGACTTTTGTGTAGCACTTTATGAGGTTTTGGATATTGCATGTGGAATACACTCAGAATACGAGTCATTTTCAGGCTTCCACTAGGAATAAACCAGCCTATCAAAATTAAAGTTGAGATTAAAATAAAATCCATTTTAAATAGGCTTTCTAAAGTTAGATTATTTCTTCGGTCACTGTCGGTGAAATCCAGGAATTAATGACATTGTAGATGCTACAACCAGTACACACTCTTTTTGTCATTAGCAACAACTCTCACAATTTCATGCGTTTCATTTGTCAACTGCATTTGCTGTATTTCAAAAAGTACGATACGTGTGACGCTTCAGGTCTAATGCATCTCACCAGGCTTAGAGCTTGAATGTGTCTGTGATGGCTGGCTGATGTTGCTCCTCATTCTTTTCAAATGTGCTACCACTCTCACTCTCCTATGCTTTTCCTTTGTGCAGGATTGTGTGTGTGTGTGTGTGTGTGTGTGTGTGTCTGTTTATACACAAGTTTGTCTATCCATCTGTCTGTTCGCCCATCCTGCTCTGCCTCTCATTGCTGCCACTAACATGTCACTCATGCTCCATGACAGCGTGCAGGCGTTGGCCGGGGATGGTTTGGGACATGGAGTACCCCTGGGCCAAACTGGACTGTAAGACTCTGCCTGCTTCCTCCATACTAGGCATGACGCCCGGCATCGGCTTGCTAACATCTATCACTTCATTTAGGTCACCCTGAACCCCACCATCGTCAGATAACTAAGGGTTGCGCTTGATTTAGCAGCAGGGTTTGACTTTAAGCCCTGCACACTAATTGCTAAATGAAGCGCTCCTGCAGTTTTGCCAGTTTGCTGTAAGGCATGCAACCCGAGCCCTCCACCTTGGTGATTTGTCTGTCTTTCATAACTTCATTCTCACAGCTCCTGAATGTAACCCCCGTCTCACCCCACAACTTCAGTCGAGCATCGCGGCTTCCTGCATGAGCTAGCCCGTCTGTCACACCCGGACGAAGACTGCATCCTCACCACTCCGCCCTCTGTGTGTTACAACTTGCACCGTTTTGCTGCATTTTGAGTGTTTATGTCATTTTGTGATCATTCGCTTTACTTTTTAAAATTATTAACTGCACACAAGAAAACCCATTTTTCTCTCTGGGTAAAAGTACATAAAAGCTCCCCCTGACCCTCCGAGGTGCCCCGGCATCTTTTCCCTCTCTCATGCTAACCCTCTCAGCTCGTAACATCGGTGGTAAATGTTTTCCAGCCTCTTGTTTCCATGTGAACTGAACACCATTCGTGCTTGGGATTTTTTTTTCAAAATGGTCTCAGTTTTTAGAAACTCCAAGTAACCAGTTTGTCAGGTAGAGGGAAAAAAATGGCTTTGTTGATTAACTCATCACACAAATCAGTTAACCTTTTCTGACCTTTAAGCCTTTCAGCGACGGCTAACCACGACACCGCACGCGCTGGCTGAAGGTCCCTCCCTCTGTGCCTGAGAGTTTTCTTTTCAGCAGCGTTGTTGTGTCCTCCTGCAGTGTGATTAAGGTTGTGTGTCCTTTCTCTCATGATGCTTTACTTTTTTTTCTTTTTTTTTCCCCTCCTTTTAGATTAAAAAATATCTTAAAGATCCAAATACTGTGTGTGGTGAAGGTAAGCCCCCCAAATGAGGCCGGAAGCTTGTTTTGGTTCCGGCAGCCTGCCTACCTACCTGCTCTTCCCTCGTTCACTCATCCTGGCTGTTCCCCCTCCCCGAACCTCTCCTTTTTCATTCAGTACTAACCGAGCTTTACTTACTGAGCGCTTTAACAAAGGGAAAGGGACAGAAAAACCAGGCTGTTTATTTGGGGTATGTCCTACTGTTTAGGCCAGGCTGGTAATTGAGAGTGATGCACGGTGGGGACAATTAGCACCTGACTAAGTAGCAGCATGAACAATACGGCTACACTTCTGGCCCTCGCTTCTGCATGTGGCGCGCCTTTATCTCTTCCCCCAGCAAACACTTTTTTTCTTTCTTTCCTTTTTTTTTTTTTTCCTCCCTCAATCCCCCCACCGCCCCCACCCCTGTCATTTCCTCCTGTTGGAGTGTGCCTGTTTGCCTGGGGCAGACTCTGAGACTAACACCTGCCGCACTGGAAGACGTCTTTGTCATCTAAAGCCTTGTTTGAACTGCTGCAGTGGGGACCAATGGGATGGCGGGGCCATTTAAAGAGTCTCTTTGTTTTCTTTCTCCCTTTGCTTCTCCTCTCTTCTTTCCGTCAGAAATGAAGCTCGGCGTACGGCCGTTTTGACCGAGTATTGGGCGGACGTGTTGGGTTGTAATCACGATAATGATGACACATTAGCCTCTTCTGGCTCTGTGTTATTTTTCCCCACTTAGTAGCTTACTTGGAAAATTAATTCTTACAAAAGGCCATACAGTGAAGAAGATCATTTAGAAACTGATGCAACCGCAGTCATTAAGTGCCACAGTGGTAGTGATGACTGTTTAGTGCAGCGCGTCTTTAATGGTGTGTTGACTGGATTGCCTTTAATAGTTGTATGTTTTTCCAGCAGATGCATTTTGCAAGAGTTTACTGTAGGAATGAGTACAATACGGGAATGCAGAAATCGTCCTGCTCATTTTTACCCTAGCCCGATCCTTTTTTTTTTTTTTTTTTTTCCTTTTTTTTTTTTTTTATATTCATATGCAGATTTGAGAATGCATGTTCAGACCCCCCCGCCTCACCTCCCCTCTAGCCCTTCACAATACCCACACCCAGCGTTTCATCCACGGCCCAGCCTCCTCTCTGTGAGCCGTGGCTCTGGATGCTGCTGGTGTCCACTGTGCGGCTGAGTGTCTGTTACTCCAGCCATCTGCCATTCCTTTTAGCCGCTGCAACTTGAGATGCCTCTGAAAAAATGGCAGGAAATAAAAGGATAGGAAAGAAAATAGGCAACCAGATGCCACCTCAACAAAGCAGAAAAGTTGTTTAAACTCGAGGCATGGGGCCAAAGCGGGTGGGGGCGGGGTGGGGGCGCGCCCGTAGTTGGGGTTTGGTCAGGGGCACAGCGAGGAAGTCGGCGTTCACAATAATTGATTGTCCTCGCCAGCATTTCATGCCCACCTCCCGGCTTATTACCGTTTGTCATAATCATTGAAGGGAAGTTTTTGTGGAAAAGGAAAATGTTTGACAATAGGAAGGCTCCACATGTCCACAACAAGAGCGTAATGTGTAATTTCATTTTCATTCAAAGCATTCTGCTGTCACACTGTGAACTGAATACTTTTTTTTTTTTACAAAGGTTGCCTCATTTTTCACATCATAAAAGGGAAACTGTTGGGGATAAAGGCGGCTTCTCTTTCAACAAGCTTTGCTTCTCTGCAGCATGTGAAAAAAGCATGTGATTTCTGAGATGCGGCATCTTGATTCGAATGAATTCTGCTTTGCAGCAAACTCGAATCCCGACACTCTTTTATTCTAAACTTGGTATTTGTGTGAATGTTGGTGGAAATCCAGGGAATTGGGTGATCCTGGTTTTGGGAGCAGCCGCGTGCATGATGGAGCGTGCTGGGATATAAAACAATCAAACCCTCCTCTCCCTGTCTCTCTCTCTCGTTGTCGTGTTTCTGTCTACAAACTTTTCCTCCATCTCTCTCTCCCAGGGTCCTTCACCGGCAGCGGAAGCACCGAAGCCGGAAGCATCACCACCACGACAACAGATTCAGTCGACCAGGTGTCTCCCACCATGCCCCGTGCCACAAAGAACAGAGTTTCCGGGAAACTCCGCCGATCAGCCAGCGCTATAAGCAAATCCTCCAACTGAGCTCTTCAACCCATCCCCCTCTTCCCCCTACCCGAGTGCCGCCTTCAGTCTTTTCTCGAAAAACCTCACAAACTCAGCCGAGACTGCAAGAAATTACTTTGATGTTTCATTTTTTTTTCCGTTTTTGTGACATATAAACATTAACTGGAGCATACGGCAATTTTTAATTTAAGTGGCGATCATTGATTTCTTTGTCAGTACATTTCACTTTGTTGTGGTGTTAACTGAGACAGGTGTGTACTTGAAAGTAAGCTATTTATGTTCGTTGGTTTCAGCATAGGAGGCACCTGCAATGATTTTATCCTCATTTTCTAGAGCGCTCGCGTGCGCTAGAAAAACACTTAAAGTTCTTACTGTAGTAAGGTAATGGGAGACTGTTTTACCCTGTTTCTGTAGTTCCTCTGTCCCAGCACTTCATGTAACAAAGCACTGATGACGCAGCTGTAAATGACACCACGCTAAAACTGCACAAGAGTTTGGTATCCATTTATAAATAAGTCTGCCTTTTATACCTCTGTTTGCATCCGCCACAGCCTCTCTGTGTCAAAGATACCATTTCAGTTAGCGGCAGTGTGATGCCGTCCCATCCACGTTGGGGAATGATGTTCCTGCAGGGAAAAGCACCAATGGATGGGGAAAGCCTCCCCTGAATGTTTCGCATTCGCTGCACTAGTACACGGGAGTCCCTGCAGCATGTGCAGCCAGAGGCTGTTTAATTGTTTTGAACTCGGAGTGGACAATCGATGACGTCTTTCTAACTTGAGCTGAAATGACATTTGGGTTTCGTTTTTTTTACTACTCTAATTTTCCTTTTTAAATGAATTCCAATGGATCGCGTCATTATTTGATTTATGCAACTGCGCTGGAATGAGAAAACACTGCGTTTGTAATTGTTTTCTGATGTCGTTAACATAGGCTCATGTCCGGTAATTAAATAAGTTCCTCCTGTCTCTTTCCTCTGCTATCAGTTTCCCTGTCCTGTAAAGCCGAGACATCGACATTCCAACATTCCCAACACACGCCGACCACGGTCTTTGCACTCACTCTTGTCAGTTAACATCAAATGCTTCTTTGTTCTTGGATGTAAATTGCTTTAAATATTATTTGTTGATGTCAGTCTGTTGGATGGACTGTTTGAATTATCTTTTGCGGTGTTGTGTGTTTGTGTGGTGTTTAAAGGAAAAATGCCGCCAGAGCCTCAGGTAACTCCATGCACTGGTGTGTGTGTGTGTGTGTGTGTGTGTGTGTGTGTGTGTGTGTGTGTGTGTGTGTGTGTGTGTGTGTGTGTGTGTGTGACTGTTCGGTGTGTGTGTGTGACTGTGTGTGTCTGTGTGTGTGTGTGTGTGTGGTGTGTGTGTGTGAGAGATTGTGTTTCTGAGGGAGCTGCTCACAGTGCCTGTGTAATGTCTGTCTTCTAAGATGATGTCCCACATTATTTCCACGCCCCACAATCAAATCTGAGCGTCCCGTCTCCTCCTCAGGAGTAAAAAAAAACAAAAAAAAGTCTCTTCCTCCCTCTGCGTCTCTCAAGTTCACGTCTCATGAAAACAGCAACAGATGGATTTTTGCTCTTTATTTATTGGTGGTGTGCTGCCACCTTCTTTGTGTCAGTGGCATCCATTCGTCCTCTTTCCCATGATCCTCTTCCCATGTCATGGCCTCCTGAGGCCACGGGAGGGGGTGGCGGTGGGGAGGAGGAGGGGGCTGGGTTTAGGTGGCATGCCAGAGCTGAACTCTTAACAGCCCTCCTAGCAACAGCCAGCCCGCCTCTCGCACTCCTCCAACCTGCCAGCTCGAGTTGTCATGGTAGCCAGGTGTCCCCCGCCTCCCCTCCCTCCCACTCACCCACTCACTCGCAAACATACTCACTCACATAAACACACTATAGACTCTCACCCTCTGAGGGCTCCACCTAAGCTGCAACACTATCCCCCATCTGTTGCACTACTATGCCTTACTTTCCCCGCGTTCCTCTGTCGGTTTCTCCACATCTCACCTCCTGTTGGTCCGTTCCCCGAGCAGGATGTGAGGAATCCCCGCAGCAGGAGGAGGACTGACAGATCTGTGCTCTCTTTATTTTATGTGTTGTCATTTTTGAGGAATGTATAGATATATAGGCCTGGATCACATCTATGGTTTTAATTTTCCCCAAAGCCACTTGAAGGAACTGACCATGATGTTGATCCAAAGATTGTAGCTTATAGAATATGTCTGTTAAAAGGAGGGCTCGCGCCTTCCTTTCGGAGGATTAGTCACTGGAGGTGTTAGTTCGGACCAAGATTGTGTGTCTTATACGCGTGAAGAAATTGAGATAGTCGTAGTTTTAGTTATTTTCTCCTTCTCGTTTTAGAAATCCTTGTACATTGTGTCAAATTTGAGGGCTTCATTGCCCTCAGGATATAAATATATTAATGCCTGTAATATAATCTTTGTATAAGAGGGGGGAAAAGCTTGAAACTTTCATCTTTACTTGTCAACATATCAAACTGTTTTTAATGACCGAAGTCCTGCTATCTTTATTAGAAATGTGAAAACTGAAACATTTCATTAAATCAATTTGAAATTCTACCTGTCGTTTGCTGTATTTCTGATTATCTGGATTTGTAAGGTTTGTGTGTGTGGTTATGATGGTGCTGTTGCCATGGGCTTTCTGACCCTGGCCTGGCCATGCTGGCAGCAGCAGGAGTAATCTGACCCTCCTCCCATCTGTCTCCCCTGCTGCTCTACCCTGCTTAGAGGAGCATAATGGAGCCCCACCAGGAGGTACAGGTGCAATTGGTTGCAGCATCTACAGGTGCCCTGCCTCTCCTGGGCCACATAAAGACGCAAGAAAAGTACTTGACTGTAATTGGAGCCCTTAAATTGTGCATCCGTGAGAAAGAAACCTAATGTTGCCCCATTTTCACCCGGCTCGGCACTGTTTGCTTGTTTGTCACCGACTCTGAGATACGTTACGACAGAACAGGCTGATATCCCCGTGAATACTACCAAATTGTGTTATTTCATGTGTTACGCTGGCAGCTGCAGTCAATTTTCACACTTCAGATCTCACTCCTTCTTAATGTATTGTCAGTGTTGCCTGGAGGAGCTCGAGGGGGTAACACTGAAAAGTTGGCCTTCTCTTTGGCCTTGCACCGCTGCAGGAGTTTTAATAAGCACAAGAACTCTGCAGAAGCAGGAAGAGACTGTGAGGAGTTCAACTTAGTGAAGAGGTGATGTTTTTAAATGTGTGTGTGTGGGTGTATATATATTTTTTATTTTTACACTACATTAGTACACTACATTAGTCTTTCAGTTGACCTTCTTTTTTGTCATCACTGATCGGCCTGTGAGGTCAGCTATATGTGTCTTTTGCTAAATTACCACCAACTTAATGCTTTATGGATTCTGGAGGTCAGCTTTGAAGCCGGTTGTGCCCTGATGTGTCCTAAATCATTTGAAAACAACCGAAGCAGGAAAAGAAATCGAGTTGTGTGAGTTTTCCAAAGCAGACAAATGTTTTACTGCTGCAGAGGTGAGCTCTGATCCACCACCTCTTTGTCCTGCTGTCATGTCCTGACGTGGTATTAAGAGGGTGAATTTATGATTAGGCCTTAAGTGCTTCACTGAGGCAGCGAAACGGCGTCTATGGAGCCACCGCAGCGATGATTTACGCAGAATAAGTCTGATGTCGAAGGCACAGGGGGGTTTAGCCAAGGGAGTTGGACTTTCTCCCTGTTAAAGACGACTAAATAGATTGGTATCGTTTTGGAGTGTCACCATGTGTGGGAGAGGTGTTGAAGAGGAACCTTTACAGGTTTTGAAAGGTGACTTGGTTTAATTTCACTCTGTCAAAGTTTAACAATTTGTCATCTCGCTCCTGTACTTCAGAAGGCTGCTGTCAGAATCAACTTCAAATCAGCTGATCAGGCATAAAAAATGGGACAAAAAGTGCCCACGATGCCTCCTGTAGAACATTTTAGTCGAATAGAGTTTAAAATATGTGTGGAGGAACGGAGCGGGATTTATTTTGGTGCGTGTTCCTGTGCGCACTGCGCAGTTTGCGGGTTGAAATTAAGAAAACGATTGATGCACGTGGGCAATTTGGCATTTCTTCTCGGCTTTTCCAAAAGGAGCAAAACCAGAACGAGCCACGAGCTCATTGTGATTTAGTAATAATTATTGTAGCACGAGGAGTTTTGTTTGGACATAAAGTTCATGGTGTCGTGTGCGGCTTCCTGTCTGTGTGAAAAGCGTCTTGAGACCACGTGTCCTTTGGAAAATATTTTATTTCGATAGACAACAACGATATACACATACAATCAAAGCGCTATAAAAGCCAACATTTAAGAAAAATAACTTGTCCTTAAAAAAGATTGCATCTAAGGTAAGAGCTTTACGTTTTTTCCTCTTTTTTTATTTTTATTTTTTTATTTTATTTTTTTTACAAGAGCTGTGGAGATTGAAGATTAAAACCCGACCCACGACATTTATCACAACTCATAAATTTGACAAAAAGAAACAAAACAAAAAAAAAAAACACAAAAGATTTGGCTATACGACATGTAAACTGCCAGAACGATTCACAGGAAAAAATCACGACAAACACAACAATAAGTTACATAAAATAATTAGAATAAATAAATAAATAAACATATGATGACAAATATTGCAACAATTTTCAAGAATAATAATAAAATATGTGCCAGCATTCAAATTAAAACAATCTATGTTGACTTTTTTAAGGCAGTTATACAGCGGGATTTGGATGTGTACGTAGGCTATTTCGGACTAGGCTTATTTGTATACTAAAGGCATTTGTGGTTCTACTAAACAGGGAATTCCTCAGTCACTCCTTTTTTTTTTTTCTCCATCAACACAAAGTAAGTTCTGTCATTCACAAACTAGCGTAAAGCTACAGTGATAGAGCAATCACGGCCGGTGAAGTCAACAGGCTTTGATGGGGAAAAGGATTTCTGAGAAATTTAAGACATTTCTTAGGTCTAGAAGCTATCGTTGAACATGTGCTGTCCTAGAAAAATACCCTTTAACAGTCAAACTAACGCTTTGTATTCGTTTTTTTTTTTTTTTAATCTTGATAAACTAATTTGAGAAAGAACATCTCAAAATAGGCCTATATGTAATTCAAATATAGAGAGAAGCATTCAACAATCACTGATTGGCATGGAAAAGACACCACTTAAACATTAAACCGCCCTGCCTTTCATTGGCCTAAAGTTATGGCAGTGAGCACAAACCCTTTGTGTTTTCGTTTTTCTTTTTTAATCCCCAAAGCCACCTTTCTATCCGCTTCTTAATTATTATTTTTAATTTTCCCCCATCAAAGGCACGAGTTCTGTGTTGTCTTTAGCAGGCGGGGCGCACCGGCATTTGGAGCAGGATCACCTGCCTGTTCTCCGAGGGGTGGCACTTGTTTATGTGCCTGGTGAGCCCCGGCGAGCTGTAGAGGGTGGCGGGGCAGTATTTGCACGGGTAAATCTGGGAGGAGTGCATGAGGCGCAGGTGTCTCTCCTGGCCGGCCCTGCTGGTGAAGCTCTCCCGGCACACCGGGCACAGCAGGCAGTCCACCGGGCTCAGATTGAGGGGGCTTTGGTTTGAGGCTTCCGCTGAGGATGAGGATGATGACGCTGATGAGGAGGTGTTTGACTCCGGAGCCTGCTCTGCCGGGCGGTCGCTGGTTTGAAACCCGCGCTCCTCCAGCACTTTCTTTTGCAGGGCCTGGTGTCCCATGATGTGTTTCCTTAGGCACGCCTGCCGCTTAAACCTCTTCCCGCAGAACTGGCAGTCATAGCAGCCATCTTCAGAACCCGATTCGGACAGACCTGGACTCGGGGTGTCTCTGTCACTCATGTCTTTGGCTTCGTCGGAGACTGACTTGACACCTAGTGGTGGCATTTTGGCCATTTCAGGTTTGATGCCCTGCGCGGGTGGCATGGCGGGCGCGCCGGTGGTCCGAGGTTTGTGCCAGCGTCGGTGAGAGGCGAGGTTTGCCGGGCAGCTGAACATCTTATCGCACTCAGGACACCGGTACTCGACCCTGACTATGCGGGAGCACTTGTGCTGAGCCAGGGAGAACGGATCCGCGTACGCCTCCTTGCACAGCTGGCACACGAACTCCCCCAGAGGTTTGTTTCCTGCGGAGGACTGAGCCCGCGGCTTCATCTCCACCGGACCCTCTTTGATTTTGAGACCAAGCACCGGAGAAGTCGTCACCTCATCTTCAAAGTTGAGTTTTCTAATGGCTTTGGGTTTTTTGGATGCGGCTTTAGATTTGCGCTCCGTTCCATCAGTTGCGGGTCTTTTGGTGCCGACCCGGTTGCTTGGTCCCGGGAGGCTGCTGCTGCTGGTGGTGCTGGTGCCGCTGCGGCTGCTGTTGCTGGTGCCGATTTTCAGGTCGACCGGGGCGTACAGGAGGTGATCCAGACCGGAGAGGGAGGCGGGTGTTGGGAATGACTCGGCAGAAATAGGCGAGCCCAGATTGAAACTTCGCTCGAAATATCCCCTGTCGTGCTCCTTGCTGATGGGCCGGGTGGGGCTGTAGAGGGCTTGGCACACGGCTTCTGGGTTGCCGAACTGTGCCGGCTTCTCCATTCTTGGCACCGACGCGTCAGCCGCGGTGAAATCCGGCGATGCGGAGGCGCGGTCCGGACTGGACGCCACTGAAATCGGCGGGGATGGGTCCGTGTGACTCGGCAAGGCAGCTGGGGTGGGTGGCTCCTGGAGGTCATCATCGTCTGACCGAGTCCTGTAGGAAACATGTGCAGATTTCTTGTTTCTTTTTACCAGGAATCCTTTGGGCATCTTGGCGAGGAACGGCGAAAAGGCACTTCGGGCAGGTGGGTAAAATCTGGAGTATCCAGGTTTGAAAAATATGGCAACACTAGAGGCTTATGGGACTTGATTTCCCCAGTATATCGATCCCTCTGTTGCTGAAATGTTTTCGTCTCCAAGGCATAGCTCTACTCTTTTTATGCCGGAATGATGCTATTGTTCTCGCCCCCCCTGTTGCAGCATCCCCGACCAATCGGATGAAACCAAGATCCCAGTGGGTTTTATTGTGGGAGGGCTCAGATCCTGGGTTTGCTGGATTTCGTTGGAGGATGTGCAGATAGCTTAGCAGATGTACTGGCGGTTTATTACATTAATGTGTGCGCTCTGCCCCTCCCCGACAGAGGCACACGCCGGGACCCTCCTCTTTTTACGGTCTGATGGGCCCCTACACAAATGCACACGTGCCACTGCTTTGTGGTTCTCCTCCGGGGGTCCCGGAGTTGCCAAAAGGAAATGTCCGTCACCGCCACAATTATCACAATTTCGAATTAAAACTGGGTGAGACAAGCTTGGTTAAACAGAAACCCAAAGGTGTGTTTCTTCACGTGTCCGCTGTGGTGTTGGTGAGAGAGGCGGCTCGCCTCACACACGGCTGTAAAACTGTGTTTGCAGTGCACAGTCATCCAGTTTGTTTTAAGACTAAACATTTTTTCTATCCACGCACTTGACTCGTTTACGCGTGACCTTTACGCGCGTTCCGCGGGCACATCAGTGAACTAAAGACACTTTTTAAAGACCTTTATTTTGGTCTTGAACAAACACTACAGAGGGAGTGTTTCTTTATTTTAGGGCACGTGTCTGTCTCGGTAGTTTAACTCGACATATAAATCAGTCATCTCGCTGCATACATAAGTAATAAGAAGGCCCTCTGGTCTTTGTGCACAATGGCTACGTCTGCCCGTGCTTGGATATCCTGTCTCTCTTTTTTCGGTTTGAAAGGCAAATTGACCTCTTAACTGTGAAACGGGACTCACGGCCAATCTGGCCCACAGCTAGACGCGTGCTGGGCGGAATCAGTGCTCCAGACAAAGAAGGCCGAAGCCGAATTTCGTGTTGGGGAGAAATGCTGCCCAGATATTCAGAGCTAAAATGTGGCTGATGTAGCTGCTGGATAGCCCAAAAGTGTTTTCGGGATGTTAGAAGTTGAGTATAATTCTGCTGGAAGAAGCTAATCTAAGTTTGGATTGTATCGAATCCACGTTTTGAACAAACTGAACGGTTTGATTTACTTTCAAATGTCTCAAAGCAAAACTCAGCTTGCGTTAAACTGACTCATTTCGCAGCACGTCTCCATCTAACAAAGACAGACCGCACTGTTGTCTATTTCTCTTCCCCGTCAGCGCTCTGTGAGTCTCTCATATTTTGTGTGCAAGTCTTCTTTTTTTCGCCATAATGGCTAAATGTATGCGGCAGTGCGCCACTTGGCAGAATGTGCATTCTTTTTCCCTTTCAGTCAGCAGACCAGGGAGGAATTAATCTCCATCATCGGACATTGTTCCCCTCATTTGCATAAAGCTGCAGTATGACCAAGTCAAATAATTGCACAATCGGAGCCGAGCCGCAGGCCTGTGCCTTGCTTTCAATAGGCCTCTGTGCCCCGGTGCCTCCTCACCTGCCTGAAAACACACCGTTATGTTTGTTGGAAATGGTTAAATGATAGATTAGCTGAATAATAATGTAATAAAGTCTGAAATGCCCACGAGGCAGACTTAAAACTGCGGGAAACCTTTAAATTATTTCAGTAAGTGACAAAGTTTGACCACGATTTTGAAGTTTCTCTGAGAATCACGTTTAAACGTGTCGTTCATCTAATCGTAGCTGGGGGGTTTTTGGGTTTTTTTGTTGGGTTTTTTGTATGTTGTTTTATTTTCACGGGTTTCATCGACTGGCCCAGAGGTAATTACAGATTTTCTCTAAATGAGAAACCTCTCTAAAACCTGATTTCTGTCCCTGCTGCATCACGCTCTCCTCCGCCGCTCTGTTGTTGAACTGTTGTTCTTTCAGTCTGCGCGTCTATTAGTCGTGGTTTGTTGGGACTACAAGCTTTGATGGCATTTTAACGAGTTCCTCTTTCCCCCGAGATAATTTCTGTGGGGCGCGTGGGCCGGTGTGTTGGCCTTGGCCGTACCGACGCATGCGCGTGTTTGCTCAGTGGCGCGTGCTGCCCTGCGCGGACGGGAAGCATAGGCGCCTAATTAGCATACAGCTGCAGCTGCTTTAACGCAGGCCCAACACCATCCTTTTAACCTTATGGCATGCTATAGGAGTCCAAATATTGCTCGAGTTTGCCTCTTTCTTACAGGTTATGATGTTTATGTTGAAATATAATATCGGTAAACGTGTAAAATATCAATAAGTACATTTTAGATGTTTTTTTTTTCATTGAGGTTAAATCACATTTCTTTGCTAAAGGCACGCTTTGTTTTGTTTTTTTGTCCATCCTTTTGCAAATAAGCTCTTACAATGACTATTAAACCTTTGTAGGCATGTTAGTTTATGGCTTAACTGCATCACCAGAAGCCTGATTTGAATACTGGTCCATTTCTGAGATTCTGGCTTCAGAGCTCAGCTCTTACTTCATTGCACCACCTACAGGATGAAGGGTTAAACTCGGTGACAAAGGCAGAGTTTACCTCCAGTCATCAGAACCTTATGGCCTTTTAAAAGGCATCAACACATAGTTTGTGTTCAGCATTACTCGTGATTACAGACGGAGCTTTGGAGCCGTTTGGTCATGTCACACAGATTGGATTACACTTATTCTCGCTGTAGCTGTACAGACACCTCCTGTACATCCTTGATGAATGATTGCCTCCATGTGCTGTGCCAATCAAAGCCAATTTGAAAGTGCAATAGGACGTGACTGTAATTGGTGCTCACTACAGGGCCACATTCAATGCACTGTCAATCAATTATTGTAATGGATTAGCTGAGCTCCTATTCTGGCTGGTTGTAATCTGATAGAGGGCTTTTTCAGCACCATGGAGAGAGCCAGCGAGGGATCCAGATTTAATCAGACTGGCTGTGGACACAGCACAGCCTCGGCTACAGCCTTTGTCCCCAACGCTGAGAGCAGGCAGAGACCAGCAATAGAACAGAGATGCAGCAGAACAAAAGAGCCTAATGAAGCCATTGGGGTTTTTTTGTTTTTTTTAATATCCTTGTTCAAAACACACAGACACAATTTTTTTTATCAAGGGAAACAGTGTTTTACTTCCCTCTTGTCCAGTCATCTGGCTTCACCGGCTCCATATTCCTCGACTTATTCAATACCTTCAAAGCTCTCAGCGACTTGGCATTCTCATATTTTTCAGACCTTCACCCTTACGCCCCTTCCCAGTTTCAGCTGCTGTTCTGACTGCTCCTCACTTCAAACCTAACACCACGGGTGCCCGAGCTTTCAGCTGTGTTGCAACTCATCACCTCTACACCTTCGCCAGCTTGACTCTTTGTCACAGTTCAAATCTCAGCTCAAAACCTGCCTGTTTTCATTTGCATATCAGCTGTAATCATCCTGTTATGTTTTACTTTCTCAGTTATTTTTATCTTTTAATAGTGTTCTTGTTGTTTAGCGTTGTGTAAGATGACCTCGAGTGTTTGAAACAAGCCAACGGATGAAATGTGTTCTTGCTTTTGTCGTCTCCAGCTCTAAGTTAATCCGTGCGTTTTCCCTCACTGTGGGGAAAATAAATGTATTTTTAAAAATAACTGCAGTTCTAAAACACCTTTTGTATTCCAGTTTCCAGATACTGACTGTAAACTGAAGGATTTTAGTGCTTGAAGTACTTTGTTTGACGGTCACATCTCTAATGCGAGCTAACACCTTAGTTTCCTGCTCTCTGACCAGAGATCATTGTGGCTGTTTTCACAATTTGCGTCCCATGTGACCTGGAAAACCATCTGTAGGCGATGTGCGGGAATTCAACAAGTCCCTGCGAGGCAGGAGTCAAACTGCTCCTGTAAAGAGCAACAATAGTAAAAGGTTTGTGGAAAAGAAGTCAGACAGTAGAGCCAGAGGATCAATGGGGAAATTGGCTGTTTAGCAAGGAGTGCATCACGGAGGTCACTGTCTAGACTTTAAAGTGTACTTTGGATGGATGCCCATGAGACCAGGTTACTGTGAAAAGCCCATAAAGTGGTATAGCTCTGAGCTTAAGACTAATGGACCTGGTGGACCTGACTGGGAATGTCCCTGATGCCATCTGTACGTTTGACGGTGATGCTGATGACTTTATGACAGCACAGACAGATGTTTTCTGGCTTTAATGACATTTCTAAAAAGGTTCTGTGGATCTAGTTGGCAAAACAGTCTTTTTGGAATATAGTCGCAGTGCATCTTTAGAGGGGGATTATGATGACATCCAAGGCGAATAAACGAGAACGCCACGAATGCTTTTAGTGTTTATATCAAACATCGTATGATCAGACATGTGAACAAAGGCTTCAAAGGGACAACACCAGATTTTTCCCCCCTTGTAAAGAGGCTGTTATTAAAAGGAGGTCTTTCTGCATATCAGGCATCAGTTGCTGGAGTCCCAGGGGCATGTTTAGCTCTAATTTACTCATCAAAAACATCAGAGTGTCTCTCAGTAATCTCTGCAGTCCATTGGTTGTTTGGGGTGGAGTCCCCTGTCAGAAAGCATGCCCTGGAATGTTAAACACTAATTCACCTCTGAGCGGTGGAGGTGGATAAAGTGATTGTTCTATCTGGGAGCTGATTAAAACAGGCTCTAGCCCGTTTCTCCCCTCTGCGTTCACCTCTGACGTCCATCACATTCATTTCAGTATTCATGAGTGGATGAGAAAGCCCAGGCAGAGCGACTGCCGTATTACAGATAATAAGGCCAGCGGGCACCACATTCACTGCCACAGGTCCCCCCCCCACCCCTGCCCCAGCTCATTCAATTACTCTACAAGAGTTCTCTGAGGCACAGCTGCACTATGGGGGTAAAGAGGAGCAAATTGAGGTACATTCATGTAGACCCACACGCACTCACGCACCTCACAGATACAAAGAAGTGGAGGAGGTACGCACACGGCAGCGAGAGCAGCCAGCGTATAAAGGATCTCACTGACAGGCATTTAGCTTAGTAGTCAATACATTACACAAGTAGACAACAAAAAAAGGCTCATCCTCTCTAACTCACTGGCTCCCTGAAGATTATATTGATAATGACTCTATAAGAGAAATGAAACCAAGGCCATTCCTCATAGACTCCATATATGAGGTTGCCATTATCTTGATGAAAGTGTAGACAGCAGCTGTATCATCTACGAGCATGAAAGATGGACTCTGGCAGACCTAATGGGCCATATCCGTTATCTATTGATTATCATCCATTCATCTAAAGATGCATTAGGGCCGTGTGAAAATCTCTATTAAAAACATAACTGCCTGCTTCCTGAATTATTTACAAAGTTAGGTTTTAAACAATGGCTCTAAATGCGATTGTCCACCTGGTGTCATCACTCAAGAGAAGACTGGCTGCTCTCCGTGGTGCTGAACTTCTCCCCTGGAGTTTACAGCAGCAGCTGTCTCGTAGAGCACTGAGGTCTGTAAAACACTTAATGTGTAAATCCTGCTCTCAGTGCGCCAATAAAACACCCATTTTTCCACTGTGCGTGCTTTGATTGGTTTTTAAAATTAAAATTATACATAATACTTTTTGGAAATTCATGTATTTGCTCATGTCCCACACAACGATTGGCCAAATCTTTGCATTTCTAATGGAAATGTCTGGCTTGTCTTAGTAAAGCACAGCGCTCTCCTTTTAAGTACATTTATCCTTTTGTTTGTATCCTTTTGTTGTAAGTGTTATAAGGGTAAAACCACAGCCTGTAACATGATATCGCGAGTTTGGCTGTTTCCCTTGCTTTCAGCTTTTCTGCTGCTTCATATTTACTTAAATCAGCGAGAGTGGTATTGATTTTCTTTTCAAACACTTACTCTAGCAACTTAAATTGCAGGCTACAGAAAAAGATGAACGTAGCCACCGTGATGTCTCCAGTCAGATTTGAAGCTTTATGCTGGAGCATCTTGGATTTTTTGTTTTTAGCGGTGGATCTATGAAACTGAGGAAATCCCAATGCAGACTTGTAAAAAGCTAAAGATTGAGATCATCGATTCAACAGGAAAGCGTTTAATAAGGTCATAAATTAAGGGAGCGAGAAGGTCATTTCCTCATAGATTTCTATACAATGCATATTTTTTTTAAGGAACAGGAGTCGCCCCCTGCTGGCAGTCAGAAAAAATACAGATTTAGGGCACATGTGCACTGGCTTCAGTGCAGCATGTAGTCTATGTTTAGTGAGCCTGTTTCACAGACATTTCTTTGAGTATTACAGCCACACGTTGACTTTAACAACGTACCTACTTTCAGCCGCTCCTTTATTCACCGGGGTCGTCACAGCAGGTAACTCTGCACGTGTGATTGGCAGATTTTTTACACCAAATCAAACGTGTTTCGCTCCTTAGATGAATGTATAAACCACTTTATCTTTCATTAATATAATAAATGCTATGTCATCATGACATATCTTTGTCTCCTGCTCTCACAGTTCTCCGCTGAGATTTATCAAAATCTAACAAATGCACAAGTCTTGGAGACATTTTGAGCTCAATTATCAAGTCCACCCTTAACACATGTACATTTCTTGACATTTGATTTGGGAATTTTCCAAACAAAGAATTCACAGAATTGGTACACTCTTCATTAGATTGCATAATTTGCATTCTCTTGTAATTGTGCTGCTTCCTTGATTATTAAACGATCACCCTAATTAGGGAGCATAATAGGGTTAATCAGACTCTACTCGTCACACTTATTATTCCTCCAAAAAATGAAGGAAAAAGATACAGTACTTGATTAATTATATCAGCCTTTTCATCAGCTGGGCTACCATCCCCCCCCCCCCCTGAAATTAATATCATGTTGTAAATGGAAGGAAGGAGCTGGCCGGACACAGACAGATGAAAGATTTCACTCAAATTAATTAAGCACTAATTATGCGGCGGGAGTTGGGAGCAGTTTGCATAATGAGCTCTATCAAAAGAGATCAGTCATGAAGAGGGACTGTAGAGTTTCTATACAGCCTTCAGATCATACAGACACACCACTGCACTGCACGAAGAGGGCTAGCAGAGAAGTGGGAAGAGGGTTAAAGCACTTCGAGGCTTGAGTCGTGAGGTTGAGGAGTGTTTTGTTTGGTTTGTCAACACGCCGAGGATCAGAGCCTTCCTCACTTGTGCTACAAATATGGATTATTCCATTCTCACTTAAAGGTATCACATCTGTCCCGAGGCTGTGTATGTAATTTTTTTTCTCCCAGCTTAAGAATGAGATAATGAATTCCCTGGTCTGGCAAGAGGAAATAAGAACAGAATGTACCTATAAGTCCAAGCTAATCACAAACAACCTGCATCCACACTCGAGGGAGCTTTAAAGACCCTAATCACCTCCCACTCCAATTCTTGTGGTGTTCTGTTATTGCTGATCAGGGACTACACTGTGGCTATCTATTTAGACAATGGGAAAAGGGATTAAATAGACAGAAACTCTAGGTCTTAATCGCCTGTTTAATCACTGCAACTGTGCAGTCTGTGGAGCTGAGTTACTTGAACTGATTTGTGCCATAGCAGCAGCAATCATGCATTGGCTAATCAGGGTGCACAGCCCGGAACTGCCCTTCAAGGTCTCCGAGTGGAATTACAAAGACTATGATTAGTTAATCAAATGAAGAACCCAATGTCCTTTCTTTATTTGTGTATACACCTTATCTAAATGGAAATTGTATAGCTGAGGCACTTCCAGAAGGGCACATCTACATGTGAATGATCCTCCTCGAGTCCTTGGCACTGAATGCAGAATAAGATCTTTCACTCCCAATCATCGTGTTATGGCATTGTGGGGACTTTTACATGTCTGAATGATATTTGTTGTCGATGCGCGTGCGAATGATGCAATCACTCCGTCTGTTGTCAAGTAAATCACAAAGCAGTAGACGGCAACTCTTCGAACGCTGGTGATGATCTGTGGCAGAATGTCAAGACTATTACTTTGAGAAAGGAGAGAGGGGGAAGCAGATGGACAGCTTTCTGATTATGACGATAAACAAAAAGGAATGAATCAAATGTGCAAAAGGCTAGTATGTATGTATGTGGCACAGAGATGCTGTATGTAAGCCTTTAATCATGTTGGGTGTCTGCTAATCAGGTAGCCTCCTCTCATTGTTTCCTAGCAGAGTCCAGATGATCTTTCCATCATCTGGATTCACTTACTGGTAATATCACAAATCTGTTGTAAAGACAACCAACCAACACATCAAACAAATACACCAAATATTAAAGTTGTGTTTAAGCATCTATATGTGTTACTGATGCTCAGCTCATCTAAACTTTAGTCTCTCCTCTCAGCACACAGAGATCAGAGCGACCTTCCAGGAATGGTGGTGCTATGGTCCAGAGAATTGATTGGTCAGTATCATAACCTGCTCCAGAAAGGTTATCTGGATAAGATGAAACCCTGCTTTGTAAAACTGGGCCCTGTTCTGACAGTAAATTAAGAAAATATTGAAAAAGTCACCATGTGGAATACACAGTTCTGTTCTTTATCTCTACAGGTGACTGTTTTCATGTCATCATTTTAGCTTTTCTTTTATGATCTGCTGACTCATATCTTAGTGACTGGCAGTAGTGGCACATCCATCCTTTTTGGTTCTTTTGGACACAACTGGGTTCCATGATTAACCGAAGCAACGCCATGCCGGAACCAACTGGACCATAGAGTCATCAGGAATGTGCTTATTGAGTTCGCTCGTCAAAGAGGCCAGTGTTTAAATTTCCGTAAGCTTCTACACTAAGGACTTATTTTTGCAACTACAGGAGATTACAACAAATGTAGATTAAGCCACTTACTTCACTTGTCTGACCCAGAAGTTAGGTCCATCTTTCATATACAGTCTATCGCCTGGTTTTTGTCCTTCTGTAATAAATTTTTCTCCTGGACATTTTTACTAGTTTGCATTAATTTGCTAATGCATTAATGGCTTGTGTAGGTTTTCTCTGCACAAAAACATTTCTGTTATGTTCCTTTGTGACTCACCTAGTTCATTTAAATCAGATTCAAAAAATATTTTTAGTCATTTTCACTATAATCAAAACATCTAAAACTCCGGTAAAACCTTCACTTGAACTACAACTGAATTTTAGCATCAACAGTCAACAACATGCTACATTTTAGTTGCTTCCAGTTGCTTTTAAATAACAAATATGTTCTGGGTTCACTACATGGTGTGCAAGAGTGTACAAGTCCAAGCTGGGAATGCCATAAAATGGATGCATCCGTGTATCTTTTATTGAAATGTTCGTGCTAATGAAACAAGAATTCCAAAGGATGCTGTAAGAGTGCCGTCGACTCGGCCCAGCCAAAAGCACATTATCATACACAGCCATTAAATGCGCTCTTTTCTTTTAGGTATTTGAAAAGCGTAAAATGCTTCCCCATATTTCCCCCCCACTATTTATCACTCATAACTGTGCGCTGAATTACATTTAGATTGATTTTAAATAAAGTCATTTTTTAGTGTTAAAGCTTTCTCTGCCTTCTGTCAGACATGCTGTTTGACATTGTGACTCTTGTTCGTAAGGAGAAAAGAATTTCCCTCCATTGCTTTGTGATAACTTCCTTCCAGGGCCAGCAGACTTGACCCACACACTCCTACTAGAATCACCTCTATTATTAGTCCATGACAGCAGCCCCGTGGAGGGCGGGGGCCTCCCTGAAAGGTACAGGGTCGCGGATGTCCCAATCCATCTCTGTCTGCCAAGCGATTGATTGTGATTTAGTGCACGGGGCACGAGATGGTGGGGTTCCTTTCTGATGAGCGATAGGTGGGAACCCTTTGACTCCCAGCACATGGCAAGCAGAGGCAGGGCTATGATGAGGGGTCACAGGCAGCTGGTGGGGGTAACTATGGTGGGTAGAAGCAAGGTGGGGGTTGTGTGGATCACAAGATAGAAGATGTCAGAGATCCAGGACAAAGCCCCTCTTCCCCAGCAGACAACCAACCGCCCGAGTCCATCACTTTACCCATCTATCACCCATCCGGCTTTGTGGGCAGCATAGCAGTTGCCTGCTAATTGTTCATCATCAGGGGGGATCCATCATCAGCAACGATCAGTGTGAATAGAGAGGGGCAGGGAGGCCACATCAAAAAATATAAGCCCCTATGAGGGCCGTCGTGCCAGCTGCTTGAAAAAAGTGGGTTTAACCCACTGAAAGAATGAGTGACATTACCACCCCGGATTTACCTCCAAGACATATGAACACCAAGAGTGTAAGATAGAGCTGATTGGATGCTTAGAAATGAACAGCTTCTTCATTTTTGGATTCTGAATCAGGATTTTTCCAATATTGTGCTCTCAGAAACTCTGGGCACATACTGTGTCTGCCTTGATTAGGAGACTAAAATATGGCCAGAGTGAAGAGAATATATTTGATATCCTGTCAGATGCTCCAATTTCCCAGTTCTCCTCTAAATATCACCGACCCCAGACAGATATGCATAATACACAATATCTGACTGGAAATCAGAGGGAAATGGCTTTCACTTTTTTCTTTTTTAATTTCATTTTTAAATCTCAGTACTCAGGAGCAAAGTTCAGACAGAAAATATTCATCCCGCTGTTTTTTTTTTCTTCTCCCACTTCAGTCCTGGTGTGAGACACAAGCTGCTCTAGGATGGATGTTAAGCCCAGCCGCAGCCTCGCTTCACTGGGCCGCTCCGGTAGCTTAACTCCATAATCAACCTGAGACCAGCTTTGCTAGGAAATACACTGCACGTGTTAGGCTGCATTTTTATATAATGAGGGGGGTTATCTGCTGTTTACTTTTTATTATCCACCCAAACATCCATTAGCCGTTCTCGCTTACCCTTTTAGAGGGTCGCGCAGGGCTGGAACTCCAAACACAAACGCCGTAGCCAGCCAAACCCAGAACCTTTTTGCTGCGAGACGCACTTCATACCATCGTGATTTATATATTTTTGTTTTTGTCCATTTAGATTTTATCCAAAAACATTGTTGTCTCAAATACGTGTGACCTTAATATTATGAGGCCAGCAGTGAATAAGGCCAGCATATTGTCAATCACAGGAAGTTGTGTCAGCCAGGTCAATGTGTAGCCAGTAACCTGAGCTGCTGTTGACAGAACAGGGACAGGTGCACCAGCCAAACTAATCCATACATGCATGCCAGACACAGGTCATCCATTAAGGCAGATTGATTCAAAGCATTAAAAGACTGTTCCTCAACAATCCCTGACCCGGCCTTACCTTTGCTGTTGCCACGATACCAAATTGCAGTAATTCAAGATGGCCTGAACTGGAAAGGGAAAGGAATGTTCACTGTTTGCCCAGCTAATGCTGGAAACATTTTGTCACACAGCGGCCGAGGGAACATTTCTGGAAGTTTTGTCTGAGCTTTAGAAAATGAAAATGAACTGGTTGGTTTAGCATCTGATGTATTAGATATAGAGACTCTTTATTTAACCCGAATTTCTTGCTGCAGAAATATCGAGTACCTCGGGCTCGTGGGCGGACTTATACCCTGCGTGGCCATTTCACATAATAGCCTTGTACAAAGACATATAAACCAGATTTCACTTTGATTCAGTGTTATTATCAAGCCCACTCCTATGAGGCCCCAAATGCCAAATAAAGGTTTACTGGCAGAGGCTAGACATCTGCTGCTTTCTGATTGGTTGATAATGCAGCAGTAGTCTCACCTGTTTTCCACAGCCCAGTGCATGGTAAACACCCTGAGTCAGACCTGCAGGGAGAAGGAGCCCATCTGGTCAGCAGCATTAACAACTAGCTCTTTAACAATGGCTTCCAGGAAAAGGAGAAGGGCACAACAGGCCATATCAGCCAATAAAAACAGGCTATGCATGACATTTAGCGCCTGATGTGGGGCTTAGGAGTATACAGGTTACCTACTGTCCACACCAGCCTCTGGCAATAAAACAAAAGCCAATCTCACAGAGTGAGGGGGATGCTGTGCATAAAGCTGCCTGTTTCAGCTGTTGATCTTATAAAATCTGTATAAAGATGCACACGGAGCATCAAGGAAGAGGATCATTTTCATATAAACATCAAGCAGCATAAAAAGCTCTTTTTTTCTGCTATGCACCATAGTTTTCAATAATCAAACGGACCGCGAGAGTTAATGGATAGGCTCGTTTAGAAAGATGAAAAACATGAAAAAGTGCGAGACAGATAAGAGGAGAAAACCACGTCTACTTCTAGATGTGGACGCATATCTACAGAAAACCACTGAGGAGGTTATTTGACTAAACAGTGCCATCTACTGTTCTGCTGTTAAACTCTGAAACTGCAAATGTCACATTGCTGAATTTGTGATCACACCAGCTTCCTCGCTGCTCTACAAACAGTTTTTCATTATTGTCAAACCTCCTGTGGAGCTGAACTAACGCACATTGCTACAAGAGGCCGGACAGGCTAGGAAACGGAGGCACCTCGGGTTTTTAAATATCTGATCGTGTCTGTTTTTTGCAACTAGGACGCAGAGGATGGATGCAAACTCTAAATAAGATCTAGGATTTATCAAGAGGGATGTGAAGACAGAAATGTTCGGGGTGGAGTTTGAACAGCAAGCAATGGGCTCTCTACAGCTGCTGGCACTAATGAGGATAATTACCCCCGTAATAACATTAGCCTATCTGAGGGAATGGAGGGGAAGGACAAGTGGTTGTGTTTGTGTGTGGGAGGGTATTCAAGCTTGTGTGTGTGCGTGCGTGCTCGTGCCTTTCCTTCTATCTCACTTGCGGTCTCTCCCTCATTCCCTGAATCTCAATATCTCTTTGTTAGCCCACAATAATTGTATTTGGGCCTCATATCCGCCATATCAGATTCGAGTTTGTACAAGGTAATTAGCAGAGGAAGGGAAGCCTCCACACCAGGAGGACAAATGCCCCCATGACATCATTCTGGCTCCACTCAGGAGGGGAAGCTTTTTCCCCTCGCTCCCTCTTACTCATCTTTCTTGTCATTCGGCTGTCAAGAAAGCGCAATTAATGGGGGCAGACTTGTAGTAACAGGCAAAAAGTTGATGACATTGAAAAGGAGAAGAGCCAGGATTAAGAAGATAAAGAAATGAAGAGATGGAGGAGAAAATGGGGTGGAAAGTGATTTGAGATGAGATGGAGGGCTGTGTTTTTGCAGCAGGCCTGTAATCTCCAATCAGCTTCTACTAACAGAAAGCAGGGGAAAGTTCCTCGGCGTTAATGCAGCTTGCCATTCAGAAGGAGCCGGTGTATCCAGCTGGGAGTCGGGGGATGAGGGGAGGATTAACGGGCACTCAGGTGGAGAGAGATGAAGAGAATCAGACGGAGACCCCGCGGATGGTCACACCCTCTCTCCCTCCATCTCTCACGCTCCTTTTTATTTTTGATGAACAAATGTACTCCGCCGTTTTAAGAGTGGAGTGGCGAAAGAAGGAGGAAATGATGGAAGCTTTACTTTAGGGGTGACTTCTCTATCTGTTGATGATTCTAATTTGAATCTGTCCTCCAGAAGACAAATCAAAAGCTTCTCCTGTATAGTGAAGGACCTGGATCTAGTATCTGCCTGCCGTGAAAGAACATCCCAGATTTTCCTTACAGATCAGTAAAATATGATCAGACAAATTTAAAAAGCTCCACAACGTAGAAGTGATTTACTCTTGTGCTCTAATGTATCATTGTAAAAAAGTCAACTATATGCAGAGGCATTGTCAAATTAGTCATTCATCATATCAAATGAAGCACGACTGACAAACATCATGTCTTTTATTTTTATTTATTTCTTTTTTTGGCTGATCCCATGTGCTGGTTGAGACATTTTTTCCTGAAGCCTCCTCATCAGCTGCTCCTTTAAACTGACTTAAATTAATGGCAGGTAATCTGCAGATGCCAGCTGTGCAGCATCACTGCCTTCCTCCAAATGATCAAAGAGTTCTTCCTCTTCTTCCTCGTGGCTACACGGCCTTTCATCGACTTCATCTTTGCAAAGAAGATTTAAAAAAAAAATAGAAATAAAATATGTATGGTGTAGTTAAAATGGGTTTGCCATCCAGCTGAGAACAGTTAACAGACCTTGTTGTCTGAGAACTCACTTCTCTGAAAGTATTGTGGGAGATGCGACAGCAGCAGAGCGAGTCTGTCTGTCTCGAACAAGGCTGAACAGAAATGGGACTAAAAAGATAAAGAAATGAAGAGATGGGGGAGAAAATAGGATGGAAAGTATTTTGATAGACCCTAAGACAATTTTGTGTCTTGGCAGTTTAAGTCAATGCAGGTGAATGATGGTGCAACACATGTGAGTAAGGTCTGCACATTTTGTTGCTACTGTGTCATCTCAGCTTTCAGTCCAGTTTTGTTTCAAACAGAGGCTCTTTACTGAGGGATGATGGAACATATGACTCAACGCCAGCTTTTCTCTCTTTAGTAAAAATAGATCTGTTTCTCCATCTGCAGTAATTTATATTTTGTGGTATGCCTATTTTCGGGGACCTTTTCACACTTCCATGTCCATATCTGAAAAACCTAAGGTAGGGAGAGCACTCATCCCTGCCTGTGCACGTACAGTTAGGCCCACATGTTTTAGGACAATGACACATTCTTTGTAATTTTGCCTCTGTAAAAAAGTAAAATTAGGGGGAAAAAAGTTTCACTGTCCAAAAATCTATGGATCAAAATGTACACAGACCCCTCGCAGAACAGGGGATTCATAAATAACAGACTGTGAGATCAGAAACAACATGAATGACATTAAGTCAGTGTAAAGGCGGGATGTAAAAAAACAGCTTGCAGAGTGTGCAACAACTGCATGCAGGTTGAAGCAGCTTAAATACTTTATATTTTTGCAGATAAATTGAGATAGCACAAGTTTTCCTGTTTAAATTCATACTTCTCTGGTTAACTATTATACTTTGACAAGATGATAGTCAAACAACAGGTAACAGTTAACAATGTAAAAGCGTATTTTATTGTAACCTACCTTTTAAGCCACATGGATCATTCGGTATTCCAGAAATAAAGGGTCTGGTATCTTTTACAAAGTCATTTTGGTGATTATTATCCAGTGTTTGTTGTTTTCCAGTGTGCAAAATCAGTTTAAATATTCTTTAGTATTCTTGATTAGATGATTTCTGGATGAAGGGGTGTTAAAGTGGCACAGGACACAGTTTAATCTAACAGAAATTCTGAGTGAAACACTCAGTTGTGTACAAAAACTGAAGGTCTGCTCAAACCTGAACAGAAATGTTGGGATCATCTCCTGTCAGGAAGTCAGTCCCTGTCCTCCTCCGGTTCAAGCCTGGAAGAGGGTAGGCTGCGCTCTCGCAGCCAAAGGTGATGTCACTCCCTGGATAGCTGGAGAGATTTATGGGACCTCAAAGGATACAGCAAACTGCAGTAAAAGGAAAGGAACACCCCAGTGTTTAATCGCCTAAAACTGCTCCATGTCAAGATAATAATGCATTTACAGTTTTAAAATATTAACTTTCCTAAACTATGATGTATGAAAAACAGAAGTACATTAACTGGAATAACAGGGTCCCCTCCTGCTGAGGTTTTTGGTTGTGTTACTGCTGCTGGCAGCCTCTCTCAGCTGGCAAATACTGGGGTGGGTCCACCCATCTGAGCCACACACAGGGACTTTCTCCTGGCACGCACATGAAGGCTCTGGCTTGGTCCTGTGTCCCCTCTTTGGTAGTTTAATCTGGCAACCAAGGCAATCTCCACAGTGGTCATATAACTTCTAAGCTCCATCTGGGTCACGTTACACGTTTGCACACAGCATCTGTAAGTGTCCTGCACCCAGTCTGCAGAGCAGCTGTCCGGCACTGGAGGGCAGAGGTGCTCGTCGCACTCCCTGCAACCCTCCACCTCCTCCCACAGCCGCAGACGAATATGGTGCTGGGTCTGCAGCCTGGGGGAGCGTGCACCATTACATCCATGCATGCATAGACACAAGCAGAGCTGAGGCCTGCTGCTAACACACATCAGTGCACAAAGTCAAAAATGAAGTCTAAAGTAACCAACTGAGGCCAGACAATGTAACTGCAAAATGGCTGCAAAATGAACCACATTCATAAGAGAGACTGCATTCCTGTTTTTCTGCTCTCTTACAGTCAAACATGTTGTCCCTCCTCTGAGTTTTAAATGTTTCCTTCTGTCTCTTCTCCTCTGTCCTCTTCTGAATGGTTGATTTAGTTTTTTTTATTAATACCATTGAACATTGCTGAATTATATTGCCATGCTCGTGCCCCTCCTTTGAGATTTCTTCATCAGCTTCGATTCCTTCCTAACAAAGAGATGGAATTTACAGGGAATGAAGCGAGCAAACTTCATCTCTCAGGTATCTGTTTCCTTTTTTTTTTTTCTTGCTTTACTCATAATTCTGCTGCCTTTCATCGTGTGCCAGTGAGACAGGACTGGAAACTGGGATTTACAAGAGCTACGGGAGATTCTGTGCAGTCTGCAGGTTTCAGGTTGAAGAACTTTTGTCAGCTTTGACATTCACGTCTCTTAGAATTATGACTGAAACTTTAACAGATATAACTTACATTCAAGGTGCTGTATCTGACCAGTGAGGAAAATCATCATGTTTAGATTCACTAAAACATGAAGTCATTTTGCATCTGCGTGTTTTTTTTTTGTTGTTGTTGTTGTTTGTTTATTTTTACAGAACCTGCTATTATTTTTGGGATTTGAAATGTTACCCTGCAGTTTGTGTCTTAACCCTGTAACACTACCATATTTGACGCATGGGTTCTCTAAATCAGTGTGGTTTTATTTTAATTTCTCAGAGAGTTTAATAAATACTCTTGTTTACAAGGAAATTGATTTCTGGCAACTATTTCACAGTACAGGCATTAAGGGGTTAATATAATTGATTTCAGCTTCTTAAAACATGTTTTAAAGTGTTCACTGAGATGTGCTGTGTAGCTCAACTGAGTTTCATAGGCTGCTGTGTCATAAAGACACTGGTGACTTAATTATTTGGGTTGGAGAAGGGTTCGGTCACCAGCAGCGGCTGAGACTGGGTGGAGGGCAATTTGTTCAACCACGTATTAATGTCATTTGCTTAAATCAAATCCATAAACATGCTATAATAATACGTTGTAATACTATATCATATGAGGCATTTAAATGCTATGAGGCCTGGTTTAAAAGCCTTCTGTGTTTGTGTTTACTCCTGCGAAGCTGCACTGCCGGTAAGTCCGGTGTTTAGGTAACGTGGCACTTTTCCTTTCGCCATCTAGTGTGGCTCTGTGCGTACACAGAGGTGGAGGCTCTGCACAAACGCTTCCTTGTGTAAATGGAAAAGAGGCGTGGCTTACCTCACACGTCACGTCGCTCACGTAGCACGGCAAGAGGGTTGGAGATCCGTGAAGTTAATGAAGATGCGTCATTAAAATCCGTTTGATGCTTCAAAGTAAGAAATCAATTTGTTTAATGTTCCCAATAAATGTTAATATTACATTTATAGAAGAGCACAGAGGCTGCACATTTAGGGGTCACCCCAACAGATCATCTGCCTCACCTTTTCTCCAGCGTCCTCCTCTGTCACCCCAACACTCTCCATCAATGAACCTGTTTTCCTCCTCCTGCTGCATCCAATATATATCCAGTGTTCCTCTACTGCACATGTCTCAGCCCCATCCCTCTAACTTTAACTCCAAACCTGAGCTGTCCTTCTGGTCACTAGCATCCTAGCCTCACATAAGAAGGTTCTGGGTTTGAATCCAGTCTGGGGGTCTCTGTCTTGAGTTCGCACGTTTTTCCTGTGCTTATACCTGGATCCTATCTGGCTTCCTCCGACAGATCAAAGACAATTAGTGAAGTAAGTATATAGGTAAATTTTGGTGAATTAGATTAGCAGATGAGAATGGATGGATAGACTGCTACTAATAAAGCATCTGATGGCAAGTGGGGTTAAAGTATTTATCAGTGTAACATTAATGGATGTCAGAATTTAAGGAGTAAAGGAAAAAGCGACTGACCTAAAACTAAACTAAACTAAACTGATGGACTGTAAAGAAGTCCATCAGTTATATTTATCCCATATGGTTTTACAGAAGTTGATTTCGCTTTCTTGAAACTAAAGTGAATTTACCTTTTGTGCTTTTATTTTGAAAGTAGGCGTATAGGAAGTTGTCTGTTAAACTTTCGCTTGACTCCGCCCCACGTTTTACAGGAAGTAAAGAAATGTCTACAGGAAAAACTAGAAGACTTCACTGAATGAACTGACGGATAAACCTTCAACACTCACCTCTTCTGCTTCTGCTTCCGACAACCTTTATCAAGAGTCTCCACCGGAAACGCCTTTTCATCTCTCAAAGAGAAACGGTGAGTATTTTACAGAAACTCTAAATGAAAGTGAACTGTTGTGTGTCATTTTAGCACTTATTACTTAGGTTATGTTTTTATTCTTCAAGTAATATTATCAGTTTCGGTTATTTAGCCTGAAGAAGCACCTTTTACTTTTTTCTCTTTTTAAAAACTAAAAGCCTTCAAAGTTGCTCTGATCCAATATTTCATCCATTTGAATTAACTATAATATGTGGAGTTCTGTAGAGAGACAAAGTATAAGCCTTGAGATATTGTGATTGCTTCCGTGGAACAAACAGGATGTCTTCAAGCTGAGTAATAACTGGAACTGAGTAATAAAGTTTCATCATACAAAGTGCAGGGAAGTTGTGGCCTGTTGGAAAGAGAATATCACTCTCTCGAAAGATAAGATGGCTCTTAACAATAGCCAGTAGTCACTGACGTGTTATTCTTTGAGCAATATAATTGTTTCATGTGGTTGGACAGGTGAAGGCTTGAACCTGCTGACGTGGGACAATACAGGTGTGTCACTTGGCTTTAAACAGGTGTGTCAGGATAAAGCATCTCCTCATCCTCCAGTCAGGGTGGCATAGTTTTGCTTCCACTACAGCATTCAGACTGAGAGAGGATTTTGATTGACTTGATGTGATTGTATCTTTTATCCATCAGACCCAAAGAATGGCAGAGAAGGTGCTGGTCACAGGTGGAGGAGGCTACATCGGGAGTCACTGTGTGGTGGAGCTCATTGAAGCAGGCTACCAGCCAATCGTGGTGGATAACTTCAGTAACGCTGTGCGAGGTGAGCTCACCAATTAAGAGCTTTTACTGAGAAAATTACTGAAAAAACTGTAGGGTCTACCTTACAGGCAACTGATTTGGATTAATTAAAATTGAATTGAATTGAAAAGTAATCAGCGTGATACTTAGACCTAGTGTTTCTGTATGTGTGTGTGTGTGTATCCATTGTGTTTTGGATTGAGGAGAAGGGAATGTGCCAGAGAGCATACGCAGGATAGAAAAGCTCCTGAAAACCAGCATTGAGTTTCATGAGCTGGACCTCCTCGACCGCCCCGGCTTGGAAAAGCTGTTCAAAAAGGTCAGAAAGTTGTTACACTTGGTTTGTTTTTCCTAATTATTCATCTGCATCTGCTACTGTTTTAGAGAGTGCCAACAGTGTACACACTTTGATTTGTAAAGTCAGTGTGTTTGGGGTTGTTTGGCTAAAAAAAACAGCCCGATTTCTGCTTTACTGTTACACACACAAAACAATCAGCAATAAGATAAATGCACCATTTAACTTTTTTAGCCTTTGTTTGTTTCCTTAAAAATGTCCCTGCTGGCCTGCATAAACTGTCATGAAAAGCAGTTCATTTGTAGTATTTGCATGCCTTAAATCTGAAACCGGCCTGTGTCACACATGTGCTTCTCTGTTTGTGTGCTGCAGCATTCCTTCAGTGCTGTGATTCACTTCGCGGGGCTGAAAGCTGTGGGCGAGTCGGTGGAGAAGCCGTTACTCTACTACAAAGTGAACCTCACCGCCTTCATGAACCTGCTTGAGGTCAGTCAGTAGCTCCTGGGTAAACTGATCTCAGGTCTGCACTTTCAATCTTTGCTCTGCACTCATTATTAATCCCTGCTCTGACCTTATTCTGTGTTTGCTGAGCGCACACCCGTGTGTTCATTTGAAAATGAGCTGATAAATTCTAAAACCGCATCCTTCTCATATGTTATGCATGTGGAGCTCATCATAACAGCCAGAATCAGCCTTTTTTCCTCAGCCCTGAGCTGTGGACTGCTGACTTGCTGGCCACTGATTGTGTGTATGTGCCGTGTTTATGTGTATCTGCACGTCCCCCAGGTGATGCAGGCTCACAGAGTGCGCAATCTGGTCTTCAGCAGCTCCGCCACAGTATATGGAGACCCCCAGCGCCTCCCCATAGATGAGCAGCACCCCGTGGGAGGCTGCACTAACCCCTACGGGAAGACCAAGTACTTCATCGAGGAGATGGTCAAGGACCACTGTAAAGCTGAGAAGGTAAACTCAGAAGAAAGACATTCACAGACGCACACACTTCCATCTCCTGAGTTGTCTCATTATTCCTTCTCTGTGGGCAGGACTGGAATGCTGTGCTGCTGCGCTATTTCAATCCAATCGGAGCTCATTGCTCCGGTCAGATAGGAGAGGACCCTCAGGGTATCCCTAACAACCTGCTGCCATATGTTGCCCAGGTATCTAAAGTCTCTGCCAGATGCCACGCTGTGCTCATCATAGTGATTGTATTTCAGTCTTTCATCTGTCTCCATAAATCACATGACTCCGATTTGCTTGCATTGCTTAATTTAGGTCGCCGTTGGGAGACGAGAGTGTCTGAGCGTATATGGGAATGACTACGACACGATCGATGGCACAGGTAACGAAATTACTGCAAATCACTGCACTTGCTTTGAAATAGCACTTTAAATAGCAGCCAGATACTCGGTACCATGAAAACGAGGCTCCTTTCTCTTTGCAGGTGTGAGAGATTACATTCATGTTGTGGATCTGGCAAAGGGACACATAGCTGCTCTGAAGAAGCTGAAGGAGGACTGCGGGTGCAAGGTATAACAACTTGGAGCAAATTTCCATCATGACCATTGTCACATAGATGCTTTAGATATTTATTAGTGTGTGTGTGTGTGTGTGTGTGTGTGTCTGTAGGTTTACAACCTTGGGACAGGAAAAGGCTACTCAGTGCTTGAGATGGTGAAAGCCATGGAGAAGGCTTCCGGAAAAGAGGTGAGTCATCGTGGTTACTGTGAGAGCTGAATCATGTTTATAGTCTGTTTTCTAGAAGTGACGCAAAGCACGACCAATCTGGCACTGTGGAAATACCTCTGATCACCTTATTTTTCCATGTAATTAACATAATGTGTTTTCTGTTTAGATCCCATATAAGATCGCCCCTCGCAGAGGCGGAGACGTAGCTTCCTGCTACGCCGACCCTCGCGTAGCTGAGAAGGAGCTGGGCTGGAAGGCTCAATTTGACCTGGAAAGAATGTGTAAGGACAGCCACGCTGGAAAATCTGATTCTTCTCCATGATTGCTCTTCTACAGTCAAATAAATGTGTTGTAGCATCTCCCGTATGATCTCTGTGTTTTTTCTTTGCACTCCTTTCCATGCAGGTGAGGACCTGTGGCGCTGGCAGTCCATGAACCCCACCGGATTTTCTAACGGCACTTGCTGACGCAACCCGAGCAGACTGTTGCTTAAAAATCCTCTTTTAAAATCACCAAAGGGAACCACCAGCTTCCTCATTGGCGCAATGACACATAAGACCTCAAGAGAAGCTGCATTGTTTTTATTTTTGTTAAACTCTAATGATTCAGCTGACTACAAGAAGAGTATCTAAATGTTTGTTTACTCTTTGCTGTTAGCTCAGACTTAACAACTGATATTTTCTCTATAAATGTATTGATCTGTGAGCCATAACAATGAAAGAATAAATTAATTTTCTTACTGAATAGCTGAAACGCGCACTTTGCCTTGACTGTCTGGAGTGATTGTGACCCCGGTTTTTGTTGTTATATACATATAAAAAAATTTCTGAAATACGGGGGCAGATTAAAGACTCGGACCTGTGTGGTAAGGTTAGAGGAGCATCATGAGCCCTGCACAAATACTGTATGAATATCGCTCCTTTCGCAACGAGGGCGTCTGTTTAAACGGGGCACTGGGACTTTAAATGGCTCCTTGAACCCTCGGGCACCCAGTTAATAAACACCCACGTCAGCACTGTGCTCCAGTCGGTCTAACCGGGTTTCGGTCTTTAGGGCTGAGCAGGAAGTGCCTGACTGTGGACCCTGGACGAGCAAAGAAAAGAGCGGAGGGGGGGAAAGGCAAACGGGAATTAAACATGGATATGGTGGCGGACTTGGGGGCGAGCAGGCTGTACAGGGCGCCGGGTGAATCGAGCCACCAGTGAGTATCGATGGATTTTGTCAGGGGGGGTATGAAGGCGTGGGGCGTAAGCGGGTCCTGCCGACACCTCGCGCCTGCGAAGCAGTCGCTCGCTTTGGGCAGCAGTCAAATCCTCCCCGCTGCTCGCCGGACCTCCGGAGAGAAGTGGGGGTGGTCTTGAGGATGAAAACGGGCGTGTTAGTGCGTCGTTGCCCCAGACTGTTACACAATGCGAATAGATGTGTTTTTCGAGCTCGCAGCGCGCTCACTTGCCGGAGGTTTGTGTCTGTTTTTCTATTGTGTGCTGGCTGAAGCCTGAAGTGGGCGTCGCTCCAGGACAGACAGACTGGGCTGCCCGCTTTCCTCTCGCAGGACTGCAGCACTGTCGTGTCGCTTTGTAGGTCGAAGGATGTCTGATTTTACGCGGAAGAGCTCGGTGGGGACGTTAGTCTTGATTTCGCGTGCCGTGAAAGGCACCGTGGAGTCCTGCGGGCGGGCGTTGCACCGTGGGTTGTCGGGCGCTGCGGAGGTTGTCACACAGCCGCGCTGATGGCTCATTAAACACGAAAGCGTGCAATCCCGAGCCTGCACGAGCACGGATTGAACAGGTTACCGTGAAATGAGAACTGTTCTGAAAATCAGGGTGCTGGACATTTTTTTTCTCTTTGCGTGTCCGGCTGCAGTGTTTTATTTTCTCTTCCTACAAGTCTGACGCGTTTACTCCATCGGGGGTTTCCGGAGCGCGTGAGACCTCAGAAATGATTAAAGGTTTTGTCACCCGATGCTCTCTGACTGACTTGAGTCGGGTGTAACCCATTAGGAGAAGATTTTGCCTGAAGGATCCTTCAACAAATCAAAATGCAGAAAAAAGTCAGGTGGGCGGGCCCTCTGCTGAGCCTGTGTAAAGACAAAGATGCAATAATTGACAGCTGCAAGCATGTGGTGATGCTGCTGTGTTTGTTATGCTCAGATCAGTGTGCCATGATTACCATTGTAGGCTGTTACCAGACCATTAAAATCCAGGAGCCCGTGTTTCCTTTATTTATCTTGTTAATTTGGCATTGGGAGAAGTTCAGTAATAAATGTCCACCGGGTCTGCGGGACCTCTGTCATTTCTTATTTTCTTGATAAAGAAGTGAGTGTGTCATGCATACAGAGCTAGTGAGCAAGCTGTCATGTTGTCTCCTGCAGGCAGCCTCAGAGGTGGTTCAACACGGCCGACATCACAGTGTCTCACCAAAGCAACATGCTGAAGCAGCTCAACCAGCAGCGCCGCCAGGAGCTTTTCTGTGACTGCAGTGTGTTGGTGGAGGGCCAGCTCTTCAGGGCTCACCGCAATGTTTTGTACGCCAGCAGTGGCTACTTCCGCATGCTGCTGTCCCAGGGGCCCGATGACTCTGTCAACGCCACCTTCGACGTCTTCAGCCCCGAGACCTTCACCGTCATCCTGGATTTCATCTACTCCGGCCAGCTGGACCTCTCCAGTCACAATGTGATTGAAGTTATGTCTGCAGCCAGCTATCTGCAGATGAACAACGTCATCAGCTACTGCAAGAACTTCATCAAGTCCTCCTTGGACATCAGTGTGAAAGATGAAGACAGCGATCGCTGCCTCAGCTTGTCTGAGACCTGTAGCTTTACCAGCGGAGCAGGAGAAGACTCCACAGAGCAGCATCAGGGCCCCTGCTCTGTCAGCCCTCCACCTGCGCTCTGGACTCGGGACAACTCCAGATCACAGTCTAGCTTTATGGGAAAGGACTCGGACCAGGATCCTTCGGCCTCAGCCCTGAAGACTGACCCTAACAGCCCTGTTAACGAGCTCAGTGCAGATGCAGAAGACCTCCAGGACCCTCAGGACCCTTTGTACACCTTGCCTGGATCAGAGCGTCGGCGTGGAAAAGGGAGCACAAAGAGGCGAGCGTCCAACAGCGCTCGGTCCAACCAGCACGAAGACTTGGACATCCAGGAGGCACGGACACGAAAGGCTGAAAAGGCAGAGGAGCTTTACGCTACTCTACCACCGATTGTGGGTGTTATTGGACACTTTAATAAAGGTGTGTGCTGCCAGAAGATGATGATGACTGGAACACTTGGACAGAGATGATAGGAAAAAGTCAAATGTCACAATTTCTCTGTTCCTCTTTGCAGATTCGAATCCTACCATGCGCTTCAAATGCCCCTTTTGCACACACACAGTGAAGAGGAAAGCAGACCTGAAGCGTCACCTGCGCTGTCACACCGGGGAGAGGCCGTATCCATGCCAGGCCTGCAATAAGCGCTTTACTCGCCTGGAGCATCTACGCAGCCATTTTGAGACAGTAGGTGTTTTCACAGCAGATGGTAAATTTACACTTTCTTCTGTGTCTGTGTCGGCTTACAGCTCCAGGAAAACAAGCTGCTAAACAAATTTACTCTAATATTGAATAAATCTTTATCCGATCTTTTCTTTTTCTTTTTAATCTCCCAGATTCATCAAGCTAGGAAGCTGGTGTGCAGGAAGTGTAAGTGTCAAGTGACCGAGGAGACAGGGCATGTGGTGTGTGAGGGCACGAGACGCTACCGCATGTGCACGGCGTGCATCCAGGAAGTGGGCTGTGACGACGTCCCCATGAACAGCCTGGAGGGGCACAACGAGGAGCCGGCACTGTTACTGGGCGTGGACGGGGAGGAGGAGGGGGACACAAAGAGGAGCTGGATGGTGACTGACGACGATGACCTGGCAGAAGACTCGGGCGCCGACCTCATCATCCAGCAAGTGGATGTCAGCGACGAAGAGCTGCAGTGAAACTGGACCAAAGTGTGCGTGTGTTTGTGTGTGTGCAGATGCGTAACCATATTTGAAGTGTTTGTGTTTTAAAGTGCCCCTGGTATGCTTATTTTCAATTTAGGGGTTTACTACAATACGTTTACATTCATTAGTATTCAAAAATCATTTTTCTCGTATTGTACTGTGCATAGTGTTACTGCTGCTCCTCTTTTCACCATCTGCCTGAAATGATCTGTTCTAGGAAAGCGAGGTATCCAGCCAGAGTTACAAGTACCCCAGAGAGTACTTTAGCAAGAGCAGTTAATTAAATTACAATTTCATTAAAGAATTGATTGAACTTAACGGATTTTTGGCAGATAATTAATTGAAAGTAATGGTTAAAAAGCAGAATTGGGCGAAAATAGTCATGCATAAATGATTCAAACATATAAGAAATGATCAAAAATGAAATATCCTGCTAAAAGCACAGCTAAAATCTTTAGCTAAGAGAATACGCAGTTCAAATGGTTCAATAGTGGATGAATATAACAGTTATATAACAGTTACAATTAAAACACAACAGAAAAATAAAACCTGTTTTCTAGGCTGTATTATAACACAACTAAAGATGGTTAGCCGTGCAGCATTTTTGTGATTTCTACTGTCATTATTTTTTTTTTTTTAATTAAAAATGGAAAAAAAGAAATTCACCAGGTCTTCAGTTCATCAGCCGGAGGGCACAAAAGCTTGTTTTCATTCTTCCAGCCTCGCAGAATATTTGGTTTGCTGACATGTTTTACATTTAGTTTGTAGAAAAGAGAAAAATGGCAGACTTTTAGGCAGTTGGTGCAACTGGATGTAGCTGAGGCATTCTTTGTTTAGCTGCTAAACTGGCATTTTACATGGTGACATAGAGAAGTAACGGAAGAACAGCCAGTTTCACTTCAGTGTTTTGTGTGGGTGGGTGAAACTTTACTTTTAATAAAGGTGTGAAGAATAGGGAAAAACCCCAAAAGCTTAACAGGGGCACTTTAAAGCCATGCAGGAGAGTTTATGCATAAAATGTGGGATTCACTCATGTAAAAACACATGTTTATGATATGTTGTGTATTAGTTTAGTCTTTTCTTATCAGTTTGTTGAGCTTTGTCAGAAAAAAAATGAAGGTTTTCTGTTAAGCTTCATAAAGATATGCAGTATCTGAAGCATGCATATTATGTGTTTCCTTTGCTTCAATCATAATATGATATTATAATCTTTTCAATAAGCTTTTTTTTCTCTCGTGCATGAAAAGCTTTGGTCCTTTTGGCTGCTTTCTGCCAGCCTTTCAGCAAAAAGGTGAAGAACAGAATGATCACCTGTATCCTGTAGGGACAGTCTTTTTAAATGTTTTGTTATGATATGCAGTATGATACAAACGCATAATTTATTTGTTTGTTTGTTTGTTTGTTTTTTACTTTTGGACACATTAAAGATATTTTTATAAATTTGTTTCTGGGTCTTTAACTTTAATCACGAATAACCGAACGACTTCTCATTCAAAGGAGGCTCTGTTTTTTATTATTCTTATAGGAGTATTAAATGGTGTAAAGTAAGATAGAAGTAAAGTCATAGAAAAATAAATAAGATAAAGGACAACGATTGTGGGAAAACTGGTAACAGTGAAAAAGTGCAATAAACTAAACCTGAAAAAATTATAAAATTTTGTACATAGTTTTGTCATCTTGGAACAAATACATCAGTATATACAAAAACTTTACAACTCTGAATGCAAATTGCATGTTACCAATAAAATCAATTCTGGAGTCATTACGGCATCTGTGATGGAAAAGTTTAAATAATAAACGACAAAATATTACAACAATGTTGATTATAACCTATTTAAACAGGGGAAAATTGGATCAAGATGAAAAATTCAGTCATCTTCCAGTTAATTATCTCACTTTCTTGTACCTCGATGTAAACTTTCTATAGTTTGCTTTCATAATGGTGTGTTTTGTAGACGCTGGCAATGATTTTCTTACATCTTCAAGAATGTTCTTGGTTCGATGTTGTGGGGAGGTTTTTCTTAACCATGGAAATGATTCTGTGATCATGCACTTTAGTTGTCTGCTGAATTTCTTGCTATTCCTCTGATACACCTACTTTTGTTCTTTAAACCTTATTCTGAAAGTTCCTGTCGTGGAATTTTTTAGTGATAAAGTCTGCAACACGGTCAGCTGTGGTCAGGCTATTTTAATTACTGCATGCAGGAGAGCCAACACGCATCAAACATCACAGTTCACAGTCATGCCAGCTCTGCCCTTAAGATGTTGCAGGTCTCTTTTATACCCACACACAGCTCTCGGTATCTTTTCCGTTACAACAGGTTTTTTGTCCCATGGGCTGTTGCTGGGCAGAGACCAGTTTCCCATGAAGATCCCGGCACTGGTCTTCTTGGGAGTTTCGTCCTTGTACGCCCTTACAGTTAGCAGATAACACAGTGAAACATTGTTTCACAAGGTCATATTGACACATAATGTGAAAACTAGAATTTTCCCCATTACATTACAGATAAAAGCTACCAAACACAAGTTCAACACTTCGACAATAAATCAACTCTATATGTTTTATCTGGTTAAACTGCCTTGCCATTTACCACTGAAGCTCTGAAAATGAAGGACCACGAACACATAGTCTTTCACCCATAGTTTGCCACTGTAATAGTGTACAGATGCAAAATTACAAATATTGTGGACCTAATTATATTTTAAAAGGAAAGGAAACATATCTGGCCACAAGGAAAACCAAAAGTGAGCTAAATTAAAAATTAAAAGATAATAATTAATAATCTGGTTTTGCTTGAAGTTTCTTCCTGCTAACATTGAGTTTTCTCGTTCCACTGTCCACAAGTGCTTGCTCACAGTGGGTCGTTTGATTTTGGGTGTATTGTAGAGGATACAAAGCGCCTGGAGGAAACTATTATTGTGATTTGGCGCGTCATAAATCATAAACAATTCTTTCAGTTCCACCCTTTCGCCCATAGATGGCGTCCACGCGGTGCTTTCGTGAGCCTGTGAGGACTCCGCGCCTGGAAGGGACGTCGTGACGTCAAACGGAGGCTGGACCATCATGGCGACTGTCATGAAGCTCGTCCACAGGAACGCTTTAACGTCGCTTATGGGGCAGCACTGCCTGTCGTTCAGCTCCGCGGCGGCGCACAGAGCAGTGAGTTTGAATTGTGTGTGATATGACGCGCTGCTTAGATGCACGGCCGTGTTTGTCCGCTAGCTGTTAGCGTCCCCTGCTGTTATGCTAATTGTCGTTACATGTTCGAGGCCCCTTATTAGCTGATGGTAATTTAACACCAATTGTTTCTTCTGTTCGTGTTTTAGGCCGGAGTAAGAGCGGCCCAGGCTTTTCCAGGGAAGGTGAAAATAGTGGAGGTGGGACCAAGAGACGGCCTTCAGAATGAGAAGGTAGCGTGTTTACGATGGCGCAGGCGCATAGCTCGTGCTTTGCGTCACCAGGTGATAACAGAGTTACCCGAGTTAGTTATGTCGATCCTTACATAACCAACTCTTTGCACTTTCAGACTCTTGTGCCAACAGAGGCCAAAATTAAATTAATTAACATGCTGTCAGAGTCCGGGCTGTCCGTCATTGAGGCTACCAGCTTCGTCTCCCCAAAGTGGGTTCCACAGGTGAGTATGCACCCCCCCCCACGCACACACAGTGCTGGCACATCCGGCTAAGGGCAGTACACAAACTGCATGACTTCTTTCTGTCACTGCTGACCGGTTTCTGTCATCCAAATGTCAGATGGCAGACCAGGTGGAGGTGATGAAGGGTATCAGCAGGAAGCCCGGGGTGACTTATCAAGTCCTCACCCCCAATCTCCAGGGTTTCCAGGCTGCTGTGAGTGTCAAGCATCCAATCTCATCAACCGTCACTACATCCTCCATCGCCATCTTCACACACAATCGTTGGTGCTTCAGTTTAATTCCTCACAAGAAATGCTCTTATTTACTTCAGGTCAAGGCAGGAGCCCCAGAAGTAGCCATATTTGGTGCTGCGTCTGAGCTCTTCAGCAAGAAGAACATAAACTGCTCAGTGGATGAGAGTTTACAGCGCTTTGACGAGGTTATGAAAGCGGCTAAAGAAGCCGGTGTGCCAGTTAGAGGGTAAGAATAGTGGCCTCCCCTCAACTGTCAGCAGATCTTTAAATCACTTCAATTGCCCATTAATTCTTGCTTATGTGCTTCTTGTCATCACAGTTATGTCTCCTGTGTCGTCGGATGCCCGTATGAAGGCAAGGTGGCACCTGAAAAAGTGGCACATGTGAGTTATGGCTTGTTTAAAAAAAAAAAGAAAAAAGCGAAACTATTCGGCATTAATTGATGTCGCCGCTCAATCTGTCCTCTGCCTCACAGGTAGCTAAGCGGCTATACTCCATGGGCTGCTACGAGATTTCTCTGGGTGACACCATCGGAGTGGGAACTCCAGGCAGCATGACTAAAATGTTGGAGGCAGTGATTAAAGAGGTGCCCGTCAGTGCGTTGGCGGTGCACTGCCATGACACCTATGGCCAGGCTCTGGCTAACATCCTTGTAGCTTTACAGGTTAGGCTGGTTTGAGACTATTTTGTTTACACACACATATTCTAGGGCTGCCACAAACGATTATTTTGATAGTCGACTTGTCAGATCATGCATCCATTGGACCTGAAATGTACAGCTTATTGCTCCAGCATGTATCTGCTCTTACATAACTATCATTAGCTTACAGCTTAAAGTGTTTAAGCTAAAAATAAAGATACGATGACAGTTTATTAAAGATTAGGTAAAACTTTATTAATCCCTCGGGTGTGTTCAAATTCAAATTCAAATTTTTATTTGTCACGTACACAGTCATACACAGTACGATATGTAGTGAAATGCTTGGACAACTGCTCGTGACCTAAAGAAAACAAAAAAGGAAAGGCTATGAATAAGATAGGAAATAAATATGAAAAATTAAAAAGGGTAAATTTAACTAGGAAGGAATAAAATATAAATTAAGGTTAAAAATGAAATAACTGTACAACACAAATTAGAATGAAGGGTAAATTTAACTGGGAAAGAATAAGATAAAATATATAAATTAAAGTTGAAAATAAAATAACTGTACAACAAAATACACAATATAGAACTATATAAGAATGTATGAAGAAATCTAAATATAAATAAATATATACACAATAACAGCAGCTGTACAAGTATTAACCGGAAATGAAGAATATAGTGACCAGTGTTGTGCAAAAACAAAGTCCAGAAAGTCCAGTGTGTGTGTGTGTAAGAACCATATGTGTGGTGGTGTGATTGAGAGACCGTATGTTCCTCTGGGAAGTTCTGTTTCCAGTAGCACATCACCGACAGAAATTGCAAAACGCAAGCAGAAATAGCGCGCACGTGTTGTGTGTGTGTATATATATATATATATATATGTATGTATATATGTGTGCTGTGTTTTGTCCGCTCTGTCCACTTGTCTTTGCACAGTCATATTCACTGGGCTCCTACCCAGGGTAGATTGACTTCAGCACTGCCACACACACTTAGGATCCCACTTCCTAATCTCTACATATACATACTATCAATCACTTTCATAACAATCCTAGGGGGGGGTGATGATATCTCCCCCCTGTCCTGGCGTCCTGACTCCTCCTTGCCGTAGCATGTGTGTTGTACCTCGTCAATCTTTTACTGCAGTAGGCTTGCTTATCTTTACTGGATACAGATGCCCCAGGCGGGAATCGAACTTAGAACTCCCACTCCAGAGGCATGTAGTCTTACCACTACGCTATCCAGCTCCTATAAAAACAATACTTTTATTTCCCCCTTTACCATCATAATCAAGGGACTCTAAAAAAGCTCTGCAATTAGTGAAAATTGTGAATGAAAAATCTAACATAAATAATGGAGCTGGAAAATTGTTCTTGAATTCAACCATTTCTAAGACACGTGGGTGAAAATCACCTGACGTTAGTGTTCTAGGGTTAATCTTTGAGTAATGCAGAAGGATAATTGGGTGTCCTTTTAGCTGATCTGTTGTTTGCAGGATTGTACTCAAATATTTGATTTCTTTAGGCGGGGTTTGTATCATCAGGCTTGAGTTTGCCTCACTGTCGCCAGCTTGGGCGCTACTTTTTAACCTTCTTTAAAAAAAAAATACAGAGGAAAAACATTATTTGTGGTTCTGCTTTTCAGAGCAGGAGAGTGAGGAACACCTCTCTGTACACCGAGTGAGCTGCAGCAAGGCTGACGCTTTTATTGTTTGTAAAGGGGGGGAAAAGGAGGAGTTGTTCTGTTGCTTCCAATTTTCTTTCTGTGTGATTATATAGAGGAAGTCACATGACAGCCATTAACTTCCAGCTGGTGGTGCCATGTTGTTTGTGTGTATTTTTTCTTAATCACCCCATTTTGCTGTTGATTACCACTCAGTCTCTTTAAAAGAGAACCTGGTATTTTTGAATAGCTGTAGCTGGTCACTGTTGTCCGTTTTCCTGATTTCTATGCTTTGTGTTTGTTTGTTTTTCAGATGGGAATCAGTGTGGTGGATTCATCAGTAGCTGGACTGGGAGGCTGTCCCTATGCCCAGGGGGCTTCTGGGAATGTTTCAACTGAAGATGTAGTTTATATGCTGCACGGACTTGGAATTCAGACGGTAGGAGGACTGCAGACTTTGTCTGCGTAGATGCTGCTCGATCTGCTACCTGGCTGCTTGAAGATAATTATGACTTCCGTGCTTAAGTGCTCTAATATGACCTCTTAAATTTTGTCTGTACCCCAGGGAGTCGACCTCTCTAAGCTGATGGATGCTGGTGCTTTCATCTGTCGAACCCTCAACAGGAAAACCAGCTCCAAGGTGGCACAGGCAGCCTGCAAACTGTAGAGGAACGACAAACCGGAGGCTCTCTCTCTCAGACTGAACACTAAAGCGTGATTATGTAACCTGGAGCTGTCTCTGTGTTTTTTTGTTTTTGTTTTTGTTTTTTTTTGGGGGGGGAGAATTTATCTTCTATGGAAGATTGGGATCAGTAGGCTATGCCAGTCAAATCAGAGTAAAATATCTAATTGGATATTAACATGACAGCATTGCTGGAACGGTGCCTTATGTAAAGTAAGTGTAATCACATCATGACCTGTGTGCCTGTGTTTTAATAGTGTGCTTGCATTAGTTTCCAGGCACTGGCGAAGCCGACATGATCGCCAGACTTTGTTTATAACAATAAATTATCCAGTAAGCATCTTGTGGGCATGGATGACATCACCGTTTGAGTTTCCATCATTCTCCATCCTCGACTCAGGCATTGAGCTGGCTGGTGAAAAACTGTATTTACACAGGTTATTTTTATTTTAAATGTATTTATTTTCAAATCTAAAATGCAAATGTTTCTGTAGACTTTGTTTTAAAAATAAAGATTGATAAATTGTCTTGAATCTTGAGGATCACCTGTGTCTTATCTGGTATGATTCGTGGCCTGAAAGGTAGCTATACCTATACTCACATTTATTTTGTGCTTTTTAACCGTACCTCACACCCACAGCCAATTTAGAGTCATCGGTTAACATGACATGTACGTCTCTGGGCACCAGAGAACATGCAAACTCCTGCAGAAAGGCCCCAGCTGGGTTTCAAACTAGTAACCTTGTAACGATGAGTTTGCAATGCAAGTCAATGGAGGTGAGAGTGCATCTTCACCATTTCTATAGTAATTTTCCAGCTTGCGTAAATGACTCGGGATAAAAACGGTTCCTGCTACACCTTTTAAAACCGGCTTTGCGAGCCTGACAGGCAGATTGAGATTCCAGAAATGTCCGTTAAAGATCTTAGACAAGCAAAGCCCGTAGGAATGAGTCGGTGACCAAAGTCTAAGTTATGTAGTTATCTCAATTCTAACTTGTTTACAAATGTGAAAGTTGTCAAACGTATGTTGATTTTTCAAATCAACGTATGTTTTTGAAACAACTTGAACATAATATAATGACAAGCAGACGTCCCACCTGATCACAGATCGGCCTAAAAAAAATTAATCAAGGGGATTAAAGGCAGCTCTTAATAGCAACAAAGAAATAAATTATATAAATAAATTTAAAATACTTTAGAGGATGAAGCTAGGGCTGTTTTTAGACATTTTAGGCATTTGATGAACTGGCATGGAGTGACGCTCTGATAAAAGACCAAACAGAAACATATTCCAAACATTTAACATCTTTACAATTATAAAAATGAAATAATAACAAGGACAGGAAATACAATTCCTCAGAGCTTCCACAGTCGCCGATGAATGACTCACAAAAATACTTGAATACAGTTCCGTGAGCCGTGTGCGTGTCCACAGTCTTCCAGCACTGAATTAAACAGCAGCATTCCTTTCACCTTTAAAATCAACAGTGGTCTTGGATCAGACGGCGTTGTGTACAAGTACGTCAAAACACAGCGTGTCTACAGCATAAACTGAGACCAAGCAACATGTCTACCAAGGATTCAGAAGGAACAATGCAACAACAATAAATGCATTTTTTGTTACCATAGTTGATCCTAAATGCAATAGAAAACTCATTTTTTAAGCCAGTTTGCACAATTTCTACTATTCCTCAAACATACGTATCACCAAACGAGCCTCCACACTCTGCTGCACAACACTTTACTATAAAACTGGGAAAGGAAATCCATGATTTAAGTTCAAATTAAAATAAAGGGATCACAGAAGCAAAACAGGAGGTAGGGTGCTCAGACATGTGGATACTGGCAGGGAGGATTCATTACCACCACCAACCCCTCACCGCGCAGTGAACCTTTATTAAAAAATTCAAACCGCATATCACTAAGAGACCAATTTTGCTTCAAGCCAAAACAAAAGTTCATGTGCTCCTTAAGTGTTGCATGTGGACACAAGGGTCCACAGGATGAATCCAGTACTGATGACTCAACTTCCAGGCTCTGACAGAATGTAGTTTGGCTCATTGTTCTGAGTCTCTCATTTTTTTAGTTCTGTCTTTGGATTGCAGCCCAAACTCTGCAGAGCTTTTGCTCTTTGGCCTTGGTTTCAGCTCTGATCATGAGATAGATAGGTTAGGAGCAGAGGCTCGTATCTTCTCCTCAAGTCTGATTGCAGATGGTCTGTATGGAGGAAACTTGTATGAAGATTTGAGGAATGAAGGCTTTTCCTTTAGATCATGCTTCGACCCAACACGGTTGGAGTTGTTAAAGGGGTCCTCAAAGTCGTCATGTTGGATGTCCATGGCGCGGTTGCGTCTTTTAACCTTTTTTGCACACTGTACAATGCGCTTGTAGATGAGATAAAAGATCTCACAGATATTCAGGACGATGCAGAGGGCTGAAGCTCCGACCATGAAGTATGTAAAGACTTTTTTTTCAGTGGGGTGACCAATGTAGCAGTCCACAATGTTCGGGCAAGGCGACACTTCACACTTGACCAGCCTTGGCAGGTAGAAGCTGTTGTATATTCGGTGGAGGATATAGAGGAAGGCGATTTCAATGCCCGTCTTAGCAAAGAGGCTGATCAGGTAAGTCCACCATAAGCCGCCATGTTTCTTGCCCGTGTTGTTGTACAGCTTGGTGTTCTCACCATGCTTGGCCTTGTACTTGCGCTCACGGTCATCACGATACGCCACATGCATGACCACCATTAATGATGGACAGGTGACAAAGATGAGCTGCAAGGCCCATAGGCGGATGTGGGAGATGGGGAAGTAGTGATCATAGCAGACGTTGGCACAGCCGGGCTGCTTGGTGTTGCAGTCAAAGTCTTTCTGCTCGTCACCCCACACTCGTTCTGCTGCCACCACATACACCAACACCCTGAACACAAACACCACTGACAGCCAAAGACGCCCAAATGCCGTGGAGTATTTGTTCACCCCACTGAGGAGGGCTTGAAAGGTTTTCCAGTCCATGGTCTAGTCTGGCAGTTAAGTATCTTGGTAGCAGTTTCTCTTCAGACCTGGATGTGGTAAAATGAAGAATGGTTGAGCATATATTCACTATCACCTGAATTATCTGCTTTGAGACTCTGAACGTTAGTGTTTGTGAGCTCTTACATACGAGGCTTTCTTTAAAAATAAAAACATTTTCTTACTTAAAAGGAAAAAAATGGCACTGGATCTTGTAAAGCTGATTTTTTATTTAAAAACAGCTCCCACTTCTAATCTATCAGTGCTACCAGAAACACCCACAAACGCAATTATGAGGAGGCTTCATGCCAGCTTGGTCAAAAAGGAAATAGCTGAGCCAACACTAACACACCCAGAGCTTATACACATAAAATGTACTTTTTGGAACTTTATAGTTAAACAGTTAAACATTAAAAGGAGATATATAAGCACCAGTCCTATCATGTTAATTTGTTTATGAGTAGACTCATAAGTAGACTTGGAATCTTTACAGGTCGTTAAAAAAAGCCTTTTACGCACGGGCTGTCTTGGGTTTTGTTTAGTTTTTTGACTTTTTGGACACCGCGGTACGTACATGGCTCTTCTCATTCACCAGAGATAAATTACAGTTACGTAAATTGCTCCACGAAAGTCCGCGAATCGATCACTCAGCCTGCGATCATTTCCAGCTTGCGCAAACGCGAAGTACATTTACGAAGTTTAAACGTCAAAATCAAGAGAAGGAAGAAAAAGGTTTTCACTAACCCAAGAAGGTTAATCCATAATTGTTCCAAACCGATGCAAGCACGTGTTTATTCCCCGATGATCTGTCGTTTCTTTTAGTTCGTTTGACTCCTTTAGTGCACAGACTTGGCTCTGCTCGCCAGGTAAGGGAGCGCAGTGCTGAGAAATGTCTTTGTGGGTGTGGTTAATACGAAAGACTAGAACTTACCCCCAGATTTTCCTCATCTCCCTCTCTCCATGTGCCTCTTGTTCGCCAAGACAGTATAAAGATTATTACAGCAACGAACTGCGTTGTTTCCGGGTAATTCTGGCAGGATTTGAAAATACGGGAGCAATCACCACACTTGGTTCAAATGTACTGGTGGCAATCTGGGGACCACCAGGAATCATTCTGAGGGTCTGAAGATCAGACTTATCATCACTTCACAATGAATAAGAGTTTTCTTCCCCACACATGTACCTTCTGAGGTGTACCAATATTAATCTGACTGATTAAATCTCATCGAACAGCGTTAACTGGCATTAAACCTTTTCAATATATTACTTATTTATTTATTTTTCAAAGGGTTAAAAGGCAAAGCACTTAGCTTCATTTTTTATGTTTGAGGATTCCAAGAACAGGGTTCGCTGCCTTGCCTCAACTTGTTTCTGAGTGCTTAACAGAGTAGACTAAAAGGAGGACACACCCTGAGGTGAATACATTTTTTGTTGTTATGTGTGACTCTTCCTCTTCATGTTGAAACTTTCCCTACACTACTTTTTTTTTCTTCTTTTAACGAGGTTAAAGCAAAAGATTAGACTTTTGTTAGCGGGGAGATCAGTTTATATATTTGTTTGATTTGTGTTCTTTTCTTTGTAAATGAATCAGTTTTCTTCTTTCAAGGCTGAATATTGTGTTTCCTTTATGCTTTTCGAAACGTCTACTCGTCTCAGATAACAACTCACAAACTCCCAGAACGCTCAAGCTCCTCTTCATTGTAAGATCATAAGCTGCAGCTTTTGTCTCCTCTTTATCATCTGTAGGTTAAAAACTATTGTATTATTTTGCAGATGAAGATCCTGTCTGGAACATCCAATGTCTGTTTGTTTGAAATTCCAGGGCCTTGCTACAACTTGCCAGCTCTTGTGCTGAAAGCATTTCTATTCAGTCTTTGAATACAAATAATATAATGCAATAACATAAGTCAGGTTTGTTTGTACTGTTTAGTATCACAAACACAATGCCCTAATGGGTTTGATACAGGCTCATAATAGCCATGTCTCCCCACCAAACACAAAAGTTAAAATAAGTCCAGGAAAAGTTAGCAGAAATCACAGAAGTTCCTGTTCAGGTGTCACATGCACGGTGCAAAACCAAACCTGATCATCAAGTTAAGTTACTGTTACTCTTTGCACCTTGTAAACCGCTTAAAAGAAAAAGATATAATAAGAACTGTGAACCAGAACCAGGTGAAAATGTGCACAACCACAATTAATTCAACTGTATATCTTTAAATGCTTTAGAAAGAACTTCCTTTACATATTCCAGTCTTGCATTCAAACAACAAACACCTTTGTGTCATTTTGTAAATGTAAAAGCAACACTAGATGCAGATTGTTGGAGTGGTGCTCTCTTTAAATGACATGGCTGAACTTGAAGCTTCAGCTGTAGCTGAGCTTTTCAGGAAATCCTGTGAGGGCAGGGCAGCACAACATCAGCAATTCACAACTTAGATCAGTTCGGTGGACAGAAATTACATTCAATTCGGGGAGGGGTTAAAAAAAAGAGTCTTCTAGACTTTAAATGAAGAACTAGTCAAGGCAGATGAGGCACGCCTGGAAAAATGCAGTCTGTGACTCAACCGTGGCAAGTCTTTACGTGAGAGGCCAAAACGACAGGATAAACACTTCTCTGGTTGTGATGAAAGTAAGGAAACAGAACAGAGGAAGTTGGTGCAAGATGAGAAGATACACCAGGGAAGGTCTGATGATGAGGCTCATTAAAGAAAAGACCCACACAAACAGACCACATAGAACAAGCACAGAACAGAGCTGAACATAAAGCTGCTCGAAATTTCAGTGCCAGTTTATATTACACAATACTTTATGTGACGAAGGTTAATAAAGTTATTATTGGGTTATTGTCATCACCAGAAAATATCAACTATCAAAGGTCCACGTTCGTCTTGTGCCTTTTCCCTTGTGGAAGGATCCTCTAAAGAATCTCGGACTAATTTATGTTAAGCCAAATCATGACTGGTCACACTGCTTCAGGAAAACCTGCATTGTTCCATGACAGGAAAACATTATGGCCTTAACTACAGTTATTCTCATTTCTAATGCATCTAATTGGGCTGGACCTGGTGGGAAACAACCACCTATTCCAAAGTTTCTCCTACCAAAAGCCCCAAACTCAACAACAGCGAGTTAAATATATAAGACAATGTAAACTTGCAAATATTCTCATTTGTGGCAGACGGTACCAGTGAGTTTTGGGGGCATTAGTCAAATAATCTCAACTACTTAAGATTCTCTCAATCAATATTTAATTCATCTCTAGATGGGCCCAACAAGGACCTCTGGCAGCCTGGAGAATATTTCTGAAAGTTCAGGTAATTTTAAGGATCGCTTGACCTAAGTCATGTACACACATACCAAAACAAAATTTTCTGCTTAGTGCACATCTGTCATATTTCTGATGGCATTCCACAGTGAAGGTGAAAGTGGCTTTCCTGAATGTTATTACGATAATCTACAGACCTCAGGGGTAATTTTTGAAAAGAGTGTCTACTAAAATATACTTTAACACTTCCAGTTGAACATTCACGTCTACATGTCTCAATGAGAGCAAAAAACTCTCTCCTTAGATCTACTTCATCTCTCTTACAGTGTAAATACTGAAGCTGTCCATTCAGAATAGCAAATTCCTGTGCTGGGTGGATCCACACATCAGCAGGGATGAAACAAACCGAGGAGTGGGAGGTTCCTGCTCTGCCCGTTTTAAAGTACCAATCAACTGTAAAAAGTTATGAGGGCGCTGCTCATGGCAACAAAGCAATTTGTACAGCCAATGAGAGAGGGCCTTATGAAACACACGGATGAAGGAAGAAAACAAGAGAAGAAAGTCTGACGCCTTAGTCCAACCACAGAACCTCTAATCCTTTTCTGGACAGGCCGCCTGCTTTACATTGTTCTGCATGGGAAGATTATCTGTTTACTGGAACTACAGCTCTCATTCTGAAGTTAATACAGTATATGCTGCAGTGTGTGGACCTCTAGGACTCAACCCTGCACTAATAAAAACACACTCAAAATGCAAAATTATAATCTTTAATGAAAAATAATCACAACAAAACTGCATCTCAGTGCAGTTTATATAAACACCCTGATATCACTGACTGCTCTTTGTTCTCTACTGCATGTACACAGGAAATACAGAAAGTAAAATGCAGCAACTTTCCAACCTTTTGATAAATAATAAAAAATACAGTTCACCAAGAGTCTGACACACTGAGTGTCTGAGTCAGAGGGAAAGACTGCACACAGTTTGAACCAAACATCTTGAGGCTGGGCAAGAGCAGAAGGAAAATCTTACACACAAACCACATGTGTTTGTAAAACCTTACTCGCCAAACCAGCGAGTGACTCATGTATTTGATCTCAAGGCTCAGTTGGACACCGCTTTGCACAAATTGTTTTTTATTCTCTGCAAGGGCTAAAGAAATGTAAACCGTAAAATAAGTCCCTACAGCAGAGAGGAGTGCAGAATTTAAACTTTTAAAACCATATAGAATAAACTACACTGCAGTTCAGTCTCTGAGAAGAAGAAAAATCTTCTGTCAAGTCTTTTAAGGAAGTTGCTGTAGAATGGCGAGAGACAGCTTTGCTTTCCCATGTCTTTTTCATAAAGTCTGTGTAATGTTCTCAGTATCTCAAGATACATAGTACGACTTCTTTTCAGTGGTGCCTTGTTCCGCTGACTTTAGAGCGTTTGCCTCCATCAGTTTGCTTCCGCTGGACATTGAGTGGGTGATGACCTGACGAGAGTGATGGGCTGAGCTGAGAAACTCATGGCAGCGTTTTCCGACTAGGTAGAGGATTTCAAAAAAGGAGAGGAGGATGCAGGCTAAGCTGGTGACCACCATGAAGATGGTGAAGATTCTTTTCTCAGTAGGCCGAGAGATGAAGCAATCCACCGTGTTGGGGCAGGGAACCTGTGCACACTTAATGAGACTGGGGAAGCTGTAGCCCTCGTACATGTGGTAAACAAGGAAGACGAAGGTGGCGTCCACGCCTATTTTGAAGACCAAAGTCAGGATATAGGTCCACCACAGGCCTCCACGCTTCTTGCCCGTGTTTGGGTAGAGACGCTTGCAGTTCTCGCCATACTTTAGCTGATTTTTCCGTTCTCGGTCCTCCCTGTAGGCGACGTGCATCACCACCAGGAATGAGGGGCAGGTGACGAAGATAAGCTGGAGGGCCCACAGGCGCACATGGGAGACGGGGAAGAAGTGGTCAAAGCAGACATTATGGCAGCCGGGCTGATTTGTGTTGCATGTGAAGTCTTTCTGTTCATCTCCCCACACCTTTTCTGCTGCCACCACAAACACCATAATTCTGAAGAGAAAAACAACCGAGAGCCAAACTCTGCCGAAGGCTGTGGAGTATTTGTTCACTCCGCTGAGGAGGCCCTGGAGAACTACCCAATTCATGATGACTTTTGTTCACAGTCTGTCTTCTCTTGCTGCTGATGGAAGAGAGAGGCAGCCGTTGGTGGAACAGACCAACGTGAGGGATGAACTAGCCTGAAACAAGAAGAAAACGCAGTCGAATCAGAAATGCATAAAAAGGGAGAAGAAACAAAGTGTGGAGGAGCTGGGTCGTAAGCGTACACGTTTGCGTGTTTACACGGATTTGGGGCGACAGTGAAATACACAAATCCGTGTAACGCGAGCAGAAAAGAGACTAAAAACGTATAGAGTGTGTTTTCAGTTGCAAAACGTCTGACTTTGGCAATCATCTGCGTGCGGAGTCTCAATCCGTCAAGTCAAACCAGCCTTTCCACTTCACACAGTTTTAACAGTTAACGCGCAATAGCGCAAACCAAAGTAGACAACAAGCACTAAAAACTCACTGAAACAAACTCACTTTATTATCTGAGCAACTCCTTTACACATGTCTGTGAATACTCACAGTTTAAACCCAGATGTCGCGGTTCAAAGTCGGAGCGCAGGAGCGGAGTTTGGACGAACCTCTCCGATGACACTCTCGGAACATTTCCCGACAGGATGGGAGTGGAAGGGGCGGAGTCTGCCTCGAGCTCAGTGTGTTAAGGTGAAATAACTGCTCCACCTAGAACTTGTTCAGTCATGGGGAGTTATTTTGGCTGCTTTGAAATATGCAACAATAATTCCGCTGCAACTTTTTTCCTCCTCGCTGTTATTTTTTTTTTAGAAGACTAATTAAAAATCAATGATGTGGTGGATCCTGTTCAGCTGGGAAACAACAAGCTTAAGCAGAGACAGGCAACAGGCACAAGTTACGGTAAACTGAAAGAATGCAGATGTCTATTTACACTGTCTGCTGCACGTTTGTGCTAATTTGCAGGGTTTTTTTTATCTGCATATTCGCTAAATAACGTTTCCCGAACAAAAGTCATTTCAACATTAAATTTTTCTGTAACGCCAAACGTCTACTTTCATTCTTGTTCTAAATGTCTTTACATTAGAGTTAGATTTATTTAAGTATATTATGCCTGATTTGCATATTACTCTTTGCTTTATATTTTGCAGTTCACATTAGATATTCCTGGATTGGAAGCAGCCCCTCTCTACTTTTGTGAGGGGCAGCCAAACGGAGGAAAGCGAGCTTTAAAGGGAGGATGGTCTTTAAGTGAGTTGCACTAAAACCCAGGTTAAGATTAATTGGGATTATTTGAATCATGCAAGAATAAATTACGGAGCATATTAGGTCCCTGTAACCTTGCAAAACCATACAACAGTAAATATGTGCAAAAAATGGTGTTCATTGTGGAGCTTTGAATAGGTAAGCAGATAAGACAATCAAAGAAACATGTTTCATTATAAAATGAGTTTATTGAAATATTTACATGGCAGAAGATCTGGTTTCAAAGTACAAAACAGCAAAAGGTCATCTTGCTCTCAGACATGTGCCGCTTTCACACACACACACACACGCGCACACACACACACACACACACACACACACACACACACACACACACACACACACAGTGCTTTTTATTCACACATACTCTCCACAGTCCGAGATGATCACTTTCTGCTTCGGCTTTCCGTCTTTGGTTCCCTGAGCCTGCAGAGAGAAAACAACAAGTTATCTGACATGACACGATCGTTCACTGTCAGTCCTTTAAATGGTAAATGGCCTGTATTTGTATAGCGCTTTACTAGTCCCTAAGGACCCCAAAGTGCTTCACACATTCAGTCATCCACACATTCACACACTGGTGATGGCAGCTACATTGTAGCCACAGCCACCCTGGGGCGCACTGACAGAGGCGAGACTGCCGGACACTGGTGCCACCGGGCCCTCTGACCACCACCAGTAGGCAACAGGTGAAGTGTCTTGCCCAAGGACACAACGACCGAGACTGTCCAAGCCGGGACTTGAACCGGCAACCTTCCGATTACAAGGCGAACTCCCAACTCTTGAGCCACGATTTAAAAGTGACATCTACAGGGCCACAGTAGTCCAAGCTGTCTCTGCAGATCATTCCAGAAACAGGGAGCCACGCGTTTGAAAGCGTTGTTGTCCGATTCTGTTCTGAATGTTGTGAGAGCTTTTATACTAGTATACTGAACATTCCACCCTCATATTCAACATCCTTTGCTCTCCACCATCTCTCTTCTGCACATGTCCAAAACATCTCAGCATCGCTTCCTTAACTTTGTCTCCAAGCTTCACAACCTGGGCTGTTCCTGGGAATTTTCTAAACAGAAGGTCATGTCCTGTCCACCACTGAAACGCTCCAGATGCAAAATGAAGGCGTGAAAAGGCGAAACAAAACTGTGCTGGAGAGGTCTGTGCACCCATCCGGTGCATTCCCAGGTTTATGGAGCACAAATACTGGTGTATATTGAAAAAGAACAGTTTTTTCTTAACAAAAACCTTTACAAAGTGAAACAGCCAACACCATTATAAAGAAAACTCCTACTGCAGCTTTGACCCTTACCTCCATTGCCCTAAGTACATCCATCCCCTCCACCAGCTCTCCAAACACCACATGTTTGCCATCCAACCAGTCCGTTTTGTCAGTGGTGAGGAAGAACTGAGAGCCGTTTGTGTTTGACCCAGAGTTCGCCATGGAGAGTTGCCCTGTGTGCATAGGAGACAACAGTTAGTCAGTCAGCCCTGCCTGAGTCTAGTTCTGCTCGAGGTTGCTTCCTATTAAAAAGTAGTTATTCCTTTCCACTTTCATCAGGTGCTGCACATAGGGGATCATCAGATTTTGGGGGTTTAGATCAAATACCGTAGACCATAAACGATCTGCTTTAGTGAATTGGCAGCATTTCAATAAAACTAGCTTCAACTCCATCCATCCATTCGCTTCCGCTTGTCCTTTTTCAGGGTCACGGGAGCCTATCCCAGCTGTCGCAGGGCTAACACACAGGGACAGACAACCATTCGCACTCACATTCACACCTATGGGCAATTTAGATTAATCAATTAACCTATCCCCAATAAGTGCATGTCTTTGGTGGGAGGAAGCCTGAGTACCTGGAGAGAACCCACGCAAACACGGGGAGAACATACAAACTCCACACAGAAAGCCCCCGGCCTGATGGTGGAATTGAACTCAGGACCTTCTTGCTGTGCGGCAACAGTGCTAACCACTGTGCCACCCACCACATTCAACTGAATGTGGAAAATATGTTGTTACAATATGTCTGCACAAAGTCTGTGATAACATTACCAGTATTGCAATGATAAAACGTGTGTATTAGCTATACAGCCCTATTGTTCTTCTTTATCAGGTCCAGTCTGCTCGCATAAGCACCAAACGCTGAATAGCCTCGATCCACTCAATCAACAAAAGTAAAAGAATTCAAACATGCTTTTACTGAGGTCAAAATTCTGAGGGTAAATACATGCCACGAGTAAATAAAATAGCTTTTCTTATTCACTGTGGATTTTGCAATGTTCGTTCTGCACGTTCATATAACAATGATGAAGAAATTAAGATTTATCAGTCATCTCTATGTCATGAGTCTAAAATCATGCATTCTGTGCAGAACCTGCCTACATATAGCAGTGCTGATAACCCAAACAAAAACCTAGAGCACCGTGATAGCTGGGTAACGTTCTTCGTGTTATGACAGGGAATGCGCACGTTAACACGCTAATAAAAATATAAGACTCTTGAAGTTACATATTTAGCCTCTCAGCAGGTAACAAAAAGTTATAGATTAGAAGTGGCACTACGAATATTACAGTAACACACCTGCCAGGTTACAAGTGATCACAGATCGAGTTTGGCACTGAGATGAGTCTTCCATGTAGGATTTGTTACTGCAAACTGTGAGCTATTCCAGTATTTACTTTCCTTTAGTATTTGTATTTTTGTATTTATTTATTGTCATTGTCAGAGAACAATGAAATTGCATTTGGGGCTTCCGTACAACCCGTAAATAAAATAGTCAGTTTGTTGAGTGGGTTGTGCCTACATAGTTAATCATGTAGCCTGCAAACTACTTTAAAAAGAACTCAATTTCATCTATAACGCTAATTTTAAAAAAGCCTTTGCGTCAGTAAAGTTCAAAAAATACACCAGTAAGGTTCATTCTTCGTTAAGGCATTACTGTAGTTTTCAGGCTAATAATCCTGAAGTGCCAGAATTACACTTAGTGCCATTTATGTTAAATAGTAATTGACAGTAGTGTTAGTTTAAATAAGTGTTAATTAAAAGTCAGATAAAAAGATCATTACAGCAGCTCTTAGTTACGATGGTATGAGAAAAGTGGTGAGAAAAGTAAGTTTGTCATGAATTAGATCCCACTTGTTTGACTGGTGTGAATGCGATTGGAGGATGGACTGATCTGTTACACTCGCTAACCTGTGACTGAATTCTTGACACAAGTCTGTCAGCGAGTTATTTGTGTTTCCTCACTTGATTTACGAGTTTTCAGCTACATATGCAAAGAATTCCAAATGTCAGCAACAGCTCTTCAGTCATGCCACGTTGCTTTTCAACGCTTTAGCAATCACAGGTTTGAAACAAAAATGCTGGCGTGTCCAATCTGGTCGTACGAACAGGAAGTACGAGCCAACACACCTTTGTCTTTTGTTGCGCTTCTGACGTAAATCACAAAAGAAATGATTCACACTGAAAGACCCATTTTTCCAGTGTTAACAAATCTGGAGACTCTCACCGGATGCTCCTAATTTTATTCTTGGTGATTTTAACAATTGTAATCTTAAGAAATCCCTGAACAATTTCTTTCAATATGTCACTTGTCCTACAAGGAATAACAAAACGCTGGATTTGTGTTATGGACCAATTAAGGGGGCATATAAGTCTGTGGCCGGACCTGCGCTAGGTTCTTCGGATCACAATGTTATTCATCTCCTCCCTGCTTACAGATCTGTGATTAGGAGGGAGAAGGCCTGTGTGAAGCGGACTAATGTCTGAACAAAAGACAGTTGTGTTGCCCTTCAGGGGTGTTTTGATTGCACTGACTGGTCCTTGTTTCAAGAGAGCACTTCTGATTTGGATGAACTCACCGATGTGGTGTGTAGCTACATCTCTTTTTGCAAAGACTCTGTGGTTCCAGTCAGAGAATTTAAGACTTTCCCTAATAACAAACCGTGGCTCTCTAAAGATATTAAGGATCTGATTCTTAAAAGGAAAATTGCTTTCAACGAGGGAGACGTTCCCACTATGAGAATATTAAGGAAGGAGGTGAGGGCTGCAATAAAGATTGCCAAGATGAGGTATAGAAATAAGATTGAGGCAGAACTCAGCAGTAACAACTTCAAAAGAGCTTGGCTTGGTATGAAAACAATGGCAGGGCTACACACGAAAGGTAAAAGTAATATTACCTTAGAGGGGTTTACCTCTGACAAACATCTGGCAGACAGTCTTAACAGTTTTTACCTTCGTTTTGAGAACTTTGACCGTTCTAGGCAGACCAGCACACTGAGGGAAAAGACTATCACTCCCCCATCAATTTGTATTGATGAGAGGGGGGTAGATAATCTTTTTAGACACACTAAAAGCAAGAGTCCTGGACCTGACAACATCTGTGGACAGGTACTGAGAACTTGTGCTGATCAGCTGAGTGGGATTTTTCACTATATCTTCTCACTTTCTTTAGAGCTACAGACTGTACCTAAGATTTGGAAACATGCGATCATTGTTCCTGTTGCTAAGGGCAGTTCTCCTAAGGCACTGAATGATTTTAGGCCTGTGGCTCTGACTTCTTTAGTGATGAAGACATTTGAGAAGATAATTAAGAAGGAGATTTTAATGCATGTTGAACACCATCTTGACCCCTTCCAGTTTGCCTATAGAGCAGGGAGAGGTGTGGAGGATGCTGCTGTCACACTCCTGCATCTCTTGTATAAGCATCTTGAGGCCCCTCACACCCATGCAAGATTATTATTTGCTGACTTTTCATCAGCATTTAATACAATTCAACCCTTCTTACTTGCTGACAGGCTTTACAATCATTTCAAGCTTGACACTAGTGTGGTCGGCTGGGTGACAGACTTTCTGACTAATAGGTCACAATGCGTGAGGGTGAATCATGTATTTTCTGATGTGCTCTCCTCTTGTACTGGATCACCCCAGGGTTGCTGCCTCTCTCCCCTTCTGTTCATTCTGTACACGAATGAGTGTCGCAGCAATTTCACGAACAGACATATCCTGAAGTTTGCTGACGACACAGTGATCGTCAGTCTTCTAGTGGGGGACGAGTCAGGCCATGGACAGGTTGTAGATGATTTTGTGAATTGGTGTGATGAGTCCTTCCTGTCACTTAATGTGTCAAAAACTAAAGACATGATTATTGATTTTAGGAAGTCCTCTTATAGCTCATCACCCACTATCATTAAAACTCCCGTTATTGGGATAGTTGAGAGTTATAAATATCTAGGTGTGGTACTTGACCATAAACTGTGTTTTGAATCTCATGCTGATGCCACTACTAAAAAAGTTCAACAAAGACTGTTCTTTTTAAGGAAAATGAGATCTTTTAATGTCTCATCTGAGATGTTGTCTTTGTTTTATAGAAGTTTTATCGAATCTGTGATGTCTTTTTGTATCGCTGCCTGGTTTGGTAACCTGACGGTGAAGAATAAGAATCGGTTGGAACTTCTGGTAAAAACTGCTAGCAAAATTTCAGGGCGCTGGCAAGATGGACTTTTGGCCATTTACAATAGAAATGTGCTTAGAAAGGCTCATTCTATTATTAATTGTTTGAACCAACCACTTCACAGTGAGTTTGAGTTGTTGCTTTCCGGCCGTCGTTTTAGAGTACCTGTGAGGAGGACTAAAGGACTCCAGGTCTCTTTTATCCCCACTGCATCTTCTCTCCTCAATGGCAAATAACTGTCCTTGGACTTTCTATCACTATTATTGTCATTATTATTTTATAGTATTGTTCTGTTTATTTATATCCTGCTGCTAAACTAATTTCCCCTTGTGGGACAATAAAGAAATTGAATTGAATTGAATCAGCTAAAAACCAGGAGCCTTGTTGACATGCTTCACTGCACCTTCTCAGAACAGTATAAACGACTGCTCACCTGGAGCTGTGTGTTTAAGGACAAAGTTTTCATCATCAAACTTCCGGCCATAGATGGACTTCCCGCCGGTGCCGTTGTGGTTGGTGAAGTCGCCTCCTTGGCACATAAACTGAGGGATGATGCGGTGGAAGCTGCTGCCCTTGTAGCCGAAGCCCTTTTCGTGAGTGCACAAGCAGCGGAAGTTCTCTAAAATTAAAGAGAAGAGTTGTTCTAACAGATAACACAGGTTTCTTTCTACACACATGGAGACCAGTTCAAAAAAAAGAGGAAAAATTTGGGATTTGTAGCATATACACATACACACCTGCTGTCATGGGAACAATGTCAGCCCGGAGCAGGAAGCGCAGTCTCCCTGCTGGCTTGTTGCCGATCTTTATGTCCATGTAGACCTGAGGATTTACTCTGCCCTTTTTAGCCGGAGGCTCACCCTGCAAGAACAAATTACCACCTCACATCTTAACAGATTTATAAAGGGAAGACCTCACAGAGACACAGATTAGAAGTGAAATCCTCTCACCTCCTGAGCTGTAGTTTGGGGTGTTTCTCCAGCTGCTGCCTCTGCTTCAGCTTCTTCAACGCTCTTCCCAGAAAACTTTTTCAACCAGTCATCATCCGACCACACTGCAGGAAAGGAAGACTTAAAGTTTCAACCGCTATTGTTTTTTTAAAGAGACAAACAAAATGTATGAAATGTTTGTTATTCACCTGGTCGAGAAGAACCTTCTTTGATTCTCATGGGTTTGGCAATATTGACGCGGACAGTCCTTCCAAAAAGTTCAGACTCATTCTAGAGGGATAAAAAAAACATTTTAACAATAATCAAACAGATAATTTTATTTAAAATTACAAGGTTTTTGACAGAGTGACGTTATCTGCGACTGTCTGCATAACAACCATACTAAGAGCTGCTCCAGATCTCAGACTACTAAGGAAACCTGCTTCGGTGCTTCCTTTACTACCTAATTTAGCAGATGATACACTAGACTGTCCTTTATGACACTTAATGAAAACGAATGATCAGGTGACTGCCGTGTTTTCAATCATGTGCCACGACTTTCTAATATTTAGGGTCGTGGTGGGGTCGGAGACTATCCCCGTTGTCATAGGGCGGGAGGCGGGGTACACCCCAGACAGGTCGGCAGGCTGTCCGATTGATTGATTGGTAAAAGGGTTCTTTAATGCTGTTTTTTGGTTATTCAATGGGAATAACGTCTCTGGTCTAGCAGTTATATGAGAAACTTACCATGTTATCAATAGCTGCTGCAGCATCCTGCAGAAGATGAGAAAGAAGCCGTAAATAGGTTATGAGGACAGAAATATGTTTCTCCTGAAGTCACCAATAACCATTCAAATGACTCACTTTGGTAAATTCCCAGCTCTTAAAACTGCAGATGAACACTAATTAATGACTAATACCCAAGTTAATACTAAGTGATGATGCCACGCCAGAGAACAAACAAAACTACTTCAACAAGGAAGTGGAAGATCATATTAAGATTTAATACATTGTCATTTTTAATTTAAATAAAAGTATACAGAGCAAGATCATCATGTGCATAAAATAATCTGTGATTGGGTCATTTTACCTCAGTTCATCAAATTAAAACAACAACAACAAAAAAAGATGGATATTTCAAAAACGAGAGAGAACATCAAACTTTTTTGATATAATATGAACACAAACTTCCTCTTCCTAAAAGCGATGACTTGGATTTGGTAGGTAGTGTCATACCTGTGGAATTACACACTCGAGATGAATGAAAAGGTGTTTTTGTAATATGTGTAAAACCATTCACCTAATGTGAACCCTGGCCTTAAAGATACTATGTGCCTTACTGGGGATTTATGCTTCAGTGTGAAATATTATAACTGCAAACCCCTTTGAAACCCTACATCCTAACCTACAGCATAACATGATGTCCAGCTCCCACAAAATCTAACTACATGTGGGGTCGATGCAGCCCACAGCTACTGTGAGTGGCCTGCCGCCGTCAAGCAAATTCCTGGAGGATGATGGCTGAAACTATCAGAGTGGATGTGAGAGAATGTACAAAGAAGTGGAAGAACTGGAGGGACAAGTATGTTTGACCCTTAAAAAACTGATCATACAAGCACAAGGACCCAGGAGAAAAAAAAGTAGCAGTGTTTTATTTGTTTCTATCATAACTCACAGCATATAAAGCACCAGGACATGACTGTTATCTAGCTTTGTAGATAACAGGTTTTTTAAATGATATCATCCCCATTAAGTATTTTTAGTAAGATTTTTAATGACAGCAGGGACCTGACATTGTGCATAATCATTATTAAAAAGAAATTTTTGCCTGCAATTTTTTTTCAGGAAAATCTGACCTGACATAGAATGACCCAACGATACTTGTTCCACTGCTGTATCATTTACATAATACCGTTAATAGGCTAATATTAGCACACTGTAGGCTGTATACGCCGGACTCACCTCTGCAAGCTCAAATTCGATGAATGCAAAACCTCTGTGCTTCTCTGAAAATGTAAATCACAAGACAAAGCCAACACTTTCATCTTGTGCTGCTGCAGGGTTTATTGTTAATCGTGGTTAAAACGGTCCTGATCTTACCCGTTTCATAGTCCAGCGGGATCTGGATGTCGATGATGTCTCCAAAGGGAATAAAGGCAGCATGGAGCACCTTCTCATCCACCTCTTCTGCTAAACCACCTGACATAAACACGCATTTTTAAGATCCGCATTCCAAAAAAGGGAAAAACACTTTCAACAAATACAGTGTAGAGAGCTGGGATAACGGACAGTATTTACATGCCGGGTTAAACGTGAGATCATTTTTCGGGCTAAACTTCGCTTTCGCGCGTCTTTGTCGTGTTCCTGACATGCGCAGAATTACTGTTACGATACAGATTTATAATACAGTCGTAAACTCGTAAGCTACATACACTCAAACAGCGAAAATTTAACAAAAACGGCCATAACGTACCCACATACAACACCCGCTTGTTAGCCGCCATATTGGATTTAACCCTTCAACTTTGAACCCAGCAGCTTCCTATTGGTGGAGAGAACCAGAACTAAAACAGGCAGCCTCGGATTACTGAACTCTACCGCCCCCTGTCGGAGGAATCTCCCATTATTACAATAAACTCTGAATTTTACTTCAATTTGGATTTAAATATTTGTAGTTTTAAAGCCACGATGCAATCTGATCTTTGCTTTGCTTTTTTTTTAAATTAATCTATTTTTGTCCAAGACCGTCCCGCTTAGTTATCAAGCCTATGTAATCAAATTACAGGAAATAAGTAACTTTTATCAGCCTGGGTCACACTTGAAAAGTGCCATTAAATCATAGTTATATTGCCATGGATTACTTTTTTGTTTCTCTTTAAACTGCCACTTTAAATTGGTGTAGAGGGAAGATGTTAAACCATTTTATCACTGGGTTCCTCGAAACAAGTGAAGAAACCCTTACAGGCAAGCTTCCATGTTAGTAAGCCAAAAATAAAATCATTTGATGTGGGTACAGATTTGATTAAATAAAGGCACGAGCAACACCTTACAGTTCACAGTGTAAAAACAATGGAGCATAACTTGATAAGATTGCTCTTGTTTTTGCCACTGAGCAAAGCAGAAATTTAATGGCAACATCCAACGTGAAGGCCGAGTTAAAACATACTCCGAGGTTTCCAATAGAAGACTTAGCAAAAATGGCAAGAGGACCTAGAGTTTCCATTACTTTGGGCATAAAATTCGTAAAGGCTCCTGTTTTCTCTTTATTAACTTTTAATAGAGTCAAACTAATTTCCACATGTCTCTCCTAAATCAAATATTTTCTCTCTGCCTGAAACCAGTCCTTTAATCCGTCAGAGAAATTAATCACAAATAGTAGAAAACAATTGCAAACTTCACAATTCCTCAAAACTGTTAATAGGACAAGCTAAAGATAGAGTTTAACATTTTACTACAACCTTTTAATTCTTTGCAAAATTTGCATTTTCAGAAGTAATGTGTAAGCACTGCAAAGCCACTTTGACAGTTTCCACACTGGATCATTTGAATATAGGGAAACGTTTCCTAACCTTTTTCCTTCTTTTTGATTAAATGCTAAAAAAGAAACACCCTAAATAACACCAAACACAACTTATAAGTACGTTATCATGTTTCAGTATTACTTTGTACCAAAGTGTTTATCAGACACACACTTAAGTGTGTTTGGTCAATAACAGGTTTTGCAATTTTGCCTCTGCACACCACCATCATGGATTGTATATCAAACAGTCAAGATGTGACTGGAGTGACTTTAACCATTTTTAAAAACATAGTTCCCCATTTTCAGAGGTTTAATAGCAGCTGGACAAATTAACTTAATAATTTTTCTTGTTTTTAATATTTGGATGAAAAATCAATGACTGCTGAAAGACTAGAGCCCATGAATATCATCGGGTGCTTCGTTTCATCACTTGAGATGCTCGGCCAGGCTGTCACTGCAGTCACCTTCAGTTGCTGCTTGGTTTGTGGGTCTGTGCCTTCAGTTTTATCTTCTGTAATGAGAAAAGGCTGCTCTATTGGGCTGAGATCAGATGCCTGACTTGGCCACTGAAGATTATCTAGATTTATTTACCTGGAGTAAACTCTTGCTTTTGCAGCTCTGTGTAATTCTCCATTTGCACGTTGTAGTGCTCTCTGTGCGGCTTCATTACAGTTGTCTGAACCTGAGCAGAGTCTATAGCTCTGCACACTCCACATCACATCCTGCTGCTTCCATCAACAATCACATGATCATTAAAGCTGGTGGTCTACTTCCACTGCCCGTGCCATAACATTACCTCCATCACGTTTCACAGATTACTTGATATGCTTCTCCGCTTCTGCACACTTTCCTTCTCAATTAAAATAACACAAGGTGAGTCGCCTGGACATATCATCCCTTTATTGAAATTACCACACACCCATTGATAACGTGTTAGGATGGAGGAGTCATCTCACACCAACATGAAGCTTTCAAGCAAAGACAGAGAACAAGGCTCTTTTTACTTCCTCTCCTTTGCCACAAAATAAAGGGCCTTTGTTCAAGATTCATTTGCATCACTGCATCTGGTGTGCAGCGTTAAAAGTATTACAGAACTACAAAATTATGCATTATGTAATATTTTTTCAAAGTGTACATTTAAAATAATGTTTTCCTTTTTTTTCTTGATTTTTGTTTTCGTGCGATTGTTCAGAAGACTGAGCTTTCCAGCGTAGTGCGTCTCTTCCCATCTCCTCTCAGTTTTCTATGCTCTGAAACAACACAATGTCTTCCCATTAGTGCCGCACAATCTTTATTATAGCCTAATGAACCTGATTGATTAGCTTGACTAAACATGGATTTCAATACCAAGTTAGAATAGCTCAGAGTCTTCAGGATGTGGCAGCAGCAGCAGTAGGAGCCATGCCACCTACTTTCTGGGTGGCGTCTTTCTTCGCCTGGTGAGCCTGTAGAACTGCAACAGCTTCTTCTACCTGTACAAACACAAACATGAGCATGACGCAGCTTAGAAAATGGATACCAGACTATTCAGTGTGCTTGAGGTAGCGAGGTACCTTTGAACGTAGAGACTCATGGGACTCAAGCATGTGTAGTAATTCAGAGTTGTCGATCTCCAGCAACATGCCAGTGATCTTTCCTGCTAGGTTGGCATGCATGGTCTGAATCAGTGGGAACAGACGCTCCCCTACGGAGAAAAAAAAATTGTGAGTGAGTATAAATTTGCCCAAAAACCAAAACCCTGAACAGCATTTGTTTGTATCTGTCAGTCTTACCCAGCATCTGTTTCTGCTCCTGAGGAGGTGCAGCAGCCAGCATGGAGGCCGTGAGGGGCTCTTGGCCCTGAACGTGCACAGCTGGCTGAGTCTGGAAGGCACAGTTAAGACTTAATGAGGAACAATGTGTCAACATTTGGATGCTTAATGTGGGAGAAGTTAATGTGATACCTGCTGTAAGGCAATAGGTTGCACCACCTGGGGGTTGGGGTTACGGACACCAGTGGCGTATTTGTAAGGAGGCATGGCCCGAGGACCGGGGACTCCAACTGAAGGACGAGGACCCATGCTCTGACCACCAGCTAGCAACCACGAGGAAGAAATTACAGTTTTAATAACACGGAAAACATTTGTATAACATCAATATCATTGATTTCAAATTCCAAACCCGTAGTCAACGAATTGATGCTATTTTTTTGTGAATGCACCTCGTGGGCCTTGTGTGCTGCTGCTAGGACTCATGTGTCTGAGGTTGGCACGGGGCCCTGGCTGACGCAGCGAGCTGGGCATTGCTTGGAAACCCCCTGGAAGTGATGAAAGAACAGATAAAAACAATGTGAGTATGGGCATAATGTTCAATATATCACAGACATGCGCTCCATCATGGTCCACAGGCTCACCTTGACCTCGTCCACCTTGTTGCTGCCATCGGGGATTTGGTCGCATTTGAGCGATCTGATTGGGTGCATAGTATGTAGTCCTATTCTGAGCCTGATGAATGCAAGAAAGTCAAATGTGTGATCAATACAAACTTATTATTTTGGGTCCTTGGAGACAATCAGAACAACCCTGACAGCACCATACTCTCTCCATGTTGAGCCCAGCCTCAGGCCGTAGTAGCTAGTCCTCATAAATCAACTCTTTCCCCCATAAAAACGACATTCGAGGACACCCCAGCACCCTCAATGATCAGTTTTGACACCTCAGTATATATCAATAAAAATGCGGTGGGACGACCATTAGAATAGTTTGAGTTTTTCCAAGGATAGCTTCATAGCCAGAGACCACCCTCACTAACCTCTGATGCACACCCAGTCATTTTGTTCTTCAAGCAGGCCTGAAATATGATAGAAACCACCCTGAACATGCATGCGTTCCTACTTGTAGGCTTTCAAGGGGAGAAGAATTAAGTTGCTGCTGCTTCTGCAATGCACTTTGCAACCGATCTCCACTTTGCATGGCATTACTGCCTGCTCTGTCCTGTAACAGGTGTCGCTGCTGCTCATCCAGCTTCTGTCTTTTCTTTGTTTTTGCAAAAGAAGTCATCTTTTAACCAAGTGGTCATGACTGAAATCACTTTTTGGAGCTTTTTCACAATAACACCTGCACTACAGCTCTAAACAAAAATAGTAAAGTTGAACAAAGAAGGTGAAAAGCATCTGTGCATTTGTGATTGTAATATAGCCCTTTCATATTAAACACAGTAATACAATCAGTTTTAAAATGCACATCAAGCCTGAATTTGATTCTCACACCTGCGGCACAGCTGGCATGAAGTATCCACTAGTGGGCTGGAACTGATTAATGATGGCATTAGCTGGCATGGCTCTCATGCCAGCTATTCGCTGCATGTACTGGTTGGTGAGATGGGCTTTGCGCTCCTCTTTGCGCTGAGCAAGAGCCACGTAGAGAGGTTTAGAGCCAACAATACGCCCGTTCATTTCAGTCACAGCCTTGGTAGCCTCTTCAGGGGAGGAAAAGCAGACAAAGCCAAAGCCCTTGGAGCGCCCCTCCTCCAGCATCACCTAAAATACAGACAGGGGAGGTAACTTATGTGTTGAAGTCTCTTATTTATTCAGTGTATTGAGCTATTTTTACCTTAGCACTTGTAATTGAGCCAAATGGAGAGAACTCCTTGCGCAGTTTCTCATCATCTATTGTGTCATCCAAGTTTTTAATATAAAGATTAACTCCCTGAAACAAAAGGTACGATTTATCCAGAACCATCAGCTTACTTACTGACATTGAAATATAAATGTTTATAAAATTAATTGATTTTTATTTTGACAGATGACCAGTAGTTTCTGCAGACCTGATAACGACTGATCCTCTCTTGTTTCAGCTGCTCAAACTTCCTCTTCAGCTCCGCCTGCCTCTCCATTTTCTTCTGAGCTCGGCCCACAAACACAGTCTTGCCGTTGAGTTCAGTGCCATTCATCTCCTCTACAGCCTTTAAATGAAGCCACATTTGTCAGAGAAAACAGACAAACGCACACTTGACACATTTCCAAAAGTACAAAGTACCTTGTTGGCATCCTCATGTTTTTCGTAACTAACAAATCCAAACCCTCTGGATTTGCCGCTGGGGTCTGTCATCACCTTCACACTGAGTGTTTTACCTGCAAAGGCCAAAAAAAGTGGATGGAAAATGAAACAATGTGGCTGCACAGGAATATCAGTGAAGCACAACATTTTTCAACTTCATCCATTAAAAGTACAATTCACAAATTGCTCCCAGTGCACCGGCCAAGACCGGATCTGCCCCCCAGGAAGTTCTGTTCTGGATTTGTGCATCTGGAGTGTGCACTGGATTATCTTTACTATTTCCAAACAGTGACCCTTCAAGTTGGATTTACTTCTGGGTGAGAGGTCAAAGTCAAAGGGAGCCAAGTCTGGAAAGACTGCGGAGCAATAAACCACACTTTAGGTCTTTTTGGTTGATTGATCACTTCCAGGTCTTCCCCTGGAGGACAAATTCACAGTACACGATGTGCATGCTCCTCAGTGCCCCACTAATCAGATGCACCACCTTCATGCTTGCGCTACTGCTCATAATGATCCTAATCAAGAAGGATGAGCAGTTTTGACACAGAAGTTTTGCTTTGCAGTCCTTCCAAGTTTCAGGTCTACAGTGAAACTGCAAGTACCAGTGGTCAGAGCGATCTAAAAGTAGCAGGAGCGCTGCAAATGCTGCAGCTCTTCATCTGGAAATGATCAGGAAACAAATTTAGATTTACCGTATTTGTCAAAAATCTCCTTCAGGCGTTCATCATCCATGTCGTCCCCAAAGTTCTTGATGTAAACGTTAGTAAACTCCTTAGCTTTGGCACCGAGTTCAGCCTCCCGTTCTTTGCGAGATTTGAAACGACCCACAAACCTGAAGACAGAGGGAGAGTAGCACAGGCACACTCTTGGAAAACAGGCTTGACAAAAGAGAAAAAAGCAAAAAACAACAAACCAGACTCCATCTCTTTTGACTTCCACTTTCCAGTCTACAAAAACACTGGCTGTCCGGGGTTCCACGTTAAGAATGATCAGCAAAAACCTAACCCCGCAAACACAAGAACAGGGACAACATCCACAACACAAATTCACAGCTACGTTTCATCATGGGACTCATCATTCCTGGGGTGAACAACGTGTACAATCCATTCAACTGCTGTTAATACCACCAGACGCAGGCAGATATGTCGGCATGCTAGACAACACAGTGGCAACCATCTTAATTCTTGGTCCAAAACTTGATGTGGAGGTAGATGGAGAGGGATGGAGGAACAGTACAAACGAAAGCTGAGGAGGACCAAATGATCTTATATACCTTGCCATGATGACCTCTCCCCTTCTGCCATCCAGTATTGCATTCCTGCATTCGATCCATCACTAAAACACACAAGCATGGTCATACACACACACACAAACACTCCAAGATGGGTGACCAGCAAGTGAACTGAGGCAACAGAAAATGCAACTGGTAGGAAGGAAAGGTAAGAGGTTTTTAGTCTGTTGTCTCTTAGTTTAGAGGCTATCGTCAGACTGGCGGCAGTAAGAGATGAGTGTATTAGTCATATTATTCACACACAAGCTCACCAACTGAAAAAAAGACACAAAAAGTCAGTTGACGCAACACAAACGTAGAACACACAAGTCAGATTTATACATTAGACACAGAAAACAACATGATCTGATGCACATAAGCTGCGGTTTTCAATATCATGATAACTTTCATATTATATCAAAGTCAGCTTGAAATTCAGGCAAATTCTTCAAAAGCCTTCCAACAACATTAAACATCCACACCTCCAGTTCAGAGATTATCAGACACTCACACCTTGCGGTCATTCAGAAGCATGCCGTTCATCTTCTCGATGGCGCGATCAGCCGCGTCCTGGGTCTCAAAATGGACAAAGGCGTACCCCTTGGAGCCGTTTTCATCACACACCACCTACAGTGCAGGGAGACGCACATAGACACGACTATGAATGAAGGCAGTTCTTTCATTTTGAAGCAAGTTCGACATTTGGAGAGTGGCGTAAGGCGACTCAAATCGGTTTTATCACTTCTCTGGATGTGTCCAGTGAAGAAATGATGTTTTGCTGTTTTAAATGGATTTATTGTTAAACTCCTTTAATTTAATTGTAATTTTTCATATATTTTTTCACTGTTTTTAATTAAAGTTTCCTTTCTTTTCTTTTTTTTTCCCCTTAAAGATACAATAACAGATTCTAGGCTGCTGCTATTGGCTACAAGCTTAAACAGCAATACTGTTTAAAAGGATCCATTATGCTTTTTTTCTAGAGTAGCTTTGCATGATTGCCTGTCTGGAACAAGCCAGTCTATCTCCTCAATAAATCCATTTTCCAAATGGAATACCTTCACAAACAGAAAGTTTGAGGGGAGCTTATAAACTATCTGAAATCAAACATTTGGAGTGAATCCTGAGGTTTTGGCTTTAAAGGATTATTTGTACATAAACTGACGTCATTACTGGAAACACTTTTCATGTGTAATGTGAGCATCCACCACAGGAAGAGTAATCTTGCACCAAATACGCCAAATCTGTCAGGAGTTCAGCAACCAACATGCACATCTCAGACCTCTGAAGGTTCTTATCTATATCAGATATTGTGATCATGTTGCCTAACAACCACCCACAACAGCTAAAGCTGCCACAGGTTTCATATTTATGCACCTTTAACACCATATAAAGGCACTTTATCGTTCTTATTTTATGACAAAAAACATCACCTGTATATCCATATATATCCTCTCTGAATATAATGATATATGATCTATTATTATACCATCATGTTGCCCGGTGTTTGTTAGTTTGTTGCCTGGGAGTCACCTATCCACAACAATACGTAATTTACTGACTATAAAATTTAATGTGTGATAAATAACTGTGCTAAAGGTGCTAATTTGTCAATCTTACAAAATAATAATTTACCAAAGCATCTCATTTTGGTTTTTCCCTCAGGTGCATGTTATTCACCCACAAAAGTAAAGCTTGAAGCATTAAAATATGCAACAATGAGAAAAGTTAATTTATGACATCAATATGGGGGTATATTGGATAGAACCTATTCTTCACCATCAGACCACAAAAACTAAAGAAAGGCCTAACAGGTCCAAATGAAGAAACAGGTGTGGGGACATTCCTGTTCCCTTTTCTTGTTTTGAACGTGTGCAACTACCAAAAAGTTGCAAACTTGGTGCATTTTACAGAAACTGAGGCAAAAAGCAGTTGAGGCGTTGTTTTTTTACATTTGTCCTCTAAAAGGCTTCTGTTAAACTTGATCACTTTATTTATGCTCAAGGTGCAATTTGACTAGTTTTCCTGTTGGAACCATGATTTTTTTTCTTTTAAATGTATGTGTTAAATTTCAAACCAGCAAATAAATTAATACATAAATAAATCAGTGTTATGTCAACTGTACCTTGCAGGAGAGGATGTTGCCAAAGGCAGAGAAGGTGTCGTACAGGGCTTTGTTGTCAATGGACTTGTCGAGGTTCTTGATAAAAACATTGCCCACACCCGACTTCCTGAGGGAGGGATCTCTTTGGGACCACATGATTCTGATTGGCTTCCCTTTCACCACGTCAAAATTCATGGTGTCCAGGGCTCTTTCAGCTGCCGGAGGAAGAGCAGAGAGGTCACAGGAAAGGTCACTGGTGGTTATTTACATGTCAGAAAACATATCAGTCACCTTTATGTGTCATGCTTCGGTCTGTTATCTGCTGATACCATGCAACAATAATAATGCAGCCATTTTTAATGCATGCACTATAATAATAAAAGAGAGAAACCGCTTAAATGCGTTAAAACAGGCCGCTAACATGTTCAAAGGGGTGAAGGTACTGCAGCAGACAATAAGGCTGATGAGATTTCTGCAAGCAGCTGGTAAAAGTGTGGGGGGCAGCTGCAGTGGGCTAGCTTGGAGCACATGTCTCCCTGTTCTGATTAACCACATGCTGCTGAGCCACATGCCACTTAGCAATGCAGCAGGCCTTCATTTAAACACTATCAGAATATCAGCTCATGTGGTAGAGATGAGCAGTAATATGTTTGCATTGACCTTTATTCTGTGATCTGTAGGCCCAGGCGAACAAATGTACACCCCCTCACACATCATGTGGGCATATGCCAAACATCCTTTTGTTCACACACACACACACACACACACACACACACACACACACACACACACACACACACACACACACACACACACACACACACACGACTTTCCAGCTGAAAGTGTCTGGTAAACAAAGCGGAGCTGCCTTGCGTCTGCTGGCATCAGCAGTTTGGTTTGCAATTGTACTTCACAACCTGTGCGCTCAGGGAAGGTGTGTGGTCACCGTCAAAAACAAACAAAAAACAAAAAAAAAACAAAACGGGGACTTAGGGAAGGTTCAGAGTTGGGAACTTTATTCAAAAAAGGCCAAAGTGACCTCTGTTGACCTCATATATCAGATGTGTCGTTTAGAAGAGAAAATGGAGCCACTAACGGTCTTGAATTACCCATTATTGTTAACCACTTTTTATTTAAGCATTACGGAGCAGGCACGTTTTGGGCTGCACAGGGGAAAGCTATATTTAGAGAGGGGTCCTGAGAGGTATGTGCTGGCATGGAGTGCGAGTAGGGCATTCTCTACCACTGATGGGGAAGAGGCATGTTTAAAAAGAATGCTCAGAAGAGCGACACCCAGGTTTGTGTTTGTTTACAGATACAACTGTGACATTAAGAAATGCAGCAGGGAACACAGTGAAGCATGAAGACCGCTCTGTTTCATATGAAACGCTCTTTACTGACAACTGCTTTGTTATAGTTTTGCATTAGTAGCTGTATTATTCAGGCACAAAGCTACTGCCCCACAGACACGTGCTCAGGACTCCATATAAATGCCCAGCAGCCAACACCCCCTCCCCCCTGGTGTCTACACCTCTTGTAACAAATGGTGTCTTCTAACTTTTGGCTCTTCTCACGTTTGTAACGGAACGATATCCTGAAAGCGAGCCACTCGTAACCTCTCATTTACTTTGGCTTTTGGTAACCAACTCGAGCGCAGATAAGCTGTGACAGGTGTTTTTTGTTGATAGGACAAACAGTGTCAGCGCACCCCCAAAGAGAACCACAACACCTGCTACCTTTGCTCAGTGCTTTGATACTCCCGCATTGTAACTGGAAACTGTTTTATCACAAAAGGTACTTAACAGCACTGCTGATACGGTTACATATACATTCACTTTTGTGTATCATGACATATTAACAGCTTTAAGTGGTGAGGATATAACAGATAACCCAAAAGTGTGTGTGAACTAATCCCAGCTATTAAAGCTGGGATTCAATTCAAATAGAAACAGGATCAGGTTTTTCCATTTGCAGTGAATATACAGACAAGCAGCAGCACAAACAAGCAACAAGCAGTGCAGTGGGCTCAGCTGTGCTTGTCTCTTTCATGCTTTCAGTGAACATGCCAGCAGAGGGCAATGGGAGTTAGTTTCACTCAACTCATTGGCCCTTTAAATAGGCACAGAAATGGGTCATTTTGGTTTTTAAAAAGGTGTAGGAAAAGACTCCATTTACCCAAATCTAGGCCTGTGATTTATGGGGATGGTTTGTTGATTTTGGCCAACTTTTAAGGACAGTTTAAATTCTGCATGTTCTGGGGGCTTGAATTACATCAGAGACACACACAGGCTGCTATATTACCAACCATACACGAGAACTGGGACGTGCTTATGTAGGTCAAATAACTGATACAGTCTAAAGAACTGCTATGAACATTTCACACTGCAAAATTAACCACATTTATTTGCGTTTAATTCAGGCTCTGTACACAGTTTCAATGGCAGGCTGGAAATGTCAACATGTTCACGCCTTGTGGAGGCAACGTGCTCACACAGCACAGCTATCCCATCCCTGCTTACCGTCAGCCGGCTGTGAGAAGTTCACATAAGCGTATCCCAGGGACCGCCGGGTGATCATGTCTCGGCAGACCCGAATGGAGAGCACCGGTCCGGCTGGGCTGAATTTCTCGTACAGCATAGCCTCCGTGATGTCGGGGTGCAGGTCGCCAACATAGAGAGAAGCCATCGGATAACTCCCCGTCGCTGTGTTCATATCGCTGATTTCAGAGGATGAACGCAAGGCTTCGTTTTAAAAAACGCCAGAAAAATGTCGGTATGGTCTCTAATCCGGATCCAAACTGCGCTTTGGTTTAAAGACACGCTGCACAAACAGCTGATCGGGCGTTTTGAAAATGCCAAACCTGGAAAAAGCAGCGCGATAAAGACTGAAGTGTTTCCTTTAAAAAAGACAACTTCGAGTTAAGCCGGAGGCCTGATGTTTGTTTTTTTTAAAATAATATTTTGCTATTTTTTTTAAAGGTTTCTATTTCTTTAAGTAGATCTGCACTTTTTAAGATTTTGTGGATTTTATATTTTTTATATTATTTTTATTTTAAGTTTTTCAGGAACAGTGAGTTGGACACTCACGGTTGTTTTGTGGCCGGGGAAAGAGACTGCGTGGGGGCAAGCATGGGCACTTTATAGAGAGTGACGGTGCGGAGGAAATAGTGGCCCGGGTCAAACTTGGGGTGGAAAAAACACTGAGCATGCGGCGTAAAAGGGAGAGCGCACATGGTACTGTCCCAACTACAGCGCCCAGCTCCCTACAGCGACATCTGGGTGGGAATAAAAGCCTTTCACTGTAGCCAGGATGGGGCGTTTCATAAACAGGCTAATAATGTGATGCACTATTGAGCACCGGTGAAGAAATGTTGTGAATGAGTATGACTGCCTTATTTAGTCGACAGTGTCATTAAAAAATAAATAAATAATAAAAAAAATTAAAAAAAATGCAGCTTGTATTTCAGACTTTTGCTGCTATGATGCCAGGTTTCTCTTGGAAATGAGATTTTTACCTGGATAAATAAAGGACTAATCCAACTTTTATTTAAAAAACAAAACAAAAAACAAAAAACAAAACAAAAAACGCAAGAGTCATGAGACCAGATAAGTGCACATCAGTTTTATTTATCTCAAGTACAAGTTTAAAGTCTTTTCATGCCGTGGTTATTCTGCATTCTTCATCCTCCTGAGGAAAAACAAAAACCAAATTAAATCAGCCATCTTCACATGCATTAAACAGTCTGCCAGCTAACTGCAAACAAGTCATTTACCTCAACAGATTCAAGAAAGTTGAGTGCAGCCCCTTTAGTTTCAACTGTTTTCTTTCCACTGGACTTGTCTTGTGTACCACTGCCTCTTCCTCATAACTCAGTGTCTGCGACCCATCAGCAGCTTTGGAAAAGGAGAGTTTGGAGCGCGTTATTGGTGGGATTTCAACTGTTCCTTCAGGCATCATAGCACCATCTGTCAGCATCTGGGGCAGGTCATCATGGTTTGGGTCCTTAATCTCATTCTGCAGCCATTTTTCACTTTGGGATTCCTCTACAGCAGCTGCGTTGTCCAATTCTGCTGAATTTGGCCGTTCAACCAGCATAAGGTACTTTACACTAATCTCAGCTGGCAAAGAAAAGTTAACCGGTTCCTCTTTGCTGTCAAAGTTGCCAGATCTTCCAGACCGGCTTTTTCTTTTGAAGTCCTCTGGAACAGCTGGGTGTGGAGGACTCTTCCATCCGTTAACCATAGTTGGCAAATTCATAGTTGACGGAGAAACACTACTGAAACTTTGACCTTTGATCTCATTGGTCGGATTCGGATGAGGTTCTTGATTTGTGATTGAAGAATGCAGTTTGGTAATGTCATTTGAGTCAGACTGAGGAGGCACCTGTTCAGGTAGCCAGAGCGTCAGCCTGGTGGCAGGGTCCTGACTTACAGCCACTACACCCTCTGGGCCAGCATTGAACTTGCTTCTTGGAACAGAAGAAACTATCACATCAGCAAGATCTGGAAGAGCAGACTGCATGGAGTTTGGGACGTTAGCGCTTTCTTCTTCGGCAATTGAAGGCAGAGTTCTCTCACCATCTTCATCCACAATGACAAAGGGACCAGTGCTGACCACAGCTTTGGCATCTGAAATGACATGCAGCAAGTCTGTTATAAAGTTTCTGTCTTCCATCACCTTCAGACAGAAAACCAAAGCACTTACCACCAGGAAGGTTTTTGGCTTTACACCTTGAGCTACAGCACTCACATGCCTCCAAATCACCACTTAGTTCCTCCCATCTGAAAGGAAAGTTTCATTTATAGGACATTGGTAAAAGAAACAAACACATACATTATGTGAATATTGATACCTTGATTCAATCACATTATAGTTGCAGGATTTAGAGCCTGGGGTGACACCTTGGCCTGAGATCAGCACGCTACAGTGGATATACAACTTGTAGAGAAGAGTACACAACTCAGTTCAGAGAAGATTCAGAGCTGCACATCAGTGCAATCCGTTTATAGAGACTTACCTCAGAAATGAGATAAGACGTGTTCAGAACAAAATTAACCGCATCTGCGCTGTTGGAGGCCACAAACGTCACTCTAGTAGTGGAGGAACCCAGTGGGGTTACGCACCTGCAGTAAGCAGTGATATCACAGGCAATCAGAAGGTTAGACATAACAAAAACAGTTGAGATAGACACCCAACTGAAAACTCACCCTTTGTTAAATATGACTGTTTGCCTTGGTTTGGCCCGAGGCTCAGGGAACACCGAGACAAAGCAGGACTGGATGAAAGCCTCTTGATTTATTCTGGTTTTAGCCAAAACCTGAAGATTGACAAGCTGGCCTCTTTTGTAGATATTTGACTCTGCTGCGCTCGTCCAGGACGCTGCAGGAAAGAACTGCGTTTACAAATTAAGCTGCAGCTAAAACTTGATGTTGGATGTGTTTTATTACTTACAACTCATGGCTTTGATGCTAATGTCATCATTCTCAGGAAGTGCTGTGTCGCTAAACTTTGGCACCTTGTTCAACCTGTAAATACATGGACCTACTGTAAGTATGGTTGGTGACTAGCTGCAGACACTGAAGTAAGAACATACCTTTTTGCAACACAGAACACGTGGACTGCAGAGGGAGTTTCCCACCAGGTGGGAGAAATTCTTCTCAGATTCAAGAACAGGGTGTTGGTGAACACCTCCAAGTCATCCTCCACCTGTAAGATGGTGCAGTTTTGGTAAAGGCTTCATAAAAAGATGCAGAACTGCAACAGAACTTTATGCTCACCATAGGTGTAGTTCCACATTCAGCAAAACCATAAGTGAAGACAAATTCATTTGCAAGCTCTCCATTGCTGAAGCAGCCATTCCCCAGCTGTATTTCCTCTCCAGTCAGTTTGAGACCACTGACACTCTTATCAACCAGCACGGTTAGTGTAGATGCGTCACAATACACCTGTACTCTGGGAACATTGAGGAAGGGAGAGAGTCCAGCTAGCCTGTGAAAGTCAGGGGTCCAGGATTGCCAGGAGCTGAAGATTGGGCCTTGCGGAGTAAAATCAAAGTTTCTTCCAAATGAAAAAGGCACTCGATTTTCATAAACTCCCACAACATCCTGGGTGAATCTGCCATTGTGATACAGAACAGACTGAACAGCAATAACACAACCAAGAAACACACATAAAGATATCTGCGTAGTCCCCATCATGAGCCCCAAACAGGACCAACAATTCAGCTCATTCTCTTTGCCAAGTGCGTCATTAATAAGGTGCAGCGATAGTGGAGACAGGTGCTGGCAATCAAGCCAATGAAGCTGACTGGAAATGATTCTTTATTCAGTGTTAACCCCACGGCAGGTGGATGGGACACATCTAAGATTCTGTTAGTGAAAAATGCAAAAATAAATGAAGCAAAATGTGTATCTTGTTCACATTTGTGGTTGTTCAGAACTTGGTTTTTGAAATCACTCCGTTGAAGGCCCAACCAGCTGCCGTTTAAACCTGTTCTTGAGAACTATTCTAACCAGAAGGCATAAAGACAGGATGGCTTTATATGGAGACGAGCTGAAAACAGCTCGTTTCAGACAGAGGGACACTGAAGGGTTGCACCAAGGCCCAGTTTAAGATAAGTCAGGATTATTTGGAACTATAAATTATACAAAACTGTTTTAGTAGACTCCAAATACAAAAAACATGGTGCTGGATATAAGAATTATGCCTGTTTGTAAGGTGTTTGTGGGCTTGGTGATAACATGAAAACTTGTAGGTTAAGTCATCTGGCAGGCCATTCCTCGGCTACAATCTGAACAAACCAAAAGTTGTGAAAACTTGGTTAGTTTGGGTTAATCTAATGTCTATAACACCAAAAAAACTTGTATTTATGTTACAGAATTTTCTTAGGCAAAAATATTCAAAATTATATACTTCTATTAAGTAGATGAAAGACATGTAATTTAACTCTTTTCTTTTCTTCTATGTTGAGCGAACCTCGAGATTTAAGATTTAAGATTACATGTGTTAGATGTGTGTCGGCACACATGGCAGAAAACAAAATCACACTATAATTCTGGAATACTTTCAAGGAATGAAAGGAGTTGAAGGATAGCACATAAGAGGAAACTGGTTATAAAAGATTAAAGAAAGACATAAACTGGGAGCACACCACCTTCTGCCTCATCTAGGTGGAGCCATTGTCAAAAAGCTGACTAAGGCTACGTTCACACTGCAGGTCTTAATGCTCAATTCCGATTTTTTGATCAAATCCGATTTTTTTTTTCTGCTTGTTCACACTACAAATAAAATGCGACAGCAAACGCGCTCTAGTGTGAACGCTCAAAGCGGCCCGCATGCGTAAAAGAAGATGTCACACACAACGCGCTCTGTTTAGACCCAGAGCAAACAATAATGTTTGATTGATGGCCCTTAATATAAAGACTTCGGACTTTACGTTTCCCAATTTTTGCTTTAAGTTATTTTGTTATTTGATATTGTAAATAACCTAATAATTATCCTTATTGCTGTTTTAGAGGAGCGGTGCTTCAAAGGATAGTTGCAGATTTTGAATTTGGGGCACTGAATGTGGTTTTTAATCTGCTTTTTTTTTAGCAGCTGACTAATCGATTAAGACCCAATGAATACAGAGCATTTGCCCAACACTTTCTTCTTTTATTTGACACTGGTATTGTTGTGATGGATTGTGCAAAGTCAGGAAATTTTTATATTTGTAACCTAGGTCTCTCCCCAGCAATATAAGACTTGAGCAGGCAAATGCAGTGCTGTGCAAAAGTCTTGAGCCTCCCTCATTTCTTTACATTTAGCTTCCAAACAGGGTTCCACTGGGTTTTCTGGGGGTCTTTCAAAGGTTTTCTTTGAACATTGGCCACATTTTCACTCATTTTAAGTCCCGTCCTTGTACCTGACAATTTTTGGAAGAGTGTTTGGTTGTTTTTGTTGTGTTTTTTACATTCGTTAAGACACTTAACACCGACATATGACTCACTTAAGCATTAAAAAGGGATCTAACTCATAGGAACCAGTTTTTTGTCTACACATAATATACACGTTAGAACAAAAAACCAAAAAACAAATTTAAATTGTAACTTTTGGCTCTTTGTCTTAAAGAATTTTACAGATTGTTCCCATTTCTTTAGTAGAATCTTTGTCAGAGATAAAATATATTCACAGGCATGAAATATTACTTTTGCACAAAGGGATTCCCAGAAAGCTATCAGCTGAAACCTTGGCATATATCATGCAGTCCTTAAAAACTGAGGAAACTGGACAAGAGGAGGACGAAACAGTATCTGAAAGCTATCTGTAAAACACAGTGGAGGTGCTGTCATGTTTGGGGCTCCATTTCAAACATGGTGTGTTTCCCATTAATGGGATTATTAATGTAGAAAAGCTTTTTGATATCTGGAAAGCATCTGATTAGCCACAGCTTCATTTTTTTTAGCATGACAATGATCCCAAGCGCACTAACAATGCAGTAAAAGCATACCTGAATATAAAAACACAGAAAGGAATACTCCCCGGCCCCTCAAGGCTTGTTAGACTTGTACAAACTCTGCTTGTGCCTTATCTGTTTCCATATAGTGTAGTCTACACGTTTTAAGAAGTAGCTGCACTAATTCCCAATTTCCTTGCAAAATATAAAGAAATGAGGGGTGATTCAAGACTTTTGGTCTTGTAAATAACAATTGGCCTATATTCTCATTCTGGGAGAATAGGAAGGTTAAATCCAGGTTTAGTTTTATACTTTTTGCAGAGAATATATAAGCTACAGTCAACAGCATTCATAAGTATAAGAGTATTTCCCAGCAACAGACAAGGTTTGTCTGAGTCCACTTAAACCTGCCGTTGTGGTAAATAAATTACACAATCATGAAGCACGGTGACATGGGGATTAGCACTGTTGCCTCACAACAAGAAGGTCCTGAATCCATCAGGCCGGGGTGTTTCTGTGTGGAGTTCTCCCCGGGTACTCCGGCTCCCTCCCTCCAAAGACATGCAGTTAGTGGGGTTGGGTTAATTGGTAACTCTAAATTGCCCACAGGTGTGCGTGAAGGTCAGTGGAAATGGTTGTGTGTCTCTAGGTGTTAGCCCTGCGACACACTGGCGACCTGTCCAGAGTGTAACCTGCCTCTCCCCCTAAGACAGCCGGGATAGGCTCCAGTCCCCCTGCGACCCTGACAAGGAGGTTAATAATGGGATCACGATCATGACACTTTTTTAAAATCTAAAAACAATCTAATAAACTATAACAATAGCCTATGTGAATAAAGCTGTATTGTTTGTAAACATATGAATACTTGTTATTGCCTCCGACCGACACTGGAGTGTTTTTGTTTTGTTTTGTTTTGTTTTTTTAAGGTATCGTGGGCGGAGCTTCCGCTCAGGTAGAGCCCGTGTGTTCCCAGGTGTGCGGCGTTTAGAAGAAACCGACAACCCGCCGAAAAACGGTCGAGTCAGAAAGCTGTCGAGAATGAATTTACAAACGACAATAATATGAAAAACAAAGGAAACAGAAAGACGGGCACAGGTGAGTTAACCTTTCACGTAGTCTGGCAGGTACCGAGCAGGGGAATGTACGTGCTAAAGTTTCTAGGCGTGGTCTGTGCTTTTGAACATGGAGCTCAGTGAGGAAGAGACATAATCAAACCACAGTGTTATTGTTCTATTATAACTTAATATTTTAGTGTTTTTCTCGCCATTTATACCAGTTAAGAATAATCCACCCATCGTATGGTTGGGTTTTACTATCAGTGATATTTCTTTAGACTTTCCTTGATATACAAGTGAATCTTTTGGATAGCTGTGAATTATTGGATGCTAACAGTTTGGATAGGATAGTACGGTATGGAGCCTGTACCCCTCTAAGCATCCTTTAAAAGTATGGAGCCAAACAAAGGTGAAAGGATTAGCTTATACTTTATCTATTCACACTGGGAATTCAGTACTGTTACTGCTACTTTACACTGCGGTGGGAAAATGTGTGGCAACAAAGGACAAACTGCCAATATTATGACTGAAAACAAGTATTTCAACAGCACCCACCTGTGCGTGAGAGCAGCGGACCATTGGGCCACCTCTGTGTGCTGATAAATGTTTGAACACCCCACCCTGAGCTTTGTCTTGTTTGGTTCAGGATTTGCTTACATGGTCTCTAAACATGTGTGCTTCACTCTTAAAACGAGGGACACAGAATAGTGCAGCGTGAGCCTGCTGAGACCTGCAGTCTTACCACAGCTGCAGTATTTTCTGCATGCAGTGGAAGACATCTTCAGGCCTCTCTGCAGGGGGCTGGGGATAATTGTGGTTACTGCCTTGTTCTCATATTGTGCTAACCGCTGCCCCGCTTCCTTTTTAACTCTGCATAAGCCACGGTAAAGTCTGCACTAACTTCACACAAGGTCTCAGTGTTTCACATTGAGATCGTATTTCAGTTCAGTTCACATTTAATAAACTTGTATGCACACGCGTCAAGCTGATGTGCACACAGCTGTCAGAAAGTATGAACTGCTGCACACACAATGCAATGATGATGTAGCTGTTTATCCGTTTCCCCCGCGGCAGAGATCATCATGTTCAAAGCTAAGTTAAGCTCATGATTTCAAGATAACATATTTTTGGTTTTGGCTTCCCTCAGGACTATGCTGTGCCAACCTCAAGGACAACAAAGTCTTGATGAAGATGGGGTTGGCGCTGGTGCTGGTGGGCCATGTAAACTTTATTCTTGGAGCACTGGTGCACGGCACTGTGCTCAGACACATCAGTCTGCAACGCCAGGTCAAGAATTTGGTGTACCCCATCGCCAATATCATCGCTATCGTGGCAGGTCTTTTGGTAAGGGCTAGGACTGACAGCTGCGTACTGTTACATACTGCATATTAAAAGGGAAAAAAAGAGACAAAATTACAGGACATATATTTAAGGGTCATTAATGGCTTTATCCTGACCACACCAAAGGGCCAATCCCTGGATTAAACAAACAAACAAACCCATTTAAAAGCTGCAGGAGAAGCAGGTTTACAGAGACAAATTTACAATCAGAAACATGATCAAACCATCACAATGGCACATTCAGTATACAGCTGGAGTGTCCTCTCTGTCACTTGAATGTTAAACTGAATGTTTGAGTCATGTTGCGTCATCTGTCTGAGTAATCATCTTTTTTTGCTGAACTTCTGGTTTTTCTTTAGGGAGGGATCTGTGGAATAACAGCTATAGTCCTATCCAGAAACAAGAAAAACAGGATCCTGGTAAATATTCACTTTGCCAAATGGCTCTTGATTCCGGGTTGCTGTTAGAACCTGCTTTTTGTTTGTGACTCAGTGCGTGTGTGTGTGTAGATAACGATTTAAATACGTAACATACTTGCATGCAAGCGTAAGCTCCAAACAGGTTTGAAACATTGGATGTGTTTTCACTGAACAATCTGTGCCATCAGCTACATGCTAAATGTCATCTTTTCTATCATGGAGAAATATTTCTATCACTTCCCAACATACACTACAGCTCAAAAGGCTTTAGCCAACTCACACTTCTTTATATTGTGCTACCAAGGAGTGCTCTTGAGCAATACTTCAAAAGTTGACTCTGATCATCTGGACGTAGTGTTTTCAGTCCAGATGAACAGAATCAACTTTTGGAGATTTACTTACCTGGGTGATTGAGCATGCATCAAGACTCTTGAGCAATAGTTCTCCAGGCATTCTAAAGCTAGCGTCCAAAGTTGTTGTTTTTTTTTTTTGCTTTGGTTTTTTTGTATCTGTATCTGAAAATTTTCAGATGATTGTTTTTGAGATTTTTTTTTTTTTGTTAATCCACGTAACACTGACCTATATGAACGCATTTCAAATTGCTTCTTTAGGAACTTTGTTACAAGTAGCCTGTCACAAAAATCACATAGTTTGTTCCAGTTTCTTCAACTGACTCTATGAAAAATGCTGCAGTTTAAAAATAACAGTTTGACAGGCATAAAATAGCAGTTTTACCCAGAGTGCTGTTGGCTGAAAATTTAGATCTTAGCATATCTTAGCCTGATGTGCAGTCACATCACACACTTTCCGTCAGGAATGTGTCTAATTGGCCACAGCTTCATTTGATTGATTTATTTGTTAGCATGACAATAATCCCAGCGCTGTTTTGGCAGTGCAAAAAAGCATACTTGGATGGAAAAACACACAGTGGGACATTTTGAGTCATGGCTTGGCCTCCCCACAGTCCCACAAAGCTTTGAATGTCGTTCAAGAAGCCTGGAGAACTTTTCCTGAATAGTACTTAAAGGTGGTCATTCCAAGTATTGACTTTCAAGATCATTCGAATTGTACCAACTCTGTTTTCGTCGTGTTGTTTTTGCAGATATGGGTCCTGCTGGTCTTCAGTTTCATAGCAGGTTTCCTGGCGTCTGCCTCCACCGTGGGCTTGTTAGCTTCTGTGATTACAGCTATTATGTCCAAAGGAAAGGCCCTGCTGTCACAATGCAACGCAGCCGTTCAGAATATTAGCTCTTTTAGCATCACAAACGAATGCCCCTTTGATCCCACCCGTATCTATGTAAGTTTAATATAAACATTCATCTAGTGACCGCACTTCTGATTTGAACTGTTGTGTGGTGATCAGTTTTGCACTTTGTTTCATCAAGGCGACCACCATCATTCTGTGGCTGCCGCTCATCTTTATGTCTGTTGTGGAAGCAGTGTTCTCCTTCCATTGCTTTGCTGCCTGCACTTCATTCCTCTACCTCTGTCCATGCAGGAAGAGGCCACGTGTGAAGAACAGGGTAAGCGACAGTCAGATCATTGTCAGCAGCGTTAGCGGTACATTACTTATTAGGGTCACATCATAGTAACAAATTTCAAGATTTTGTTTTTGTGAGGAAAATGATAACGATAATTTTCTACCTGACATTCTTACAATGATATCTCTCTGTAATAAATATATATTAAAAAGGCAGACATGTAATCTTCAGCCAGACGTCACATGTCTAGATTTGGTTGAGAAATACTTTGAAAAGAAAATTTGCAAAGATGTTGAAGATGTCATATCGCCATCTGTGGGACGTCCTTCTTGGTCTCTCTAGCAAGAGAAAGTTTGTGTACAAGAATAGTTTTATTTGATCATTTTAACGACCATGTTTCCTATTCTTATCACTTGTGCCTTCTGTTTTGCAGTAGTGTGAATAATATCTCTTGCTTGTCTGACTGGATAACTATCGTTGGTGGAATTGGAGTATCCATCCAGCATACATGTACAGCTATCCTTCTCTGGTTCTGTTTTTACAGTCACTGATCACTTTTGAGTGGCAGCAGAGCAAAGAAGGGAAGCGATGATTAATTTTAGGAAAAAAATGGCATAATTTTAAAAAAACGTGAAGAAATTAAACACGGAGGTTGATGCAGAAATAGCAGCAGACTTTGAGTGTCTCTGTGCGCTAGAACAATATTAAAAACTGAACGTGTGCACTTTAAGCACTTTTCCAGTGCTCATATTAATAAGGTCTCACCTATTTGAAGTAAGGAAAAAAGCCAGCTACGCAAGAAATGTATCGCTGTCATCGTAGCCCTGTAATTAATACCGAATCTGATGCATTAAAATTGTTCTTCCATTAAATTAATATTTGTGCGTAACAGTTTTATTTATTTTTCAGCTGAAGCATCGGTGCAGCGTAATGATCTGTTTTGAACCAATTTCTGCATATATAGCTTTGCAGTACCGTAGCTCTAACCAAGAGATTAGAAGTTGACATCTTATTACCACCATGAAGTAAACCTGTGCTATTAATTCTATCCCATCCCCACTGTTGGAAAACATCATGTGAAATCATTCATATTTCAGATGCGGAGATCTGCTGAAACCACACCAGCACTGCAATACAGGGAGACGGACACTGAAGTGGGATCTACAGAGCAGGATGACCTGCTGGACAGCAACACTGCTGGGGTGCAGAGTGACTTACTCTGAAGCAGCTCAATCTAAGAGAATAGGTTACAAAGTGCTGAGCTGCACTGGCTAAAGCGTGGATTGTTACACATTTAATGTATGAAGACAAGTTGACAATAGGGCTAGCCTTTTTATATCAAAATGCATTGTATTCTTGTGTTAAAGAATTAAAACTTTTCCAAACAAAACTGAAAACTACGGGACCTTTTGTTGCTCAATAACATCTGGAAGCTGTCGTCTTTTGTGTTGAACACTTTTACTGATGTTTTTCAGAATACAAATTTATATATACACACACAACAGATGATCTCTGACATGTCTTGCCTCTCAAGTTCCTGTGAGATCTAAGCCTTACACTAAGTCTGATTCAATCTGACAAAACGTTATCAATATCGCAACCCGGGAGCCCCAGAAATCAGACAGATGTCATCGTGGCTGTAAAGGACAGAAACTAGAACCTAAAATATAAAAATATGCTTACGATGTGCCACATAAAAGCTAATTGTGAATGTTCAAGCGTCTCACTGACTTTGGCAGGCAAGACCAGTGACACAACATTACAGAAAAGGATCTAGGGTACCAGCATGCTGTTCAACTACATATTCAAAGGCACAGGACAAAAGTGGGACTGAAATACCTAAAATAAAGTAGCCAAAATATCATGATTTAAATAAATTAAATCCATCAGATATATAAAAGCAGACATTTGCGAAGCCATTTTTACAATGTTGGTCACAAGAGGGGGGGAAAGCAAGTATAAGAGCATAAAAAAACGAAACCGTATACAAAAACAACACTTCAGTCCATTAACAGCAAAGTTGAAAAGGTTTTCTAGAAAAACACAGAACCCGTCTCCATTCTCATGGAGAGAGGTCTCATTGTAAAGTCAAAGTCCTTTATTTGCTTCCACTGCAGCAGTCTTATCCAAACAAAATCTCCGTTCTGATCTGTTGTATTGGCGTCACTGGGTGCTGAGGACCTCAAGGTGTCTTGGATTCCTCTTTTGGCCTAAAGAACCCAGAGTAACAGCGAGTAAGGACATTATTAGCATTCCCACTTAACCACCTCCTGGACAACAGGGTCAATGTGTGTGTGTGCACTGTTTTCTCACTTTGATGTGTCCATTTTCTCCTCCTCTGGCACCTTCTCCTCTTCTTTGACTTCTGTTAAAAACAAAAATAGCATCAGCCACCCCGAGAGCCATAAAAATCATATTTAAGTGCTCATGATATTACAGAACTACATGAGATAGGTGAGATGAGAATGAAAAGCATAGATACCTTTTGTTTCTCCCTCACCTTTCTTCTCCTTTTCTTCTCCCTCTTTCTCTCCTTCGGATTTAGTTCGCTTGGCCTTCTTGAAGCTGGCAGCATTTCTGCGGCCTCCTTCACCTTCATCCTCCGAATCAGAGAACTCCTCCTCACAGGCTATCCTCTTGTCACGAGAACGAACTGAGGGGTTAAATTTGAACATGTTACACTCTCCCGTCTGGCAGTTTGAACTGAACTGGGGTCTGTGTGAAGGTTCTTACTGGATACGCGCTTGTTGGGATCCTCCTCCTCCTCATCCCCGCTGTCCTCCTGCACTGCATCTTCTGGAATGGCCTGCATCTGGACACCAGGGGCATGAGGGAGCATCCGCAAGTTCTCAAACAGGCGCTGCCTAGAGGGGAGAAAGAGGATTTTTCAGTCAAAACATTTTCCACAACCTATGTGAGCTGCTCTTTTCCAGCAAGGCTGCTATAAAAACTAAAGAGCTGTTGAGGAAGAGCTTTGTGTATGCCTTTCTTCAATTCTAGCCAGGATACCAGATTTGTGTTCATTTAACAGGCCCAGGTTTCACTCTGTGTGAAACCTGGGCCTGCGTGTAAGCAAACAGACCAAATTGCTGATTTAGGTTCTGTTTTAGGCTGCAATGTGTCATTTTGGAACATGTTTTGCTGGCAGGGTGCCACGGGATATTTTTGTTCTATAAAATGTGTTGTGGCTCAAAAAAGGTTAAAAAAATACTAATTTAATCTATTTTCATGAGCTTACTTGATCTTCTCCAGGTAGTCGTTGGTGTTCTGATTGGTCATGTTGGAGGGGCTGATGTGCAGCTTGAAGTCTGGCCCAAAGTACTCAAAGTAGTCGTTGTATGGAAGCTCTGTGAAGCAAGTTTTATTAAAAGTATGTTAATGCTTTAAGGAGGCTGCTGGCCTCCTTTAGTGCTATGAAACCAAAGTTTGCTGCTAGTTCGTGGGACCAGCACAGAAGAATGTTACCCAACGTCTGTGTCTTAATTACAGCAAAGACATTTAAACACACCATTTGGGATGGAGGTATCTAGGGCCACGGCAGTCTCATACGTCCAGCAGCGTGCCACATTACGGATAGTATAGCCTCCTCCACCCAGCATAAGCAGTGGCAGGTTGAAGCTCTTCATATACTCCACACACTTAGCATGACCTAAAGCAAACAACATGGAAACAATCATTAAGCCTTCTTTAGAGTCTCAGTCCAATTTAGATCAAGAGAAGAGGATTTTTGTTTTAGTTAGCCAACCTTTGATGGTGAGGTTAAAGCAACCAAGCCTGTCTCCAGACAGCGAATCGGCTCCACACTGGAGAACCACCGCGCTGGGTTGGTACATCTCCATCACTTTAGCCATGATCTACACAAACAACACAAACACTATCACGAATGTTTCGGTACAAAAATGTCAAAGTGCAAAAGTTACCAATAGTTTTTTTTTTACTCACAGGCTTAAATATGGCTTCATAGGACTCATCGTCAATCCCATCCCTCAGCGGGTAATTCACAGCGTAATATTTGCCCTTTCCAGCTCCGATGTCCTACAGAGAACAAAGCAAATATCAACTGACTGCATTACCACACTGACATTTTGAAATCTATTCATCAAAGACCTACCCTGAGGTCACCGGTGCCAGGGAAGTACTCTCCATACTTGTGGAAGGACACGGTCATGACACGGTCTGTGGTGTAGAAAGCCTCTTCCACACCATCTCCATGATGGATGTCAATATCTATGTACAGAACTCTCTGGTGGTATCTGAAAATAAAAGGAAAAGTTCTTGGAATCCACATAATGTCAGAAATATCGTCATTTACTTTTGAGGCTATATCACTTGTGTGCTTTGGGTCAGTGGCTTCCTTCATCTTGCAACAACACAGTTTCTTCAAAGAACAGTTTGTTATCAGCTGTGAGGTACCAAAGAAACCACAAACCACGATGCTTCTTCCAGTATGTTTTACACCTGGAATGAGGTTTTGGTATGCAGTGTCGTCTTTTCTTTTTCTGCCCTCCCAAATGTGGTCTTTTGAATTGAATTTGGATTTTGGTGGGCCTTGAGACTTCTACAGTGTTTTTGTCATCATTCATGCCTTTATTTACACCTCCTGGTATGACTTTTGATGGATTTATACTGAGTATAGGGAGTCTGATGAGCAATCAAGCTATTTTGCCTTTTCCAATTTGTGCATACTTATAATTCTTCATCTAAGGCTGTGTGAAAGTTGTTTGTATCGTGCTATAGTTCCTACCAACCCATCTGTCTTGCACTGATCACTGATAAGAGTGTGGGACCTCCTCAACTTTTGTTTTCAATCTACTCATCTAAAACTGTATCTTTTGGAGAAGTAATTTGCAGAGACTTTTACTTCCCTTTTCCCTGCTGTAGCATTTTTGACTTACTTCAGTAACTCCAGGATAGCCAACACGATGTCATTGACATAACAAAACCCAGAGGCCTCTGACTTCTTGGCGTGATGAAGGCCTCCAGCCCAGTTGATAGCAATGTCTGTCTGCTGTTTGTTCAACTTCACAGCACCGGCTGGAGGACCGCGAGGATGTGAGAATTGAGAATCAGATTATGTTGAATTTAGCAGATTACTGACATTATTACTGAAAGATGCTGCATGCCTCTCTGATGAGAGTTCAAATAAAGAAAACTCACCAACGGAGCCCCCGCCTGACAGCTGGCAAAACTCAAATAATCCATCAAACACTGGACAGTCCTCCCCCACATTAACTGTAAAGAAAAGCACAAAATTAGTCAACGTACACAATCAGTTTAATTGACTTTAGCTAAACAGCAAGTCTCTTACATCTCTGCATTTGTTTGCTGTATTCTGACATGTTATCGGGCCGGATTGAACGCAGGAACTTGATGTAATCGTCACTGTGATACTTGGTCATCTCCTCCCCACTCGCTTTGTGTGGACGCTGCAACAAAAAGGGGCAAATTACTTACAGCTACTAAAACCAAACTTACACATCCAGACTGTAACTTTCACATACGTATATTTCCATCTTTCTGTAGAGGCCATAGTTCAGTAACAGGTTGTGTGTCATGCGGATTCGGTGGGGCTTCATGGGATGCCCCTGTCCATAATAATAGTTTCCAACATCACCTGAAATGAGAACAAATAAAAACACACTGGATTACTATTTTACTCTACAGTCACGACCTCAGTTAGGAGAAGCAGAGCTGAAGTACAGAGGTTTGCACGTATGAAACATCCATGCAGCGGAAAAGGTTGTGAAGGTATCCAGCTGTAACTTCACGCAGGTCTGTTAAGGACCTCAAGCCAAGACACGCAGATCAAAGAGTCTCTGTTAAAGTCCAAACTCGTGGCGTACACGGAGGATTTAGTGCACTGTGGGTCAATATCGATGAAAAGCGGTTTTTTTAACCAGAACCACCGACATCTGAAGGAAGTAAGACGACCTAACCAAGTGTTAGCCTACTATTAACCAACTGTATTAACAATGAAGTACCCATTGTTAGCCTGCTAGCTAGTAACATTAACTAGTCCAGTTAAAGTAACAAGGTCCGGAAGAAAACGCTTTTAAGCAACATCTGAAAAGAAATCCTAGTATTTAGACAGTCTGAGCAAATATTATTGGAACATTAAGGCTCTGCTCGGACACAGCGGGACTGTGAGCGGCTCAGATGCTGTAAAGCCGCCTGCGACTCGAGCTAGCTACGTTAGCAACAGTGCCAGGTTAGCAGGAGGTTAAAAAAAAAGAAACGGTAACCTTTGTTAGTGCAGAGAGGCGGATTTGATTCATCAACACGCCAGCGGTTTAGAGTGCAGCAACCCCAGTACTCACCATCATAGTAGTAGCAAACTTTTTTCTTTGTTCCTTGAGAAGTAAGCGCCATTTTTAGTCCGTTTTTAGCTGAATTTCACCGCCGCCGCACACACACCGCAGGAGACAACGGCGACAAGAGGCGGAGAGTTTGTGCCACGGCCAATCAATGGAGTGTGATGCTATAGTCTCGCCACAGGGGGCGACAGAGGGAGAGGCTGACAGAATCCACGACATGAACATGAACTACAGCGCGGATGAAATTATTTCTGTAGTTTACCTCATTAAAGACAGCAATATCATAATTGTTTTTATTTTAGTTAGAAGAGATTTTGCTTCATCCAAATCTCAACATTAACATAGAAGCAGAAGTATAATAAAGATAAAGATCCCTTTAGGGGTCGCCAAAGTGGATCATCTGCCTCCATCTCAGCCGATCTGTAGCATCCTGTCAGCCTCACCTCTCCAACTTTGTCTCTATTTGTCTCTGTCCTTCTGATGTAGGCATTCCTTATCTTTTCTATCAATGAAAATCTTCAGCTTGACCACCTGACTTTTTTGTTACTATCACTATCTCCATTTTCCATCTTTGACTATGGACTATGATTCATAGCCCTCAGAGCCTGCTGTCTGATCGTGTGGGTCAACTGTTCCATCACCATTGCTTCTCTCCATCGTACCAGCAGCTCTCCTCCGTTACCTGTCAGTCTTTAAATTTAGAGTCCATACTCTCACCTCTGCCCTGCCTTTCATTCTCTCTCTGCTGCCTAACACATCTTCTCTTTTCTTTTTCATTTGTCTTCAGCCGACCTTTGCACAGTTTCCACCTTCACCCTGTTGCCCAACAGCACCAAAGGAAGTCATTGTTAAACTGGGATCTGACTGAAAAGGTATGAAGATCTAATTTTTGGTTTGGCAAAAGATTTACTGTGTTCTTCCTGATACAACTCTCTCGATTTATCCAGGACTGGAACCAGCACTACAGGTATGCTGGCTTTTGTCTGGTCAAAAAGCAAAGCAATTAGTATATTTAACTATAAGTAAAGTCAAAGCTAAAACTCAGATTGATTTTGTTTTATTTAACTTACAAAAATAAATTGTTTAGGGAAAAAAATTACAGTACTTGGGGAAAGCCTCCCTATATTATTATTATTATTATGAAAAACTGAGCTAGAACTGATGCTTTAATTAGTATAAACTAAACTAAAAGCAGTAAACCTACTCAAGCAAACCCACTCGGGAAAAGAAAACTAAATGGAAAACAAAAATTAAAAAGAAATAATAAATATATAGAAAAAACAAAAAAATGACTGTGTTGTAAACAGCATTTTAATGATGCAGCTGCTTTCTCCATATTTAATCAGAGGCAAATTTCTCAAATATAAATGTCTTTGTTATGTAAATAAAATCCTACAACAAGCAAGTAGCGCTGCCCCTAAAATAAATACAGCATTGTAAAAAATATTATTTGCCTTTAAAACGAAATGCAGTACAAGTTTAAAGAACCCAAGATCAATGGAAAATTCAGAAGTTACCCCAAAACTTACAGTACTCGAGCAATAGCAATAGTTTGACGGCTCTCATGATTTTAGGGTAACGCACTGCAACATCAGCAATGATAAACTAAAATAATGCACATGTCATCTGGTAACAAACAACATTCATGAACAGCTTCTCTTTTTTTACTGAAATTAAAACACTTTCAAAAACATTTATTAAACAGCAGAGGTAAAACACAGCTGAAGCAGTGAACAGTATTTACACGTTAACAACAAGCACCAGGAGAGCAGCTGCTTATCCAGCTACATCAGTCAGTCCCCAGTTAATTCAAGCAGCTTGGCGATCACGCTCCCCTCTGCTGCATGGCTCTGATCCAGCTGGTTCATATTCATAGTTCCATAGGTAATAGTATCATATCTAAGTGGTCACGTCAGAATATATTTGATGCAGAAACTTGGAAAATGTCTGTTTATCCCTATCAGTAGAAAGGCATGCATTCTTCTAAAGAAAAAAAATCAAAATCCAGCATCCACTGTCACAGGCTGTGCCTTAGTTTGAATCTGTTTATTGTATGTGTCTATTCCTAGCTATTCCTGGTATTGCCTCTCTGTGGATGTGAAGAAATCCTCCAGAACATTCCTCAGGTACTCGAACGTAGGTCTCTCCTCCGGATTCTCCTTCCAGCAGTGACACATGATGCTATAAAGAGCATCGGAGCAGTTGTCAGGCTGTGGCATTCTGTAGCTCCGCTCCAGGTTCTGGATTACCTCTGGGTTGGACATACCTGATAAAAAATAAATAAACAAATAAGAAATCAAATGTTTTTACAATTATTATTATTACTAGAATGAGTAATACGAGTGTGATCATTTACCAGGGTAAGGAATGCGTCCATATGTCACTATTTCTGTAAGGAGGATCCCAAATGACCACACATCAGATTTTATGGAGAAGGTGCCATAATTAATAGCTTCAGGGGCCGTCCATTTGATGGGGAACTTTGCACCTAGAAACAATGGAGAAGATTAAACAAGAATCTATGAAATGTTCTGAAATAGAGCCGAAGAGATGATATAGGTAAAGCTGTTGCTACCCTCTCTCGCTGTGTATTCGTTGTCCTCTATGAGTCGTGCGAGTCCAAAGTCGGCAACCTTGCAGATGAGCTCATGAGAGACGAGAATATTGGCAGCTCGCAGATCTCGATGAATGTAATTTTTCTGCTCAATAAATGCCATGCCGTCAGCCACCTGCAGGGGACAGCACAAGACAAAAGAAGCATGAGTGTGTGTGTGTGTGTTCAAGCACAAAATAAATGGCTGTGTACGGCCTGTGTGTATTTTAGCACTGTGCAATGTTTGTGTGTTAGACACATGAACCAGACAGATTCCCAAAGTAGGGAGTTGACTACTTCCTCGGGTCAGTTCTCTCTACCCTTTCACCTCTGTGCTCCACCCAGGTGCACAACACCAGCTCTACTTCCCAAAACAAAACGCTGCAGTCCTGGCTTTGCCTTCCCACAGACTGAGAGTTTATTACAGTGGCAGTCTGTGACTCATTCAGGTACAACACAGCTCATTTTGAAAGACGTGGACCTACAAGGGACTCTGATAGTGCACTCCGATGAATAAGGAAATTGATGCTAAGGATTTCCACAGAATTCACCACTCCACAAACACAAATTATCTGATACATTTATGGCGATCTGTTCATTTCTCTAGTTTTATCTAGTTTTTCTGAAGCTGCGGTGCATATTTCGGGCGTGAGAATGTGTCACATAGGCGGGGTGAAACCTGAGATGTACGTATGTTTGCGTCTTTCACAAAGTGGCAGTGTGACCTCCACCTCTACCTCTTTAAACCTCTTTGCACCTTTGTTCCATTCATTTGATTGTGGCATGAAAGAAATAATGGAAAGCATTTAAAAAGTTCTTAAAACCACACTTAGATTTGTGGTTGCCACTCTCAAAATATTATGAGTAAAATCTCTAATTCCTCTAACTGCATGCATGTACTTTAATTTAAACATAAGGTAGGGTTGTGACCACAGCAATAAATCACATTTGTCTCTATGGTCCACTGCATGGTGGTTACAGTTACCACAAAATCTATCAGTGCATAACTGGCTTGAAAACGTTGATTCTGTAAAAATGCGTTCACTGCTGTGCACAGACTCCAGCCCTCTGCAGCGAGCTCTGAGGCGTTCGAGAATTTGCCTCTTGCACATCGAGAATCTCGTCAGGTTAGACTTTGAAGCTTCAGCCTGCCTTCCTGTGGTTTTGTTTTCCATTCCCAAACCTACACATTTAACTTCTTTGACAGGTTATATTTCACAAAGTAGGAGTGGGTACAAATAGTAATATATGCTTAAAATTTTGCAGCTGAAGCCAGTGTGAAGTCAGCAGTTGGCTGGTTTAGCTTTGCTTTGCATTAAGACTGGAAAGATAAGGAAGCAGTGGGTCTGACTTGAAAGAAGTTTCAACTACACTTTTTCGTTTTCGACCTAAGCTTATTATAATACTTTCACTGCCACATGTATTCGGTGGCAAAGGCCATACTTTTAAAATTTTAGCTACGTTGGCATCTTTGTGCAAATGTGTGATTAAAAAAACACAAGATAAAATGTTCAGGCAATAGCCCCCTTGTTCGGTGGTAATAAGCCTCTGTGGTATATGTGCCACAGTGTCTAGACCAGCCTGCATTCATCAACATGGTTTCACATCTGCACGCACACACACACACACGCACACACACGGTTCTGATATTATCACCAGATTAAACTAAGCCTCAACAGTGGGTACTTTACTGCGTGGAAGTGCTGTGCTAGAATAATAGGAAGTGAAAAACGAAATCTTGTAAATAACTTGAAGAGAGGATGGAGATGAGTGGGCAGATATATTCACTGTAACAATAAATGTCTTGCCTGAGATGACATCTCTATCAGGACGTTCATGGGCAAATTGCTCCCCTCTGTTGTTTTCAGGTAATCCACCAGGCTACCTGTAAGAAAAATATACAACTTAAGTTTTCATTCATTCAAAAAGAATAACAGGTTGCATAATGGCACGTCCACATTACTGACTGTTATGCAACAAAGATTAGGCAACAATGAATGCTAAAATGAATTGGAAAAAACCATGCACTGTCCACAAGACTAATTATATTTCCCTTTATCCACAAAAAAAGCCCTCGCGATTCTCCGCAGCCATAAATACAGCGAGCTGGACCAGAATAGCACCTCAAATCAGTGAACATTTTACTTGGAGGAAGCAGAGACCATCAGTTAAGTTTCTGATAGCTGACTTTGTGTTGACTTTGATTAGCAGAGAACAATACCTCTGTGCACCACCCAACCAAGTCAGACCAAAGGAAATAGTTTCAGAGGAATGACTGTGCCAGGAAAGAAGAGGCAGTTACTCCTCTGCTTAAGTCCGGAAGACAGTTTTTGAAGTATGAGAACCAGGGTAAAGCTCTTTGTCAAGGTCACAAAGGGAAGCTGGGATGGCACGCCTGTTATTTTCCATCTTTGTTGTCTCTGATAATAAAAAAAGGGAGAAGCAGAAAAGATGGGAACTCCAGAGCCGTCCTTTCTTTTCACAACAGAAGCGACAATTGTGTCCCGTTAACATGTGGATCCCAGACAAAGACACGGCCTCACGTAGAACCAGTGCTGGTGGTTTGCAAGCTACTCACAGACGACTATACAAAGGCACGCCATTCATTTCAGCTGTAGGCCCGTTGTTGTGTTTGTGACAGCATCTCTCTGTGCATTTTGCGATTGTTCCTCTCAGTGAAAGATTTGTGGGCAGTAAACCTTTATTGAGAGTACTGAAACTGCTAACATGATTTGTGATTCACTGCAATTCCTCATATGTTATGTAAGAGGAGAGGGGAAAAGAGGAAGACACAGTGGCGAGATGCTGAACAAACTGTTATTCAAAGCGCTGCGGCATGTTTGTTTACGGCCGCAGCGGTGCAGTGTGCCGACATTTGTGTAAATGTGTCCCTGGAAAAGAGCCAGGCACCATCAGGGGTCTGTGTGAACAATAACACAGTGATTCATCCTCTCCTAATTTAACACCCTTCGTCTCAGACGGGCCCGGAGAGACTTCCCCTCGATGCGTAAACACCAGTAACCTGTCTGGAAGGGGCCCAGCAAAGAAGTGAAAGTTCATGTTTGCTTTGAAACATTTTAGCAGCCAGCAGTGAAGGCCACGAGGAGAAGCCGAAAATGGCCTATCAGAGCTTGGCCGCTTCATCAAAGCAGCAAGTTTTGAGGGGAAGGGCCCGTGAGTTACTGTGGCTGCCTCATTCAGATTTCCTCACACGACTCGATTCGTGTAAAAATTACAGAGCTTCATCTCTTATCAAAGATCAAAGTCAAACAAACAGAAGGGCAGCTGTGGATGTACCATCAAAACCTATTCTACTGATTCAACAGGCTCACTGAGGTGGAGCAGGTGTATGACGACATTATGACTCAGGGAAAAGAAGAAACGCATTGGGCTGCCCGCTCTTTTGTTCGAGCATGTGCTTTCACCCAAAGTCTGATAGGAGATCAACATGTTTAATCCTGAGCGTCTATAACAGCGCGAGAACTTACAACAGAAATTCTTTTGTCTTTGCTGCAGGCTGCAGGCACAGAGCTCACCCTGACACGGCAGGAGATGTCAGACAGGCTTAGACATATTTTAGATTACTTAATTGAATGGAAAGGAGCTGGTGTGATTACAAACGCATATCTCTTTAATTTACCTTCAAATAGGAGCTGCTCAGAAACACTGATTTATTTTCCTTTAATGCTTCAGCTGACATGTGGAATTCCCTCTTGAGTGTTGGGCGCTACTAGCTCATTAGTAAAATTCTCCAGGTTGTGACACATGTTGTGTTTCTGCCTACCATTTTCCATGTACTCGGTGACAATGTAGATCGGCTCCTGGGTAACCACAGCGAAGAGGCGGACGAGGCGAGGATGCTGCAGGTTCTTCATCATGTTGGCTTCTGCCAAGAAAGCTTCCACTGACATAGTGCCCATTTTCAGATTCTTGATTGCCACTTTCCTGTCGTTGTTGTAGACACCTGAAAACATATGGTAAATGGTAAATGGCCTGTATTTATATAGCGCTTTACTAGTCCCTAAGGACCCCAAAGCGCTTTACATATGCAGTCATCCACCCATTCACACACACATTCACACACTGGTGATGGCAAGCTACATTGTAGCCACAGCCACCCTGGGGCGCACTGACAGATATCTATATGATATCTATATGGGCATATAGATATCACAGGGTGAACTCATGCTGGTGTTTACCACTTAGCACTTTTTACTTTAGTATGTCAGAGCTGAAAAAATTGAGCTAACAAGCAAGTGTCAAAAAATGGCAAGTGTTTGAATGGCCACTAGAAGCTGGTTTAACCTTCCCATAGTTAACAACCTTCCCATAGTCTGGTGCAAAAACAGGTTTCTAACTGTTTCACTGTTTAAATCGTGGCAAGAGGACATGCAAACGCATGACTGTGGGTTGAAGTTTGAAAAAGACAAAAGAAGTGTTATATAAATACACATCCATTTAGCCTTTGGAGTTACACATTACAAGGGTGTGTCTGCCTTGAGTGTCTTAATATTTAATCTGTTACCCACCACCAGTCCAGTATTTGTGCAGCGCACCAGCACAGACTATGACTGTAACTTGCTGAGCGGTTTGTCAGTGAGATGGCTAAAATGAAGTGGGTGACTCCACGTTTGCCGTTGATTAAATAACATTGAATGCTAAATCATTACTTTTGTGTGCGGCCATGACTAACCAAGTCAAGTCAAATGTTAGAGTGCTGCTTGAAACAAGTCGCCCAGTACTTTATATAGTGTAAGGTAAAGACCCTAGAATAATACAGAGAAAACCCAAGAATCCGATGACCTCCTATGAGCAAGTACTTGGTGGCTCGAAGGAAAAGCTCAGCTTTAACAGGAAGAAGCCTCTGACAGAACCTCAGGGCAGCCATCTGCCGTGTCTGGGGTTGAGGGTGAGGGGAGGAGCGTTTAAAGCTGAATGGCAAAATGCGGTGTATAAAAATGTTTGCAGGCTCCGTGCTTCTGAAAATGAAATCATTGTGGGTGTAACAACAGAAGATTTATTAGCACCAATCCCAGCTATGGAGACATTTGGTAAAGCTGTCTTTTAATAAGATGTTTTATCTTTATTTTATTGTCTTTTTTTCCCTTCCCTGTAATGAAGGCCGATTGATATCATATCGTGCCAAATATGTCAAACAAAGCAAAGTCAGCAGGACTCCACTCTACTCATTTTTAGAAAATGTAACGACTTTTATCCACAATCAAATGTTAGATTATAACCCTGAACTTATTGCCAAACAAAGCTATGCCTCTACTCCAACTAAGAATGTTCTGTTCTGTCCACACGAGTAATTAAGCCCGTCTAGTTGCCGGCTGGTGATTTGATGACTCTAAACACAGCTCTTTTGTCACCAGTGGAGCGATTCAACGTGGGCCAGGCGAGCAACAGTTTTTGAATGGCTTTCATGCAAACAGGTTCTCATTCCAGCTCTGGAACACTGACACCCTCCTCATGCCAACTAAAGCCACAACCGAGCAGTTTCACTTTCAGTTACACAAAGCGCTGAACAATTCACACCAAACATGAAGTGCAGCGGCACTGTGAGCAAATTATTTTTACTATTCAAAGCATCTCTCTGCCCCTTTTATCTACTATGGAAATCTCGTTAGAAGACGTAGTTGTGTATTTTCATGTGCATGTGAATAAACATTTCAAAGCCAGGGACAGTCGCACCCACAATTCAAGAATGTCACTGAACCAATGTTTGGATGAGGATGAAGAAACAAACAGAGCTCTGGCTACATGGGAGCAAACATTGTAAGTATAAAGTGGCTGTGAGTGGAGAAGTTCCATTGTTGGTAATGTTTAGCTCTTAAAGAGAGGTTTGTTTGGGATGTTAAATTGTGCTGGCAAATGAGGATGGGGAATAGAGGGAAAGTTACCCCTGCAATTCAGTAATAATGGGGTTGTGGTACAGATTAGTTCAACTGATACCCATGTGATCCAAACACTTTGTGTCTTGTTTACCTTAATCCTTCACAGGAAAGCCAGATTTATGCTGCTTGAGCGATGTTGTGTAACACGGTTAATACCTCCCATCACTCTTCAGTTAACCAGCTCAAACAAGCCTACAATTAAGACTGCATGGAGGAAACGCTTCTGCATACACTGCAGAAAAACCCTGGCGAAAACTTTCTGGCAGCCACGCAGTCAAGGCCACAGCCAGATTGAGCAACTGGGCTTTGTACACACGATCTTTTTCTGCAAAATTCTGCAAACCTTTAAAAGTCATGCAAATGGAAATGCACTTACCCATCCAGACTTCTCCAAACTGCCCAGCTCCGAGCCTGCGTTCCAGTTTCAGAGACTCACGAGGAATCTCCCACTCGTCCTGCCACCAGGGCTTCTGCGGTGCCCTAGACTGACATGGTTTCACCAGCTTTGTGCACAGCCCGTCTGCATCACCTGAATGACAAAGAAAAGAAACGTATAAAATTATTAGAATGAAGACTCCACAGTAACCAGCAATATCGATAATCCCCTCAAGAGGCTGTACGCACGTGAGTGATGATGGACGAGCTCCTTCAGCGAGTTGAAGGATATCTTCGCTGTGATGTAGAAGCCACCATTGTCCATGTTGCGGATCCTGTAGTGCTTCACTCCTTCACCTGTGTTATGGTCCAGATCTCTCACTGATAACGAGTATGATCCTGGAACAGGAAGTTAGAACCATGATGATTTACTCTAAAATGTCCTAACTAAGCTTTTCACTGTCAGACACTGAAGGCTTTCCAAAAATACATCATCCACTACAACGCATGAAATTAGTAGCTAATGTATTGGAAATGTCAATATTAATACATCAGTACATTAGTACTATTAAAATTTTTTAATTTTCTCATAATATAGACAAAGTTTAATGCTAAAATGGCCTTTGAAGCAGAAATAATGTTGTGGGCTGATTCGCTCTGCGTAGATTTGCAACATCGTGACAGCTTTAATGCTTAAAGTTGCTAATCTGATCATTTTTACCAACCAGGAGCATTGAAAGTCCTTTCCACCTGACAAACCTGAGATACATGCACTATCTACTCCCATGTAACATAAAAATGTTTGCTTTGTTTCCCATAACGCTTTAAACAGGAAGCATATTGGTGTCATGGAGTTGTTATAGCTTGAACACACGTGGTAACCTCTGGGGCTTGAAAATTAAGAAAAGGCTTTGATGAGGCAGTATTAGGGTCTCAGCTGTTGTGAGTGACAGGTCGATAATACGTGTAGCTTCTAGCTGTCTTCCAGGTGTCACCTCACCCACTTCCTGTCACCGAAATGGACTTTTTGAGCATGTTTGCTGCCATGTTAACAGACCGTCCAGCAAACTCTTCCAGTTTTTCGGTGAGTGACTTAACTAACAGCGAGTAGCTGTGTGTGCATCTGGATGCATCTTGGCAATTAAGCTAGCTAATATAGCACTCACTAACCATATCAAAGATGGCCAACGTGATGGGGTGATAGTGGTGTTTGCAAACAGACTACAGTTTTCTCAGTGAGAAACAGCCCCAGCCCTGGTCTCTGTTAACAGTTTCCTGGTGGTTTTATGGGTTTAGTCGCTGGTTTTTGGTGAGATTTTCGATTTGTTGAGTAAAACGTTACCGTAAGTCCATTTTGTAAAGTTTTATCACTCTAAGTGTCAGAGAGCGGGTTTATCGAGAGGATGCTCATTGGCTAACGACTTGTGGTTTTCATATTAGCACTCAACCATCTGGTCCAAGTATTATCACTCATTGCTCCACAATAGTGAAGGCCATAATGCCAAACTTCAAGCTGAAGAACATAGTTGTGCAATCATCTATCTTTTATACACAGCTTATGTTTTATTCAGCTGAAGGTGAGAGTTTGAATCCTGCTACATTTCTGAAAATTTACCGCTTCAAAAGTGAGAGAAAAAAAAGGATTTACAAGCAACCAAATGATGCAACCATCACTCGATTAAGCTGGCAATGAAGAAAGCATGACAATGATTCTCAGACAGGTTTTGGTTTACGTGGCTGGGGTCCTCTTGTAAAGCTTAATGCACATATGGGAACACCCCTCAGTAACCAGCCTATATTGTAGAGACGCTGGTGTGGTCGTCTTTTTGTTGGAAAACGATTTGGGTGGGTTTTTTAATCTGTTTTTATTGTTTTATGTGTTATGAGATTTATCTTGTTTTTATGGACTATGAGTCTGGGATAAATAAAGATTGATTGATTGTAATAATTTATATTTTATAGTCATTTTACTACAATGCATAGAAACATCAGTTTTCTCACAAAATGTGAGTCACCGTGTGTTCCAGTGTGTTATGAGTCAGAGTTAAATATCTGTGGTAATCACACTGTACTGCGTTGTTCTGTGAGGCTGTACGTGGGCACAGTCGAGTACTTTAACAATTATAAGGTTCATTCGACGATGTTAAAAAAGCACAGTGTAGACCGCCGTACAGAACTGTGTGCCAGTGGCTAAAATAATGAATCGTGGCACACTTCAGGGGGGTGAGCATTTAGCAGTCGTGGCTTCATTTCCAGTGAAATTAATGCAGCATGTAAGTCATATTTTTATTTTAAGCAAGGAGCAGGAAAACAAAACTGAAACAAAACAGATGAGACAAATTGGGAAACAGGTAGTGGGATTACGGGAAACGCACGTAATAACAAAACTGACTGCTACTGAGGAAACCAGTCATATTGTTCATGATCTCACTTGTTCCATTTAGGTTATTAAAGGTTTAAAATGTGACATATAGCATTTAAGTGCATCTCAATGTGAATTAAAACAGACTGCTGAGAAGCCGCCTGTTGATCTGCGCAGTCGGTTTTCTGTAGAGCATTTTACCTTTGGCGGTCTCACTCTCTCGAATCAGGAAGGAACCCTGCGTATTCCCAGGAGCGAGGAGCAGCCTCATGGCTTCGTTTCTCGAAATGTTCCTGAAGAACCACCTGCAGCGCAAACACACCATATGCTTCACACTTTGAGCTAACCACTTCCCTTCCCTCAGGGACAGATAATGCATTGCATGACATGAGATGGTGTTGAGGTTGAATGACATGGCTTTGAAAGGCGTGTCAGCGTGCTTCCTGTGTGACGTACGGTTCGGTCTCCACGGTGGACAATGCGACAAAGTTGTAGGGGATGTAGCCCTGCTGGCCTGTGGTGAGAGACTCTGCCAGATACCATTCTGGATCATCCCTGCATGTCAGAAGAGGGAGCAACAATACTCTGAGTTAGTTATCATAGCCGTGATGTGTGTCACACAGCTTCAGAAAACAGGTTCAGTTCAACCCCAAAAAGGCCTCAATAGTCTTTACATGAATAAAATGAAGCGCATCGCTGGGAGGGAGAAAAATGTGTTGCTCTGTGTAAAAGAAGAAGACGCTGAAGGGAAAGAAGGATGCTCGGCACAGAATTAATTGTAAACGGCCCTAAAAATTAAAGATTTAAGATCTTGAGCTACATAAATTAATCTTGTTATGTCGTTGGAGTTCTGCCTAAAATCATTAACAATTGTCACACGTTTTAATACAATATGAGCTAGCAGTTGTTCCAGGAAGTTATGTTTTCTATGTCACAAACATATTTTTTTACTAAAAAACTGGTAAATCTTGCTACATTAAGTGTGCATGCAGACCACTAGCTTTTTATATTTTGATATATTAACTTTAACTTTCAAGCAAAAGATTATTTTCTTTTCTGCGTACATACACATATTCGAATGAGTTTCTATTGCACATTTTTATATTTACCCACATATATATAGCACAGTATGTCATATGGCTTTATTTCCTTTGCTGTTATATATATGTTTTTCTCTTGTTAAAGTTTGTGTTTCCTCTTTCAAACCCGCAAAATCACACGTCTGAATTTTTTGGGGGCATTTTTTTACATTTATTCAATTTTCAACAGCACACATTTACAGGAAGTGTTGGGTGAGATCATGTAGTCATAACATCTCCCATCTGAAAATACATTCTAAAACATATGGCGTGTATTTACAGTGGGTGCTCGGCAGTCCAGCAGACCCACAGCTGTGTGCAAGTATGATTAAAAGCTGAATTTAAGTCATTTGCAAATAAGTTAATCCCAATATTTAACTGAAAACGTACAAAGACAATATAGCAAAAAATGTGCTCAATTTAAATTTGGCGTCAACAATACATTAAAAGAAAATGTGGGGACAGAGCAGTTAGAGACTGGAAAAACTGTGTAATACGCAAAAAAAGCAGTTGGTGGAACATGAAGCTAGAAATGTTAATTAGAAACACGATCGTTTTTATAACGAGCGTCGCGCAGATGTTTTCTAATTTAAGTCTTTATCTGAGTCTTTCGTATTTAACGCTAGGGTGAAGCTGAGCACTTGAAATATCGATACCCATGATCTAAAAACACCACAGCCATCTTTTGGTGTAGTAAACAATGCGTACTGCCATGCAGGTGACAGACGTTCTTGCTTATTTTAGCAAAACACTGCTACTCTGTATTATTATTACAGCAGCTTGGCTTCACTTGTGGTCCAGATGTGTCAGCCATCCCAAAAACAAGATTACCCCAGCTGTTCCAATCAACAAACAAAAAAGAGATTTCACTTTCAAAACTGCAACGATTGATTTTCTCGTTTTCCTAACATACACAGGGTCACGATACACAGTGGAAAGTGTGTCAGTCCCAACTTTTTCAAACATATTTCTGGTATTAAAGTCAAAATGAGTGTGTATATATAATTAAAAACAAAACAATGCAGTTTCTCAGTTTGGGTTGTCTTTGTACAATCATCAGTTAAATGTCCTGGTGTTAAGGTTTTATAGCTTATAGTGAGTGGATAATGGACCAGATTAGTTCTTGGTTTCGTTGCAAGACATTGCTGTGTGTTTAAAAGCAGATTACTTGTTGAGGATCTTGAGTTTGTCTCCTTTGTCGAAGCCGAGGTCGCCGTCATGAGTGGGCTCATAGCTGTAAATGGCCACCACAACGTTGACTGCAAGACAAAATTTGTAGTTTTAGATGCAAGTTTACTTACAATTAACATGAAAAGCTTATGTCAAGCTTATTTCAACCTATTCCATTTTACATATCTGACAAAGACATGTGGGGCCCTTTCACGGCAGCACATTGTAATGCATTACATTACACAGAAAAAGCAAACGATCCCCTGTGAGCGTGAGCTGGCGAATGATCCCCTCTCGTCAGAGTGTACGAGAACAGCAAGTAGACATTTACAGGTGAATAATTAAAGATTTATTTATAGGGCAAGATAATGGCATTATAAATTGTTGTCTTTTCATTATTTATAGAACTAACTCCAACTTAGAGGCTAAAAATATAATAGATAAACTAGCGGAAGCTGTTTCCTGCATGGGGAAGGGAATCATCATAAAAAATGTGTCACTACATGATTTACTGTAACTACTTGCTGCAACTGATCCTGGATCACATTCATTATTACACAAAGGACCCAGGAAACAAAGTGTGGCTGTGGTACTTGAGTACACAATAAGCCCAAAGTTACTTGAATAATTTCATGCATACTTGGTCATATTTGTGTAAACAGCAAGAAGAACCACCGTGGAAACCAGAGAATGGAAAGCAAATGGAAAACTTTGTGTTCATAAACAATGAAATGGAAATATTTATAATGTGATGGGATGAGGGAAAAGTCCAGATGTACTGACACTGACACAATAAAAAAAAACTATATTACATAATTATGTATACAGTTATTTTCAAATTGTACTCATGCAGTGCATCTATTAGCCCGCAGGTAATTGTCTGAAGTGCTAAACTGAGGCTGTCGTGTGTAACTAAGCGAAATAATTAAAAATGGATTTAACTCCATCAGGATAAGTTTATAGACAAAATTTACTTTTTCTAAAACTTATTACCTGGTAAAGGTGATGTAGGAGGTGTCATCTGCGATGGATATGGAATCAGCTGCTCTGTGTACTGGGAAGAAATAAACAAGATTAGATTTCCATTTTATACTTTGTAAGATTTATGCGGTCAAACAAGACACCATCGCACGTCACATTCACTGTAAGACCGTGAAGTTCTACGGTTTCATACGTGGATCGTGACGGTAAATCGTAAGACATGTGGTTTTCTCCTTTATTTCTGTCATTTCCAGTCTAATGGGAAATCTAATTCTCAGAGAGGAAACAAACAACATTGGATGGATAGTTACGCCCGCATTTAGTTACACAACCAAATGGAAACTTTCCTCACAGTTATGTAAGTTATACAGAAATATATGACAATAATCAACAACAATCCACACAACACAAAATACACTGTGGGTTCACAGCTTATGTGTTTGTCCCCCAAGTGGTCATTCACACACACACCACAAACCAGAAGCTTTTCATGTATGGACGCTCATTCATGTGCACCAACACACTCACACTAATGTGCACATACTACACACAAGATGAACACTTACTGGGTTGCATGATTGTGGCGGTATGGGACAGTTGCAGTGTTCGCAGATTTCATCCAAGTTCTCGATCCAGTCACTGTCTGAATAGTCCGAACTGCAGTTGCAGCCCATCTTTTCTGCACGGCGGAAACTTGTGGTTATTTTCAAAATGCGATGCTCATAAAATGGGAACAACAAATTAGCAGTGGAAGAAATGGCATCTTAGATTCACCAACGAATGATTCCACGTCGCTTTACAACCACATGTTATAATCACTATTTAAAATTATGTAAGTCGAATTCTCTTGGAAAATCTAAAGAAAAACAGTATGAGTAAATCTTTTTTGGCTAAATTTGAAATTGTGTGCTCTAAAAAGCTTTTGCTTCCGAAAACTGCTTCAGTCGGATGTGACTGAGGGCCTCGCCTCAAAATGGAGCCTCAGAGGGAAATCGGACTCAGAAATATGAGTCTGAGACCTGAAGGGACTTTTTTTAAATGCTACCCTGCGTCAGTTAAACAAAATCACATCCAGAACTGACACAGTTTTGCTATAATGTTCAGCACTGTTCAATGTTCAGTCACATCGGGGCATTTCCTGCTCTCATTCTGGAGAAAGTAAAGCAGGCCCTGCAGAAGTGTACCAGTGTTAATCTGGTATAATCCAGCATCTGCACGTGCTCTGTATATTGTGTTTTAGACTGGTACTCTGTATGAACCGGCTTTCTCAGGCTTGCTTGGCTCCCACCAGACCATTCATGGAAGAAGGTCAGTGGGCCAATCGCAGCAGCCGTCTGTCCCAAAGGCTCAAAGCCGTGAGAAAAATCTGGAGAGTAACAGCCCACTACTGCCCTGAGACCCCAAGAAAGGAATCACAGAGGGATCATAAAGATGTTTTTATTTTATCATCAGCACTCCTACACTTACTGACACACACTCGGGGAGTAATACAAGTCAGCATTTTCCACTGAGGGGTTACCCTCTGCTTTTTATCATCGACATCTGAAGGCTTTTCCAAAATCATACTGATGGTTGGTGTTATTGTTTCCAATGTAACCAAGGCTACTTCAGATATTAAGTGTACCAGAAATGATGTGATGAACCAAGATTTTAAGACTTTTGACTTCAGTCACTCATTGTCAGTTCAGAAGCTTGAAGAAACAAACCATAAAAAAATCATATTTTTGTAAAAAAGAATAGATTTTAATAGAGTGGAATAGATATTCGATTGATTTAAGTTTTTATGTAAATTGCTGGGACACCATTTTAACAGCATACTGTTAAATTTATTTACCGTTTTAACAGTTGTCATTGTCGACATTGTTTCCATATACAGACAAACTTGTATAGGAAGTGTCAACTTTGTATCCAAATACTTTAATACCCAAACTTTTTTTTTTGAAAATGTTATTTAAAGACAGATTAATAAAGTAGATTTACAGAAGCGTTGGTATTTCATTACAAGAAAACGGTTTGTTCTTTTGTGGTCACATCTCCCTTGTAATGCAGATTTATATCAACAGAGGAGATAACCAGTAGCTGAATGCGCTTTGTTACTGTTGTGAAGCAGGCTGAACATTATTCATTTATTTATGGATTTATTTTGCGTTGCTGCTATTTGTTATTTTTTTAAGTTCAGTAAACTTCATAGAAAAGACCAAATTTGAAAACAAGCCCCAGATTTATGTAGAATATTTGCTTTAAGACAAGAAAGATGTTTAAATCCTTTCCTGTTACACCTTTATCACAGTTTCACTTTACTTCTTTGACCTAGTCTTATTAAAGTAAGAAGAATCACACGTGTGAAACTCACCTCTTTGGATATGAAACGTCTCCTCAAGCGTCCAATAATGTCCAATAATGTCAGATTTCAGGTGCCGCCATTGGGAAATCTTATTTAAATCTTCTTTTTTTAAAAAGAGCTGTTTAAGTGCAGCAAGCAAGTTTTTCAGCACTTGAGCCTAGGTGTGAAGATGTCATCATCCGCTTCTCTTATTATAACACTATCACAGGAGCACTTGTGCGGCGCCTGCATGCACACATGCGCACTATGGAGGGGAGCAACCCAGAGAGTTTCCTGTCGTTGAAAGGTTGAGGGTTGCTCTGCAGGCTTTTAACAGGTGCTTACTGTGCAGCTGTGTGAGAGCAAGGGGGAACGTTATGGGCTCTACGGTAAAGGGGTCAGGACAGCACCTTTCCCAAACACGGAACAAGACATGAATTTTCCAAAACAGTTTAGAGACGGGGGGCTTTTGTAGGCCGCGCTTTTGTGTCGCTCGCTGTTTTCATTTAACGTGCGACTTGCTGACCTTTAAAGTAAAGAACATCTTCAGTGTGCAGCTGAGGTGTTGGTCCAGAGCGGTTCAAAAGATATTTGAAAATCTTGCAGCACTCGGGACAGTTGCATTTCCTGTGTCGTGGTTTTATGCCCCGGGTGTTAAGTCAACAAGACTACAAAGTTTTCTTTTTTAGTCAAACATGTGGTTTGAGGATATTCTTGTCTGTGGCCAAAAAAGGCTTTAAAATTAACCTTTGGTCTTGGTTTACTCAGCTTACTATTAAAAAAATGTGAAAATATAAAGAGAAAAGCCTCGTCACAAGCTCCACATCTCCTTTATAGAACATTTTGTAACATAGAATCATAATTTTAGCTCTAGCAGGCTGTCTCATGGTCACATTTCTACTCGAGAGAAGGCATAAAGTAAAAACCTCTCTGCCTGCTAACACCCTCTAAGCCTGTGCTGTCGCATTTTCGACATTTCATACAACTCTAGCCGTGGACCGCATCTCTTCTCTTGTGGTGAACGGCTGCTGCTACATAGCGTGCACTAGCAGGAAGTCAGTCCAAACATTACAGGAAGTGCACAGAAATATGTGCTTAGAAGACTGCCACAGCATAGATTAAGTCTCACTCATGATGAAACCACCTGAGTTCACTCTTTTTTCCGTTAAAGTGCAGAGTATAAATCTAGGAGGATGTGTGAAACGTGCTTCATTTTTCTTTTTCTTTTTTTTAATTTTGAGAGTGATGTAAATACGTAGGTGCATGTGACAGAAGATAAAGTCTAATCATCCAAGAACTCTTCTTTGATACGTGCTGGGAGAAAAAGTGTCCCGCCATGTTTGGAGATCAGCTTTGTCCAGGCCTTCTGGAGCTTTAAGGGTATTCCTTTCTTCCTCTCGACCACAGTTGTCACTACTTCCAAATGTGGTTGGAAATCACATTCTGTTACGCAATCAAACTGCGATGCTATCAGTGTGCAGAAAGTTTTCCAGACCTCCTACCTCCTGCTACATGATGCAGGTGCTGGCCTCTTTCGTGAATGTAAATGAGGGCTCTTTTTTTTTGCCTCTAGTGCTTACTCATGTGCATCATGTAGGCTTACTTGGCTTTATGATAAACAGATGGATTACTATTCTTTATTTACACTGTAATATCTTCTGCTGGTTTGATGGCAAGCAGAAAGATACGGGCGAAAAAGGGTCACGGGAAAGTATCTACAGGGCAAAGAATGAGCAGCCTGAGAAACACAAGTCTGCAGCCCTTTATTCTGAAAGCATTCACTCAAGAATACGGCCTCAAGCCGTAGTACTTAATCCTCTGTGTCTTCCATATGATACTCATTTCCATGTGTCTAACTATTGAGGTCCCGCGACCCACATGAGATCACACAGCTCCTGAAGTATGCCACTTGTGATCATTTCAACAGTCTTAGTTGCGCTCTCATTTAACACGGCGTCCGCGCTCTGCCAAGGCATATTTGGTGTCGAGCTTGACTATGTCTGCTTCTGCACATCCCTCCAGGGCCCCTTTCATACGTCTGAGTGTTACAGCAGGTCATGGCTGTCTCTTGGGAAGGAAAGAAGATACCGTTGTGCCTGGGTGGCTTTAGGACCGAGGGTGGATGATGGAGATGGATGTGCTGGAACATGTGGGGATGTTTTCCCTCACTGACACCGACAGAAATCATACAATCATCAGCATTTCATATCTCTGTTCATCCATACTCATGTCTGCTCCTCCCATCTCAGAACAAGCCTAACTCTAATTCTAACTTCAACCAAAACTACTTACAAAAAGGCTGTTTAAAAAGAAAGAAAGAAAAGAGATATCTAACCAAAACTTTCAAGCTTTTACAAAATATCATGACTCTAAACGCTCGAAACCTCAACCTGTTTCTGAAAAAGATGGCTGGGAATGTTTTCATTTCACTCTATTCGCTGTGTGGTTTCCTGAGACACTTACGTTGCTCAGATGAGAGGTTTTTTTGAGAAAGCTGTGACCCATTCTGAACAGGCAGGTGTAACACTGTCTCCCATCATATAGTAATTATAACTGACTCAAATATGATAAATAAAACCTCTTTAATATGTCTTTTATGTGAAAGAAAAAGATTTAGGAATTTACACTTTAAGGCGTTTTTTATATATATTCATTCAGTTAAGTCATTACATTCATATTACAACTTGATTTAACAATCTGCATAGAATAATACATTTAATAGATGTTTTACACTTTTAATGCAACCAAAGTTAAATTCATTCATTCTTTAAAAAACTCAACTAAAGACAAAATCATTTAAAACATAAAATACACTTGGTCACTGGCCAGCCACATATAGTCTAAAATCAGTGCTTTGCAGCATCCTGACGTGCTAATGAAAAACAAAGAACATCGGACACGAGCTCCTGGTTTGTGTCACTGCAGCTGCTAAGTTGCAGAGATATTTTTGGTTTGTGAAGAAGAGGTGTAAAAAAATGCTGGAGTGTGACCTGCCTGTGGCTGCTGTAAGTGTCTGCATTAAAGGACTTTGTTTACTTCAACGTGTTGCTGAGCATTTCTGTATCGGCCCAGACCAGACAGGAGCAGCTGCCTTCATGCATCAGTTTCAGTAAAGCTGTGTTTCCCAAACTTTTTGGCTCGTGACCTTTTAAAAGGGTCGTTAATGGCTTTGCCTAAATCTTACTTGACATTCAAAGTGCCGAAAAATATATTTGATGGGAATACATCTGACTCTTTTCAGAGGTCATGACCCAGTTACTTAAAAAATAAATGAATAAAAATCTGCAGACGTGAACATCATCTATCTAATCATGATGCTTGTAAAAGCATGATGGCAAATAAGAAGTAAAGAGGCTTTAACCTTACTTAACTGCAGTCCTCACATGGCAGAGCACGGTAGATTAAAAATAAAACTTGAGTCATGATTTCAGAGAAGAGACGTTGCTGCTGAGGTATTTAAACGTATTTTAGGGGAAAGCTATTAGATTCCATTTTATTGAAGAGAAGCCAGGCAAAGTGAGAAACTCACAGCCAGAGAGATGAGTAGCATGAGTAGCACTGCAGGCCACAGGGGAAATATGTAATTTTGGTTTTTTGTTTTTTTTTCTGCACAGATTCAAGCTTGAAAACAGCTTCAATATGTTTTGTCTTTATTTCATTTTCTAAATTGTAACATCTCACTTTTGTTCCAAGACCTATTTAGGCTGGCAGCATAATTTCTGAGGTGATGTAAGGTAGTGTGACCTGAACACGTGGGAGGGCTACTTTCATTTCTGTATAACCTTAAAGTTGACCTAACATTTCCTCATTTTCTGTCAAATGAATAAGATCAGAAATGATTTAGAAATCTGTAAAAAAGAAGAAGAAGAAGAAGAAGAAGAAGAAGATTTTCTGTTGTTTTTTTTTATCAGGCAAATTGTTGCTTCTGTTCAGGAATGCAAGTAAATGACTGTAATTCTCAGATAACATTAATTGTATTTTTCATTTTATTTTCATTGCAAATATGAATTTGATTAAAGCGCCTGCACGTGCTGACAGATTTCAGAAGCATAAAAGTTCATTTGGTAATTTTCGAAGGCATGCTCTAATCACTGTATATATAAGTTATATCTGTTCTAGGCACATTACAATGGAGAGCAGTCATATTAAACATGAATTAAGTTCCCAATAATGAGGTCAGTGTATGCAAAGTAATCCCCGTGAGCCAAAAGCTCAGGCACAGACTGCTCCAAACACAGTTTCCGACAGTTTTTTCTAATGACCTCAATGAGAGGGGATAACCTTAACAAAATCGCCTCACCTCTTCTCAAGAGGGGCAGCCAATCACAATAAAGGTGGCTTCGAGGAGCTCGTTTCCAACAGTGGGTGGAGTGAACTCAGTAGAAGGTAAATAAGGCATATTTGAAATGTGAATTTCTACTGCACTCCTGCAGAGTCCAAGAATATAAACAGATTTATAAATGAGTTATTGTCCCGCTTAAACTTCTTTGTTCAATATGAATTTGCATCACCAAATCACCTTGGTTTCTGATATTAAAAATATACTCAGTTCACTGAGTATACTTCAGTCTAGCTCTTAGTCTTCATTAATTCTCTCAGTCAACAGCAGAGCTGCCCAGACCTCATCCAGCAGGAAGCTGCGTGATGATAAAGGTGTATGCCCCTGCAGGTCTGTATGCACAGGCTTCCTCATGCATGTCAGACCAAGGCACACATCAAAGTCATCAACGTTTTCATTTTCATTCACAGCTGCTAGTGGCTCATCTTTACTTTTGCCCCACTGCGCCATCAACGGAAATAACCCTTTATAACAATAATGCCTACACAAACACAGAGGAGGTGACGGAGCGTCCTCGGTGGCATGAGTGAGGCCTGCGGTCTTTAACACAGTGAGAAACGCCTGGAGTTGATATTCATCTTGGTGAGGCCCAGATGTTTTAGAGGGGTGGACAGAGCAAAGGCAGCCTTCATGGGGATATCACACAGCAGGTCCGACTCCTCTCCGCACTCCTCCAGCTCGTACGTTGCGTCGTCCAGCATCTCCTTGTGACGGTGGCACACTTGCTCCACTTTGAGCCGATGGATCTCCACCCGCAGACGGATCAGCTGACGGGCCAGTCGGTTGTCCTGAACTTGCATTTCCCTCTGAGGGTAGAGGAGGGGTGGAGGGAGCGCGTTTGAGAAGAAAGTGAGTTTCAGTGTTCAGTTTAGCAGAACATATGTGGAAGTTTGGATTTGGATGGTGCCTATCTCCTCATCAAAGGGTAAAAATCATGTGGACTAGATGGGTTGCAGCTTATGAGAAAACAGGCACCATATTGTTTCGCAATCTGTGTGTTTAGTCTTCTTTCCCTTAAGTTAAGACAAGCAGTCATGCAAGCAAGATCACTGACACCTAAAGAGATGCCTATCTGTTTTAAAGGTGAAGTAGGAGATAGATAGCTATCTGTATTTCTCAAGAATGGATAAGGACTCTGTATTATTTATTTATTTACTTATTCATTAATTAGTTTTAATGATTGGAGATTATCAAGAAGTGCAAATTATTTCTCAGGGCGTGACGCATCTTTAGATAAAAATCAAATCAAATTTCTGGGGGAACTCACCAGCTCTTTTCTAAGATGCTCCAGGGCATCGTCCATAGTGTCAAAGCCACAGATGCTGCCCACAACCAGTTCTGACCTCCTCAAAATTGCCGGCACGGAAACGACTTCCTGTCCTCCTGATTCGGGACCGTCCGCGGAATTTCTTTCCTTCCACGCTCGGCTCTGTACGCGCTCCTGCCACTCGAGGTAGGACGGTCTGCGGGTCTGTAACTTCAGCTTCTCCGTGAGCGCTTTCACGCTGTCCAGATCCTCCGTGTCGCCCTCGGAGGACGAGCCGTCTCCAAGCTCCTTAAAATCCATCGGTGCAGCAGATTGCTGATACACGCTGAGCATTCAGGGAGCAGGCTCGCTTTCTGCGCTGGCAGCTTGGCGATTAGAGCGCAACAGGTCCATGCCTCCTCTCCTTTATAGGGAGAAAAAGCGCAGTGACCGCCCATCCCGCACAGGACAGGGAGGCTGGAGAGTTTGCAAGCTTTTGTCAGGCGAGGGAAAAAGATATCCTGAAACCAAAGTCTGAGATTTTATTACTGTGCATTCACAAGTTAAATGACTTAAAACTATTTAAAATAGTTTTACATTTATATTACAGGAGAAACTGCCAAAAGAAGAAACGAATACAGATCTATGCATGTATTTCCTGGACATCAGGTTGATGTGCAGGAATCGCTTTTCTCTTTCTGCTTGCCTTGCTTTGCATTCTGGGGTAGTTTTGATCTAAAAGTGGGTCAATTAACTGCGTGCACTGAAGTACAGATTAAATTTCCATCTGCAGTATGAAAATGGAAATAATCAAGTAAAGTACAACAAACCTGCGCCTGGATGTATGAGAAAAATCTATACATACTTACATACTTACACACAGTCAGGTGAAAAACCAAGTTTTCTGTTCAGCTATGTAAAACAGTAAGTAGCCTACAGGCTTACTGTGCAATTTCCCAACAAATTCCCCTCAAGGTCAGACTGAGCAATGCTCAGAAAAACTGCAAAAACCCAGGAGCTCCATCTCAGACTCTACAGGCCCCAGTTAGCATGTTAAAGGTTAAAGTTCATGACAATAAAATTAGAAAAAGACAGAACACGTTGGCTTCTTTGGAAGGGTTGCCAGGAGAAAGCCTCCTCTCTAAAAATAACATGGCAGCACAGCTTAGGTTGGCAAAGTTGCAAATGAACAACCCATAAGACTTCTGGAACAACATCCATTTGTTTGTCCATAACGCACAGCACCATGTTTGGAGACACCCAAACATAACTTATCAGCCCAAACCCCTTATACCAACTGTGAGCATGGTGGTGGAAGTGTGCTGATTTGGGCACCTAGCAGTCACTGAGTCAACCGTGAGCTCCTCTGTATACCAATGCAGAATGAAATGTGGAGACATCTGTCCAACAGATAAAAATTGGCCAAAAAAAAAAAGCAAAAGAATTAATGTGCTGCAATGATCCAGTCAAAGTACAAAACTCAACCTGACTGAAAAGAGCTGAGCATGAATGAATTCCTGCAAACCTCAATGAGCTGAAGCAATGCTGTAAAGACGAGCGGGGCTAAAAACTCTTCCACAATGATGTGACACATCGATAAAGTCAAACAGAAAACTGCCAGAGGTACTTCTACAAGCTTCTGAATCATGGAGGTGGAACCCACCATGACTGCATATAAAACTTACTGGATGCATATCTAAACTAGTTATTTTAGGCCTATGTTGGTCACTTTTTTCTTTCATTTTAAAACTTGTTTGTGGTGTGTTTTCTTGCATCAGTGTTCCTGTTTTTATTATTGTGGTTTATGCTGCATGAATTATATTCCCTGGGGCAAAATGTGTGTTTAAATGGATGGATGGGATAGGACAAAGCATCATATTTTCCACTTGGTTCAATAGCCCACACGTGGGTGCGCTGATACTATGTACTCTATTACGTTACGTTTACTCTTTACAATAAGGCTAGATACTTATTTATATATTTTACAGGTGACTTTATTTAATGCAAAACAGCTCAAATTGCAAAATATAATGAAACTAGTCAAAGCTGAAAGTTGTAGGTTCAGTACCAGCTACACTTGTTCACACTGTAATGCATCGTAATACCAGCAAAGTGATACTGTGTCAATATTTTGTAGCTGACAGATTTCAACAGTTACACACAGCAAAAGCCAACTTGGCAGATGAGTTGTGATTGACGATTTTTTGTGCTTGAGTATGGCGCCATCTAGTGACAACCTAATATACTACAGGTACTTCACAGTGGCTCCCCCCCCCCCCCCCCCCCCTCTCTGCAGTGCGCACAAGTTGTGATAAGTGTCACTTCTCACTCACTGTCTCAGGAAACGTAGACTTCCGCCTTTTGTCGCCTAAAGCAGCACATTTTCCACTCCCACGGCAGTTAAGCTTAGCCAGCTGTGTGTGCAGAGGTGTAGCCACATAAGAGGACGACAATGTTCAGGAAAATATGAAGCTTCTTCTATTTATAGACTTCTTATCGCCAATCAAACAGAGCGCGGCTGCAACGCTGCCCAACCAGCTGTGCGTGCAGAGGAGGAAGCCCGCTTTCGTTTTCTTACAAGAGAGGCGAGGACGTGATTGAGGTGCTCGGCCACTTCTGTAGTTTAGAAAGAACAGAAACAAAGTTCTGCAGACGGACTTTGGGTGTTTGAAGGGGAGCTGATGGAGTTTGCTGAGCACATTAAGACGGCCAATGTGGAGGATGTTGTGCTCCGACAGCCGCTGCAACCCCCGAGCAGAGGAACCCTGTGCATCACCGGCCACCACCTGCTCTTCTCGGACAGGGAGGAGAGTGACTCCCGGCAGGTTTTATTGCTCCTTAGGAACATCGATGCCATTGAGAAAAGGTGAGGGAGGATTGAGGTCAGAAAGGTGATAAGGAACCAGATCAAAAACGTGTCTTATTAAGAAAAGTAACGAGTATCCTGCAAGAACAATGTCGCACTTTTCTCTATCTCGATTATTTTTTAATTGATTAAATTGATGATTAAATATTTGATGGTGGACTTGTGATTCTTAGAACTTATTTATTATGATTATAACTCGCATGATCAAACCAGTAATCACACTAATCAACACGAAACGGTGTGAACTTGCCGGTAATTCCTCTGATCTCTCATTCCTTCCTCAAATCTTTTTTAACCAGTGTGGAAAACCTTACGGGCTATTCCGGCTTCTTCTCTAATGCAAGCCACAGTGAAAGGTTGGACATCCTCTGTGTTGCCATGTCATGCTGTGTGTTGCTCTTGATGCAATTCTGAAGAAGTAACATTTCCCAACAAGATTAATGCAACGTTTTTTTCCGTTTGCCACCCTCCACATGCTCAGAGCTGTGTACTGCTTGCAACTAACAGCTTTTTTTCTTCGTAGCTCTCTGAAACCTTTTGTTAGGTATTGCCACCCCCCCCCCCCCACACACACACACACACACACACACACACAACCTACCTGACTCGTTTTGCCCACTTTTTCTGCTGCAAGTCGAGCCTCATGCACCGCCATAGGCAATAAATGGGGCTCTGCACCCCCTCTTCAGAGGGGGTGCATGTTTTCTTTTGTATAAGAATCATATATGTGTGTGTGTGTGTGTGTGTGTGTGTGTGTGTGTGTGTGTGTAGGATGTCTGGTTCATCTGGAACAATTACGATGAAGTGTAAAGATCTGCGTGTGCTCCAGCTTGACATCCCAGGCATGGAACAGTGTCTCAACATTGCACACTCTATCGAGGTACACAACTAATGCAACCTGAAACACACAGGCCAGACACAGGCACAAGAAAATAACTGTTGGTCTTAGAGTAGCCTGCTATTTTTCTGCATATGTTTTTCACTTCTTTGCATGTATCGGTAATCTCTCTTTAACTTTCTGCAGACACTGTCCTGTCTGGACTGCGTGTCCGCAATGTACCCTTTCTTTTACCGACCTGTTGATCTCAGCCTGCCGGAACAGTGGGGTCTCTCATCTCCTGAAATGCACTACAGTCAGATGAAGGAACTTGTAAGCAACATATAAAACTCTGTATGCTTGTTTTCTGCTGTAGATAATTTAATACTTGTAGATACAGACATTTTTCAGGTAACATTTTCCAATAATGTCCCTACAACCACATGACAGGAAAATGCCAGGGAAGTGTAGGGGTCGGGATTCAGGATATCCTTCTTGCTTAGCTTTCATTTGTTTTCCCCTTAACTTCAGAATGTGTTGCACACAGCTTGAATTCATGTATAACACACCAACGTCTTCCCGTGGGAATGGCATGTTGCTATGGTGAAGGGTCGCAGCTGAGGGCAGCATTTTTGCATGTGTTTTACAGACACAAAATTCCCAGAACATGTAGGATATCTGTGCTTTTAACCAGACCAGCCTGAGTAGTGTTTTTCACCCATGATAAAGTGGCTGGAATTTGCAAGTCCCAATTATTTCTCTCCCACCGACTCTTTCCATCACGACAGGAGCTGAGCTGTTCTGTGTAGTTATAAACTACGAGCTTCAACCATTCTTACAGAGTTTTTAAGAATACCTTTTACAATTTAGGGAACTTGATGATTAAGTTTCTTTGATAAAATTAAGAAAAGTGAGAAAGTTGTTATAGCGGTAAGGCAAACAGAGCTATAGTGATTTAGCTTAGCCTGATACATTATAGGAGAATTCTTCAACAGCAATGATGGTGAAAGAAGCGTGACACCTTACTTTGGCGCAGACCGGTGATTTGATGCACGGTTTCTATGGATTTATGTCATTGTGATGTTTCAAATAAGAGTGCAGGGATGTTTTAGGATAGTTGCTGAGTGGCTTCCAGAAGGACTTTAGTTTAGCTTAGTTTACAAAAACATTAGAAGTAGCTGTAAACAGCTGATCTGGCGCCCTGCAAGGATAAGAATCAGTGAGCTTCAGAAGCAACATTTCTGAAGCTCACTGATTACTATGCTGTATTTTTTTTATTTTACCTGTTTTTATAGGCAGGCTCCTCTGGTCACCAACCTCACAGTGCCAAAAAGACTTAAAAAGACTTAAAAAGAGACATGCCCCACGTTAGGTTTTGTGCACATTAAGGAAAGCAGATATTCAGTAGAGGTCTTTGAAAAGAAGCTTTCTTTACTTGGGAGAGAGCCGAGCTACTGTTTACAGTACTTATGCTTAAGTAACCAGCTGGTTAGAGTACATTTTTATTTGTTATATTGAGGAAATGGTACCTATTCATGAGGTTAACCGATTAGAATCAAGTTCCACAATTTGGGTTTTCAGGACTGCACCTAATCAGGTGTGGGTACTACTGAGAAAACATGTCCCTAAAAGAGGCCACACAGGAGTGATCCTGCAGTCTGGACATGAAGAAAGGTTCAGATCTCCCTAAAATCATCCCTGAGTTCATCAACTGGAAAACAGTCTGTCCAGCAGTAGTCATGGTCTTTTATTTTTCTTAATCTCTTACTAAGAAATCAAATAAGCCATAGTAGGGCAGTTGTTATTACTTAAAGATCCACTAAGGATTAGCTTGGAGCATAAGCACACGCTTTATGCAAAATAAAAATAACGGGACTTTCCTCACCTATGAACTGGACTACTCCCAGTCCAGCTCAGCTCAAAGAGTCCCCTGTGACTTTAGCAACCGGGAGGTTAGCATGAATAATAACAGGTTACTTGATACTAAAGCTCACATTTTCCTTTATCGCCTTCTCTCTCTCACTTTTTTTCAGTATGAGAAGTGGAGACTGAGCACCGTGAACAGAGATTACTCGGTTTGTCCCTCCTACCCTCCGGCAGTCATCGTCCCAAAAAGCATAGACGACGACACGCTGAAAAAAGCAGCCAAATTCAGACAGGGAGGACGTTTCCCTGTTCTCTGCTACTACCACAAGAAGAACGGCATGGTGAGGTGATTTAGTGTTCACTTTTAGTGTCACGGTTTGTGGCAGAATGGCTAAAAGCAATATAAAATGTCCAAAAAGTCCAAACATGAACAGAAAACATCCGAGGAAACAAACAATCCAACGACTAACACAGGGGAGACAGGGGGACAATATATAGTCGAAGGAAGTGGGAACGGCTGAGGACAAGACACGGGTGAAGAGAATCAAGACACAGGATAAAATATAGCTGACTACCAAAATAAAAGAACTGATTTGCTGAACATGGTGAGCTTGACACAGGAGGATAGACCAGTACTCAGAGGAAAGAGAGTGAAACTAACACTCATAAAACCAGTGAACAGAAGAAAACTGTCAGAAAACTGCAACACTTGAAACCAGGAAGCCATAGAGAAACTCATTCGATAATGATACAAAATACAAGAGAGCCAAAATCAAAGCAATCACACGAAAATAAAAGAATTTAAAGTCCCAAATTAAAAAAACTGTTATGGTTAAGGCTACACATTTGACTGAACATTGTTAACAGGATGAAAAATGTTGTAGGTCATCATGCGCAGCAGTCAGCCGCTGCTAGGAGCCAATAGGAAGCGCTGCAAGGAAGATGAGCTGCTCCTCCAGGCTGTGATTGAGGGTTCGGACAAAGGCTACATAATTGACACTCGCTCCATGCAGCAGGCTCAACAGGCCAGGATGACAGGTGGAGGGTTTGAGTCTAAATCGTTCTACGACCGCTGGAAGAGATTTCACAGACAGATGGAAAGGTGTGTTTGCTGACTGTCTGCTAATACTGATTTGTCAAACTTGCTTTGCTACACACTGCCTCATATGTGTGCAGGGGTAAAGCTCTCCAGGAGAGCCTAATTAAACTGGTGGAGGCTTGTGGTGACGAGTCCAACAACATGGACCGCTGGCTCAGTAAGCTGGAGAATTCAAAGTGGCTGTCGCACGTCCAAAATGCTCTTTCTACTGCCGGCCTGCTGGTGGAGTGTGTGGAGAGGTATGAATAACACCCACACTCTTATGACTTGGAAAACTTTATGGTAATATCTTGTGACTAATTCAATTTTATCTGGAAAGTACCAATTTACAGCAACTCCCATCTCAATGTGCTTTTTATTGTAAAGACTCTATAATATTAGAGAGAAAACCCACCGAGGATCAGCACTTTGTGACAGTGGGGAGGAAGAAATTACTTTTAACAGGAACAGAGCTCGGGCATAATCAGGATTAGGGACAGGCAGCTATCTGCCTTGACTGCTCTAACTCTAAGCTTAGTCTTTAAACTTTCCTTTTTGCTAAAGCATATAGTTAGGGCTGGATCAGGTGACCCTGAATTCTCCCTTAGTTATGCTGCAATAGGTGTAAGCTGCTGGGGGATTCCCATGATGCACTGGGCTTTTCTTCTTCACTCACTGTGTTAATAGACCTCTCTGCACTGAATAATACTTGTTATTAGTCTCTTTCTCTCTTCCACATTATGTCTTTATCCTGTTTTTCTTCTCTCTCCTCAACCAATCACAGCAGATGGCCCCGCCCCTCCCTCAGCCTGGTTCTGTTGGAGGTTTCTTCCTGTTAAAAGGGAGTTTTTCCTTCCCACTGTCGCCAAAGTGCTTGCTCATAGGGGGTCATGTGATTGTTTGGCTTTTCTCTGTATGTATTATTGTAGGGTCTACCTTACAGTACAAAGCGCCTTGAGGTGACTGTTGTTTTGATTTGGCGCTCTATAAGTAAAATTGAATTGAATTGAATGTAGACACAAGGAAGTGAGGGCAAGTCAACAACCACTTGTTTTAAATCTTGAAGAAACAGAAAGAAGGCCATAACTGTCTTCCTTACACACAGGTTTGTTTTTCTTGTACATGTTAATGAGTGTTGTTTCTTCCAGGGATGGCCATTCTGTTCTTGTTCACGGCTCTGAAGGGACAGATTGCTCTTTGCTCATCAGCACTCTGGCTCAGCTCATCATGGATCCATGCTGCCGCACAGTGGAGGGCTTCTTGGGACTGCTGGAGAGAGAGTGGATACAGGCGCGTGCCAGGTTTTAAGTTGGGGAGGATTACGAAGAATTTTAAATGTCTTTTTTTCTTGATTTGCTCCCATAAATGTTGTCGAGAATCCAAAGAAATGCATTGTAACATCGGGGATCTCTGTCTACTTCTGACACGAGTGTCCAAACAAGCCGTGAGCTTTTAAAAATAGAAGCACACCCAGCGACTACAGGACTGAGCCTATCTGTTGCCACAAAATTAGATCCTAAAAGCTGACATGTGTTTGTGTGTTTGCAGGCAGGACACCCGTTCCAGCAGCGATGCGCTCACTCAGCTTACTCCCATGCTCGTCTCCAGCAGGAGTCTCCGGTGTTCCTGCTGCTGCTGGACTGCGTGTGGCAGCTTTGGCGGCAGTTTCCCTTGGCTCTGGGCTTCTCTGAGGCGCTGCTCTTGCGACTGGCGACTGAGGTTTATGCCTCGGATTATGGCACCTTTCTGTGTAACAGTGATCAGGAAAGGTCAGTTTTTTCTACATATTTAAAGATTGCTGCCGAGTGTCTTCATTTCAAACTAAGATTCACACTTTGTTTGCCCTTCAATCAGGTGTGCCTTGGAAGTAAAGGAAAGGACTCACTGCTTGTTCCGGGCTCTGCTAAGGCCCACGGAGAGGGATTACTACTCTAACCCCCTGTATGAACGCACTGAGCTAGCAATCTGGCCCTCAGTTCATCCTCAGTCCCTGCAGCTCTGGAAAGGTGAGCTTTGCCCTGCACTTGTTTTCAGACCTCATCTTTTTTAGCCTTTAATGTAATTGCAGTGTTGCTGTTCTGAGCTTATGTTGTTACCACTTTAGTTTAGTTTAAGTGTTGGTGCTCACTCTGCCCCGCTGTCTGACCCTCAGGCTATTTTTTGAGGTGGACCCAGCAGGTTCGTCACCTTGAAGAGGCTCAGGAGGAAATCAGGAACATGGTCATTGAGTGGGGGAAGTTAGCACGCAGCTGATGCCTCGTTCGTGTGAATGAGGTGGGATCACATGGTTCCAAGGAGTTAAAACAAAATACCTGATTTTGATTTGACCTGTCGCCTTCAAGGTTGCCCGCTGGGCACTTCTGGACTGTTTTCGCCCTGGCTGAAACTTGTAGATCACTCTGAACCTGGGAGTCCCAGTCTTATTGCACACCATGGATTTAAAAACGTCTATGCCAATATGATCCAGCTTTTATTAAAGATACTTACCTGTGAAGAGGACAGTGTACCAGACCAAACAGCAGACTCCACAGTGTTCCAGTCAGGTGAGGAGTGTGAGTGCGTTGAAAAGGCAAGACGATCTTCATGTTCCTCCCTTAGAATGATATTCAAGTTGTAGGCTCACGATTTTAGATGTGTTCCAACACGCATCACATTCAGAAATGTGCAGGGGGCAGAAGAATTCGATGAGGATTAGACTGACTTGGACAAAACCGTTAGATTTTGGATACATGTCTAAATTCACCTGTTTCACAAAGCTGTGGATACCCATTGTTAGATATGTTAAGCAGGAAAATGGCACACTGAATTGTAACTAAAATGTTTTTCAAAGAAGGAAAAATCACCAACAGTGAAGCTGTCCAACCACTCAGCTCTGTTTACCGCAGTGGAAAATCTTAGTCTTTTTGAAGACGTGTGAAGACTTGCCTTCAAAACGGCAGTAAAGACGTAACAGTATAGAGTATATGAAGTGTCCCTCCTACCTCAGTCAGACTCAGACCAGTTTAGCAGAACAAACAGAAATGGCTGGCGTCCTCGATGCTTTATATTTAGACAGGATCTTAAAACCGCAGCGGTCCGGAGGTGACACAAACTTGAGAGAAAGATCAGCTAAATTTAAATTAGGTGCTTTTTATTGACAGAGTTGCAGAACTTTGTGATCCTACCTTGTGTGAATTAGAGAAGATGAACCTGATGAATGTTAACAATATGCAATGCCTAATGTGTTTTAATGTACAGTATTTTTTACACTTGCATAAAAGTTTTCTTACAAAAAATGTGGTGCTTGTGTTATTTTAATACACTAGGCTTGTGTTTCGGTCTAGCATTTTCATATATATTTATCCCATATTGTGTTAAATAATGATTGATGTTACTCTGATTTCTCTTTTCTAACCTGTATGCTAAGATAGCCTGACTGCCTTATGACTATAGATTTACATTTACTAGACTGAAGCAGGAGTACCTTTACAGCTCCCCATGCATCACTATGAACAGGCATATTTCACCAACATGTCTAAGTGATTCCTTCAGAACTCTGGAGCTGTTAAATACAGAGGACAAAACTTGCCAAAGCTTTGTTATTTTTCCAGTGTTTAGCATAATTGCAAAGGAATAATGATTTCATGATATGTATTCACTCATAAATATTATGAATAGAAGTCAGCTGTATAACAGACACACCTCCCAGTCCTGTTAAGCTCAGCTAAACACTCTTCACAATGCAAATCCCTGTGCACAGCAAGTCAGCATGTTTGCACACACGTTGCTTTGCACGCTGGAGACTGTAGTGCTGCTCAGTCAGGAGCCACAAGCCCTGGTGATTACACAAAGTGGAGAAGAACCACATAGCCCAGCATGACTTAACGCACCTGCTTATTTATCCAGCTTGACTGGGTGAACTGAAACGGTGACCAATGGGCTGGTAATCTTTTTGATTCTCACCCCTAAATGCTGTCTTATCAGCTCTTATTTTATAGATTAGTTTAGTGGACTAGTTGTGAATTCACTGTTACATCTGCTGCTTGTGGAACAAGAATCATCTGCCTGGGATTCTTTTTCTGAATCATAAGGACACAGGTAATACATTTCCCCCTTTTTTAAAACATTTCGAAACATCTTGTTTGTGTCCAGGTGTCATTCGAGAGATTTTAAAGGGTTTGGTGTAATATATTTGCTCTGCTTAAGTTTGGTGTAACTTTGTCAAGGACTGCTCCTGGACATGAAACCGGGTGTGCGGGTCTGTGTGCCCTCTGCGGCGGTGCTGGGCCTGTTTTGCCGAGGCTGTCTCAGCAGGTCGCGGAGCTGGCCCGGCCGCAGCTTCAGTTCCACCTCCAGGGAGATGAGCAGGTGGAACAGCCAGGACGCCAGCCCCCCATCTCCTCAGGAAAACGTGCGCGTGCTCATCACAGGTGATGCAAATTTCCATCCATCATTAACGCACAATAGTTGCTTGTGTGTGACGTCGATGTATTCAGGAAAGGACTTTTCCACAGTTGCCCAAACACTGAGCCTGGGAAGCTGCCGTTGTTTTCTACCACTTTCACTGCGCTGCCTCTGTTCTGAATTGTTGTGAGAGAGAATGAGTCGGATCGTTTCCGAGCAGAGCCCCAGTTTCAGATCAAATCAAGTGTAGAAATATGATAATGAAGAATTCGTTTTACTGGAGTATCAGTGTGAAATGCTACAAACATGTGCTGCAGGGTTTTTTGAGTTGTGTTCACTTTGCTCCAACAGCGGGAGCCCATTTTGATTCATCACAATAGAGTGTGTACAGACAGTGCTAGTGAAATAAAAGGGCCAATGGGTGACTGTGGGGAGAATAATAGCCTGCTGTCACTTTTTGTCCTAGGATCAACAAACAAAAAGCTTTATTCATCTGAAAGTGAAAACCAACAACATGGATTTGACTTTTATCGATTTACCAGTCCTCCACAAATACAGATTATCTGTGTGCACAGGTAGAAAGCTAACGCCTGCCTTTGTCTGCAGGTGGGCTTGGGCAGTTAGGTGTGGGACTTGCACAGATGCTGAGGTGAGATTGTAGAAATTCCTGAGATCTTGAAACTTGCTAAAAGGTTTGAAGTTTAAATATCATCATACTTTTGTTAATGTCTAGAAAACAGTATGGAAGGGACAATGTAATCCTGTCAGACATCAAGAAGCCTCCACCTCACGTTTACGCCAATGGTATGTAAAATCTAATTCAAGTATGCATATTACTTTAAAAGTTACCGATTACTTTACTTTTTTTCTGGCATCACTGTTGTTTTTTAGGCCCGTTTGTATACGCTGATGTTTTGGACTACAAACACCTCCGAGAACTTATTGTAAACAATCGCGTCACTTGGCTGGTCCACTACAGCGCTCTGCTTAGTGCTGTGGGTGAGGCTAATGTGGCTTTGGCACGAAAGATCAACATCACAGGTCTGCTTGAACATGCACATCCTTTACACATAACCAGGTTTTAAGGAACAATCAGGGTTGAACTCGTGCTCTCTTCTTTTCTGCCCATCCAGGCCTACATAATGTGCTGGACTTGGCCTTAGAGAACTGTTTGCGCCTCTTTGTCCCCAGCACTATTGGGGCATTTGGTCCCTCTTCTCCACGTGACCCGGCCCCTGACCTCTGTGTTCAAAGACCTCGAACCATCTACGGCGTGTCTAAAGTGCATGGTGAACTGATGGGGGAGGTAAAATGTTTTTTGTACACGTGCTTACAGAGACGCCTGTGACTCCATTTCATTTTCAATCAGCTTCTCTTTCTTTAGTATCTCCATCATAAATACGGCTTGGACTTCCGCTGCCTGCGTTACCCTGGAGTGATATCAGTTAACACACCTCCTGGTGGTGGAACTACAGGTATTACCTGTGTGTGTTGTGCAAATGTACTCCAATCCATTGGATGTCATGGACTAAGTGCTCCGGACCTCTGTCTTCGCAGACTACGCTGTTCAGATCTTCCATGATGCTCTCAGCACAGGTCACCATGAGTGCTACCTGCGACCCGACACCCGTCTTCCCATGATGCATATCTCTGACTGCCACCGTGCCACGGTAGAGTTCATGCAGGCTCCGGAGTGCCAGCTGTCACTGCGCACCTACAACATAGCTGCCATGAGCTTCACCCCTGAAGAGGTGGCCCAAGAAATCCGCAAGCATCTCCCTCACCTCAAGGTCACCTACAATCCTGACACTGTCCGCCAGACCATTGGTATGGTATCTTTTTGTTTTTAAACCACTGGTTGGACTGATAATAAACCAATATAAAACTAAATTGTCCTTGCTGGTTTTTGCAGCAGACAGCTGGCCTGTAAGATTTGATGACACCAATGCCAGGAGAGACTGGGGCTGGGCGCCAGCCTTCGGGCTTGAGGAGTTGGTGTCGGACATGCTCCGCTCCATCCGAGACAAGAGGACCAGCGAGGGTTTGCCAGTCAGCTAGCAAAACCTGCTGCACCAAGACTAACCAATGCCCTACCTACCACTGACTTTTCTTCAGTCTACATTTACCAACAGCACACTTTGTTTTACTTCACTTTTACAAATTGTCAACCAGTATCATCTGTTTGTCTGGAGCATTGCTGCACCGTGCCAGGGACTGATTGTAAAATGGAAATTCTCAGTCATAACCTCTTTATATTCAGTGGAAAGTGAGATGTCAAACACGTGTGCACACACACACACACACACATGCACACACACAGACACACACACACTTCAGTCTTTTCAGGGAATCAGATGCTGTCAAACCTTCTCTTCATCTTTGTGGTTTTTATTGTTCTCATGGTATAAGCATCCCTTTACACATGGGCATGTTGCCTCAGGTGGAACAGAAACGTTTCTTAAGCTTTAAAGAGTTTCAGATGTTGATCACATGCATGAGCACACGAGCGTGTTTCAGCGTCTGTTACAATATCTAACACAATATGGACAAGTTCCACGTGTAGAACAACAAATCTGTTGGACATTTTGAATCCAGGATCATCTGGAATGACTGACTCAGTTGACTTTGGACTGTAATGAAAAATCATGTATCCTGGCTGTTTTGTAAAGCACTCTTTTATAATATAGGCTATCAAACGAAACTCACAGTACATACAACCGCACTACCTTTGCCGTGGCACAGAACAGGAAGCCTTTACTTTTTTGCCAGCGGTGTGATTACAAATATGAATGAGTAACAGTATCAAATGAGGCCGTATTTACTTAGGAAAACAATATATTAAAAATGCTGTGTACTTTGAATCAGACCTTTAATAATAAAAATGTTATTTACCCAAAGAGCATTGAATACCGTACGCTGCCAAAGTTTCTTTTTTCTGTGTCGTTTTTGCATCCAAAACACCCGATCAGCTTAAAAACAAGAACGCTATAAAATGAAAAAATTAACTTCTATTTAAGAAATAGTTAAAGTTGTCTCATATGCTTTCATTCTCTAATTTGTTTGAGTAACATATACAAAATTAAGGTAATCACCAGCCACTTTGTTAGGTACACCTGTTCTAAATATCTAACTAGCCAGTCACACCGATTAAGGCATGTAGAAACAGTCCAGATAGTCTGCTGGAGTTCAAACCAAGCATCTGACTGGGGAAGAAACATGATTTAAGACACTTTAAATTGTTATTTTCAGACTGGCTAGATTTTCCAACACAGACATTTCTAGGATTTACAGAAGTCTAAAAAAGAGAAAACATCAAGAGAGTGGCCGCTCAGGTGAAAATCTAGCGAACAGGAAGGCAACAGTATATTAAACAAAACAAAACAAAACAAAACAAAAGAAGTTATAACCAAGGTCTGCAGACAAGCATCTCTGAATACACAACACATCAACGCTTGTAGCAGATGGGTAACAACAGCAGAAGACTACACTGAGTCCTACTGGGTGAGTTAAAAACAGGAAACTGAGGCTACAAGTCACACAAGCTCAGCAAATTTGGACAAAATAAGACTGGAAAAGCATTGCGTGGTTGACAAGTCTGGGGGATTACTGCATGTAAACACAACTGGTTCTCTTACAGAAAAAGCAATTAGTCTCAGTTTCAGAAATCTAATTTAATGATCGTCATTATGATGCATGCAAATGTTTAGTATTCTGTAGGAAATGGACCACCAGTTGACAAAAGCAAACTAAAAAAATGTTACTGAAGTTGCTTTGAAGGACAAAAAACTGATAAAAATGTTCAATTATTTCCCCAATTACCACAAGAGTGATGATATAAATGACAGATTACCTCTTATTTTTTATTCCAACATAACACTTGTTTTGCTGCATATATTAATGCAGAATTTTCATGGGAAGCTCTTTAATTTGATCATTTTTTGTTTTTCTCATTTGTTTATCTGAGCATTTATTCTTACTGGTGAATGGCGGTTGGTGAGGTTCAGGTTTTGACAAGCCCCTAAATGGACAATGAATAAAAACAAAATACCTTTTTAAATCCACAACATTTGAGAAAAACCAGTTTAAACCAAGGTTTGGGTTGTAATAATATCTGTGCAAGCTGTCTCTGCATATTGAGGCACATTCTAGTCTGCCATATTTCGTGCATCAGGTGATGAGCGGAATCTTCTTCCTCCTCCTCACTGTAACTGCAGTACCTGTTGCTTCCTGTGGGGGCACTCCATTCATCCGGCTCGTCACCCTGAATTTCACCGGCGGACCAGCACACAGCTTTCTCCACAGCACAAGTTACGATCCATTTCACCTAAAATGGACGCGGGATTCTTCCGCGTAAGTTCTTCAAACTTTTATCTTTGTATTTGGTATATTATTATTTAGCTGCATGTAGATCTATATACGTTTTATGGGATGGATGTTTCCTATGTGTCTTCAGTGAAGAGCCATGCAGCTAGCTAAACAGCGGTCAGGGCTTCGACTATCAACTGGGAGCCAACAGTCTCAGGATTTGCATTTAGTCTGCTTCACTTGGTGTATTCTGGGAGTTGTTGCGTGTTCCCTATATTGATGTTTTCTGTCTTATAATTTATGAAAGTGTGTAACTTCTTACGTTAAAACCCCGTACGTGTTATTTTACAGACAAATTTACAGGAAATAGACGAGTCAAGTTAGCTAGCTAACTAAAGATGGCGCCCGGGCGGTGCATCGCTCCTGTCTCCATGAGCTAGTCACGACTGCTGCTGTGCTGGCCTTAGCAAGCCCTCCGTGTTTGCTGAATAATGACATTAATGTGTCTTTTAATATTCTGTCAATGTCAACTCCGCTGTCAGTCAAAGTAGCCTTCGGACTGTGCCTATTATTAGCCTGTGCGTTCGCTTTCGAGGATTAAGCAAGTGGTTAGCATGGCTAATGCTAACCGACTGGTGTCAGTGTCGCCTGCGGCTCAGTTGGATGAGCTAAAAAGAACATGAAGTGGCGCTCTAGGGAACACACGTGTCTTAAGTATTTATTTTAAGACACGTTAGCTTGAGCAACGTAATGTTTTTCCATCTTAAACTTTGACTCTCGTTAATAATGTTATCGGTAAGTAAGACTGCTGTAACTAACATGGGCCCAATAGTGAGGAGGCTGTGCAGCTTGAGACTAAAAACACTGTTCGAGACGGGTTTCTGTTCTTCTCTGATTTGACATCTCCGATGAAAGCTGATCATCACGAGTCCGCTGATGTTGGCTGTTATTTCTGCAGGGTACGAGTGCGGAGCAGGACAACCGCTTCAGCAACAAGCAGAAGAAACTGCTGAAGCAGCTGAAATTTGCAGAATGTTTGGACAAAAAGGTAACATTTGTTTTTACATTTTATTTTCCTCAAATAACTGTTAAAAAAATCATGTTAAATAGTTATCTGCAAACTTGAGGCAGTTTATGGCAATCTGTGTAGCCTGGACATTCATACACCACAGGTATGAGGGTGTCTGTGAGAGACATTTTAATGGCCACCACCTCACCAGGCCTGTGATTAATGAGCTTAAGTCAGGTTTTTTTTTTTTTTTTTTTTAATCCGGTAGCCAAAAATAAAAGGTAAATGTTCATTTTTCTGTTAATTAGTCATTACTTTAACTTTATTTATATATAACTTGTTTATATTTTTAGTCTCCACCCAAATGCCGTTTTTGATCCTTTGCAGGGGACTGCCTGGTCAGTAACAGGTGGACAACTAATTAATATACAGTGGGGAAAAAAAGTATTTAGTCAGCCACCGATTGTGCAAGTTCCCCCACTTAAAATGATGACAGAGGTCAGTAATTTGCACCAGAGGTACACTTCAACTGTGAGAGACAGAATGTGAAAAAAAAATCCATGAATCCACATGGTAGGATTTGTAAAGAATTTATTCGTAAATCAGGGTGGAAAATAAGTATTTGGTCACCTCAAACAAGGAAAATCTCTGGCTCTCACAGACCTGTAACGTCTTCTGTAAGAAGCTTTTCTGTCCCCCACTCGTTACCTGTATGAATGGCACCTGTTTGAACTCATCATCTGTATAAAAGACACCTGTCCACAGCCTCAAACAGTCAGACTCCAAACTCCGCCATGGCCAAGACCAAAGAGCTTTCGAAGGACACCAGGAAAAGTATTGTAGACCTGCACCAGACTGGGAAGAGTGAATCTACAATAGGCAAGCAGCTTGGTGTGAAAAAATCAACTGTGGGAGCAATCATCAGAAAATGGAAGACATACAAGACCACTGATAATCTCCCTCGATCTGGGGCTCCACGCAAGATCTCATCCCGTGGGGTCAAAATGATCATGAGAACGGTGAGCAAAGATCCCAGAACCACACGGGGGGACCTGGTGAATGACCTGCAGAGAGCTGGGACCAAAGTAACAAAGGTCACCATCAGTAACACACTACAACGGCAGGGAATCAAATCCCGCAGTGCCAGACGTGTTCCGCTGCTGAAGCCAGTGCATGTCCAGGCCCGTCTGAAGTTTGCCAGAGAGCACATGGATGATACAGCAGAGGATTGGGAGAATGTCATGTGGTCAGATGAAACCAAAGTAGAACTTTTTGGTATAAACTCAACTCGTCGTGTTTGGAGGAAGAAGAATACTGAGTTGCATCCCAAGAACACCATACCTACTGTGAAGCATGGGGGTGGAAACATCATGCTATGGGGCTGTTTTTCTGCCAAGGGGACAGGACGACTGATCCGTGTTAAGGACAGAATGAATGGGGCCATGTATCGTGAGATTTTGAGCCAAAACCTCCTTCCATCAGTGAGAACTTTGAAGATGAAACGAGGCTGGGTCTTCCAACATGACAATGATCCAAAACACACCGCCCGGGCAACAAAGGAGTGGCTCCGTAAGAAGCATTTGAAAGTCCTGGAGTGGCCTAGCCAGTCTCCAGACCTCAACCCCATAGAAAATCTGTGGCGGGAGTTGAAAGTCCGTGTTGCTCGGCGACAGCCCCAAAACATCACTGCTCTCGAGAAGATCTGCATGGAGGAATGGGCCAAAATACCAGCTACTGTGTGTGCAAACCTGGTAAAGACCTATAGTAAACGTTTGACCTCTGTTATTGCCAACAAAGGTTATGTTACAAAGTATTGAGTTGTATTTTTGTTATTGACCAAATACTTATTTTCCACCCTGATTTACGAATAAATTCTTTACAAATCCTACCATGTGGATTCATGGATTTTTTTTTTTCACATTCTGTCTCTCACAGTTGAAGTGTACCTCTGGTGCAAATTACTGACCTCTGTCATCATTTTAGGTGGGGGAACTTGCACAATCGGTGGCTGACTAAATACTTTTTTGCCCCACTGTAGTTGAGTAACATTTAAGGAAAGCCACAAAAGTTTTTGATTTAAAGTCCTTCTTTTTTTTGTCACTGTAACTTCTTAAAAAGACACAAAGAAGTGACAGTGCGGTTGAGGGTAGGACGCCATCTAGAGCGCACCACATTTGAATAAAAGTGATTATTGCAACACGTTATCACTTATAAGGAAAACTTGACACATGACGTTTTAAAAGCAGATCTTAAAAGAGCCAAATGTGTGATCAGTTGCTACATTAACGTTAAGCATTGTTTGTATTTTTATTTGTATATCACATATCACAGTCATGTGACTTGCCCAGTGGCTTCTAAAGAAAATGAGCTTTTTTTGATAAATTCTGGCATGTGTAAGTTTTGTATTATTTTGGATTGATGACCACTAAGTTGTTCCATGGTCCACACATGGTTACACATTGGTCTTAACAAGCAAAAGATCCCAGGTTCTTCAACATAACGACTGACCCATGACGTCCATTAATATAAAGCGTCAGTCAGATAAAAACAATTTTAAGGTGCGACGAGATAAAAATTAAACTGGATCCCAAAAGGGAACTTTTTTTGTACAACAGCTAAAAGTTAAGACAAGTACAACAAACATAAAACCAGACAGCTTTATAGAGTAGAATGATACATTTGGTAAAGTAAATGTAATATGGCAAAACGAATATCTTGCGTTAAATTAAAATAAATACAGTAAAATATAGATTTATGCAGAAATATAAAGCCAAGCTTTGTGCTACGTTTTTCCCCCCAAAGCCATCCGTGGTGAGAAAATGTTAAATCTTTTGTTTGACAAAAAAGGTTTTTAAATTTACCTTTTATGATTTTTAAATATGTAAGTCAGATCTTTTAAGGACAGTAAAGCTTTTTTTCTTCTTTATTTAAATCCTTGCCATAGATGAATCACTGTGTTTTGTCTTGTGGGATTTGTGTGTAATCTATTTAGTCGTCAGACAGAGTGAAATGGACAGGTTTTTGTCAGATAACACAATCGCTTTGTGCTCTGATTGCATTTTGTGCCCATTTTGAGCCAGGAAAATCCATGTTACATAATAATATATTTATAACAAAGCAAAAAAAATAGTTAAAAACGACTTACTAAATCTGGCTACAAAACAGAATCGCAAATATCTGATGGAATTAAAGCAGCTGTGTATAAAACAGTGTGAGCTGGCAGTGCAGGGTTGAAATAAACCGTTAAGATGAGAGAAGAGACAAAACGTTATGAAAGATATCTTGTATCTGTTCAGGTGCATATAAACAGGTGCTGCTGTTTCTCATCACTAACGGTCTGTTTCACGCTCAGGTGGACATGACCAAAGTGAACCTAGAAGTCATCAAACCTTGGATTACGCAGCGAGTCACTGAGATTTTGGGATTCGAGGATGACGTCGTCATAGAGTTCATATTTAACCAGCTTGAGGAGAAGGTAATGTCTTTAATCGTGTTTATTTTTTGTTCTTTCAGAACTGTCATATATTGAAGGGCATTGCTTAGTGCTTAGTCAGTAAGAACGATATAAGCAAATAATTACACGTCCTAGTCAAACTGAGATTGAATGGGAAAAGTAACAGTTGGTGTAAGACTGATTTATAATGACATTACCATGTTTTGCTGTTATGTGACAAAGTGCCTTTATCCAGCAGTCTTCTAATGATGATGTGATTTATGATTTAAAAGGCCTGAACCAATATGGATGTTATACCTTGCATCAGAAGTATAGCACCAACACCTAATTAGCTCTCTCCTGAGCCCAAAGTCACTGAGCCCAACTCTCCCTTCATGATGCAGTGTGTGGTTTGAGGTGAGTTATATGCAGGGATCACCTATATCATGTCAGTGAAAGAAACGCCTAAAAAAAATAAATCAATTAAAAAAAATGCCATAATCATATTCTTCGTAGGTGTTGACAGCCCATCGGTAGACTGCCCAACTCTCTTTAAACGTAACAGGAGGTACAGGCTCAAAACAGGACATAAAAGGGCTGAAACAGCCTGATTTTCTGTACTTTCTACCAATTGGGTTATCACGCAAAACTGAAAAGTATTGTCTCACTGGCCACCTCTGATTGCAAGTTTTTACTGTCTTTTGCACTCTGTTGAGTGTGGTCAGAAGTGTTTTCGCTTTCACTTGTTACCACACAAAACAGTCATGTGAGGGTGTCAAGAACACAAGTGTTATAACGTCACTGCAGCAAGTTGAGAACTTCAACCTCTGGAGGTCAGCATAAACACGATTTTCGCCCGTAAGAAACAATACTTTTCAACTTGGTTTTAAGTTAGTACAAGTTCACTTATTTTCTACAAAACCCCTCTTAACAGTAAACCTGTAATATTGTAGATCCTATTTTTGTAGACTAAAGTGTACATTCACTCCAGGCTGTTTTATTTTAAGCATTATGTCCAGCTGTTTTCCTTTCCATAAACTCTACTCTGTCCCACTGATAGATCAAAGCATGTAAGATGTCTGGAACTTGGGTAACTTCCATTGCACAGACATACTTTATAAAACAGGAAACATTTCAGATAATTTATACTCTGTATTTGTAATTACCATGCTGTCAGTGTACTCGTATATTTTTTGAATGCAAGTTTTGATTTCAGTGCCATTTATCTTCGTTTATGGCTCGTTATTCTAAGAAAATCCAGATGTATGTATTTTCATATTTTATGTCGCCAGCATCACACATGTGTATTATTTTTTACTTATTATTTTATCTTTTACTTGCCAGTGGGTGGGCTGTTTAAGCTAAATTTAAAGGGTACTGTTGCATAATGGAAAACAGTTGATACAGTTAATGAGATTACGCTATCTCACAATCATTCTATCAGTTGTTGAAATAAAACTCAGTTTTTGTGTAACTGTGTACTCATTATTGCTTGTTCGTCTCTTGCAATTTAGATAAATGATATAACATTAAGCTCATGGTGGTTGAGTCTCAAGCAGTAGGGAGGCGGAAGCAAGCCAAGGGAGCTCCGTGCCCACTGATCCCACGGGACTCACTGAAGACACCGGAACTGTACTTGCAGTGTTGGGTTTTAATGCACTCTGTATTGTGGCTGTTTGTTTACCTCCTGAAGTGTAGACGGTGGGGAGACTGGAAAGCAAGGGGTGGGTAGCGGCCAAGGGGATGTATGGTAGTGGGCTAGCACTGAAGAAATCAAATTATACTACAATTTCTTTGTATTATGGGAGGTTTTGTTTTCTTCTTTTTCTGTTTTGTTATGGTAGATTGTAAAGCTAGGGCAGCAGAATTGCATGCTGTGTTTATTTTATTTCTTTAACATCATTAGATGTGTCTCCCCTCAGCTAGCTCACAATCTCAGTTTCCTGAGTTTGTGAGTACAATTTAAATCAGTCTCATTTTTGTAGGTTGAGTCTAATATTGGACCCAGGGATGTTAAATAGCCTAGTCAGTGTCTTACATGTTTTTAAGATGGTTATCTAAATAGTCTGAGGTATAAATTTATAGAAGAGTAGAAGGTAGGGAGCCCCGTTTGTGGGACCCTACCCCCCCTTGCTGTTTGGTCTTCAAGTATTTCAATGGCTACGTTTTTTTTTTCTCTCCTCCCTTCGTGTGTGTGTTGCAGCACCCGGATAGCAAGATGATGCAGATCAACCTGACTGGCTTTCTGAACGGGAAGAACGCCCGGGAGTTTATGAAGGACCTCTGGCCCCTGCTGCTGAGCGCCCAGGAGAACATTGCCGGCATCCCATCAGCTTTTCTGGAACAGAAGAAAGAGGAAATCAAACAGAGACAGGTGAGTTTTTCTAAATGGTGGAAGCGGGGATGGGCAAGATCACGCTGAGCTTGGTGGCTTTCCATTTATCTTTTTTTTGAAAGTGTGTCATACAAGACTTTTTTTCTTTTTTGGGTGGGGGGGTGGCTTTTGTTGTGTTTGCACAGCTGCTCCTCAACAAATTACATGTAGGAGGGGACCTGTAGCACAGACACGGGAATATAATGGTGTAAAATAAGTATTGAGAAATTGCAGTAATAAGACCCCCTTTCTGTTAAAAAAACTCTATAAAATATATCATGTTGAACTCAGTAATTATTTAAAAATAGGAGTAAAATGATTCATCTCTCATTGATCTGTTTCTGGCAGATTGAACAGGAGAAACTTGCTTCTCTGAAGAAGGTGGATGAGGAAAAGAAGGAAAAGGACCTTAGAGAACGGGCTCAGTCAAAGAGCCCCAGGAGGTACGATTATTTTCATTTTGAGACCCATAGATGGAACTACAGCTTGTGAATTCGTTGTAGAATATGCAAACCTCTTGTATTTGTCTCTCTGGCCAGACGGAAAACGAGGTCACCATCGCCGCGAAGGAGGTCGCCATCACCACGGAGGAGGTCACCAGCGAAGCGGGAAAGGAAACGCAGCCCCTCACGCTCACCAAGGCGCAAACAAGCTAGTCCAGTTGGTGGCAGTTCACCCCCTCCGCCCCTGATGCAGCTGTCCACAAAATCTTCAGAGGAGCCGGTAGAACCAGATACTTCAGGAAGAGCTGTGCCAGAGGCAGTCGTCCAAGAAGCTTCTTCCACCTGGTTTGTGGAATTCTTGCTTTTATTTGAAGTGGGCATTTAGTTGGACTGGTATTATTTAGAACTTAAGACATTTAAATACTTTTCTTTTGCAGTGAGACAGTTGTGGAAGTAGTGAAAGCAGACTCTGTGAATGAAGTCAAAGAACAGTCGCCAGAGAAAACCCTTAAGAAAGAAGAGAGACCGAGGTCACGAGAAAGGGAGAAGGACACGAGGAGGGAAAGACACCATCGCTCACGCTCTCATTCTCGTTCTCGCAGACGCCGCTCGCGCTCTAGGTGATTTGACGTGTGGCTTTAACTTAAACTTTCATTATGAAAAATCAAAGTCTGTAAAGGAGTTTTCTATATCTGCTGATTCTCTACCCAATCAGATCGTACTCCCCTCGCAGAAGACAAAGTCCCAGAAGGAGAATGTCTCCTCGTCGTAGGAGCCCTCCTAGACGTGCGCCAGCTAGCTCCAGGCACAGACCCAGGCGTTCCCCCGTCCGCAGGTCGGCATATTTATTTATTTTTTTGTATTGGCATGGATTTAATATTTTACTTCATGTTGTCTGTGGTATACAGACGCCTTTAAGCCTTTTTTTGTCCTACAGGAGGCGCTCCCGCTCTGCTTCATCCTCTGGTAGCAGCTCATCAGGCTCTCGCTCGCCTAAAAAAGCAGTGAAAAGAATATCTACCACACCACCCCGAAAACAGGTTCATCATCCTGATACTTCCATTAGTCCCACAGGCAAGAACAGACGATCACAGTCTCCACGAGCTAGAAGGGGCCGGGGCTCTCCTTCCCCACCCAGATCATCAGGTGTGCTTCAGTTCCTCCTTTGTACATTATATTAAAATATTTTTACCTATGAAAATATTTGAAGACTTTATGCTTCTTCTGCACAACCAATGTTGGATTCCAATGTTAAACTTAATGAGTATCTCTAAGCTCGTTGCTGTAATTTTAATAAATCTGTGACAAGTGCATATAATTTTTGCTGTGCATTGTTTTTCAGGGTTTAAGAGAAAACAAGGAGGAAGGGCTGATTCTCCCCCTGACAACGTCAAGCCCAGACCATCTGAAGGCTCCGACTCAGGTAAGTGTAAAACGTGTTAAAGAACCATGCTGCCTTTCACCTCACGGATCTCTAAATATGGTGACTGTTTAACACTTTAACTCATCACTTTGCGCCCTGTGCAGTTACTGTGGCTTTCAGCAGGATGTACATGTTCACTTGTCATGCTTGTGCACCGTATTGTGTACTTGGAGAGCTTAGTTGTAATTATTCTCATTGAGAAATTTAATTTACCAACACATAGTTGGGTACTTGTGTGAAATTCTCAGCATTCCCGAGCCTCCGCCTCTGGCTTGCTCCCACACTGAGAAGGCTGAGTCTGTGTAACCTGAAGGATCTCTTTGCAGGGTGAAGCTGAGCCACCAGAACTGTTAAGAAACTGTGTGCTAATTCAAGGGGAAACTATAAATGTTGTAACATGATGACAGACCAAGCATCACAGCTATAAGTCTGTCTTCTGTAATACTTGTAGCATTTCCTTGGCAGTCTGTTTCCGGCTTTGCTAACACTGATGGGACACTCAATGCTCTGCATTTCAGAGGAGGATAAAAATGAGAAAGGGGCAACAGCAGATTCGGTGCAACAGCGACGTCAGTATCGCAGGCAGAACCGGCAATCGTCTTCAGGTTAAAAGCGTTTTTATCCCCGTTCTTTCTTTTCCCATACCCCCGCCCCTCTCTCTTTAACGAGTCTGTCCATGTCATCTTGCACTCATCGTCTCATGGACTTTTGAAGCTGTGTCCTAACCCCAACCTTGGTGTTTTTTCCCTGACCGCATACTGCCAAGGCTTCGCTGAAGCAGCTCTTGATGTCATTTGTTTGTGTGGTTTCAGAAACGGGGTCTTCATCCTCAGAAGATGAGGTGCCCAAGAGGGCAACAGGAGGGTCAGGTGCCAGAAATGGTGAGGTCAGGAGGAGGCGCAGTCGTACACCGTCTCCTCGAAGGCGACACAGGGATCCCTCCCCGAGGTCAGATAACACAGTATTTACACATTATCTGACTTTTATTATCTCACTTTAACCTCGAAGTCTTAATAGTTTGTGCTTTGCTTATATTGTTTTTATGTATTAATTTTATTCCTCTGTGCCGACAGAGGCCTACTCAGGGCCAGACAGTGTTACGTTAAGTACAGTGTATCACTATCCGCCCACTTTCATCCATATTGTGGCACAAATGGAGCTGCGTGGGTGCTGCTCTTCCTAAAAGTGGATGTTTATTTTCCACATAACATAGTAACGTAGGCTGTACTAGCTGGAGAGCACTGGATCACAGTCTGTGTTGTTCATAGAACAGCTAATATCTTTTTTTTTTTTTAAGTCTTGCTCATTGTGCTCGTGCCTGGCAGTGGGCCAGTCTCGACCCTGGGCTTTGCAGTACTGTGGCTGAAGCTGACTTGCAGTCAAATCTAAGTTAAAGATTGTGACGCAATTTTTACATTAAGAATTTGTAGCTTTTTTGTCACTGGCAGTTATTTACTGTTGTGTGTGTGTGTGTGTATATATATTTTAATCCAGTGATTGCTTTAGTTTGGCCAGTGAATTCTTTATTACCAAATTCCTTCAAGGTCTGTATAACAAATGTGTTGAGTCTTTACAGACCTTGAATAAAGCTGCAGCTTGTCTAGTTATGGGAGGCGGGCGGCCACAAGTTGGTGACTCTGATTTTGTTTTTTCCTTGCAGGAAAAGACGCTCTCCATCTCCAGTACGCAGACGTCGCACCCCTACTCCTCCTCGGCGTCGCAGATCTCCCTCTCCTCCTCAAAGACGCAGGTATAAGAATGTTTCCTTTTAAATTTAGACAAACGATCTCTCCAAACTTCTGTGTTGCAAACAGACTCCTGGGCAATAGCATGTGTTTCATACAGGAGTCATTGTTCCTGTCTTGTGGTTTTTATGAAATACTTAAAATTTTATGAATTACTTACAAATTTTAAAGTATTTCCTAAAGGTTGTATTTCCTGCTTCACAGGTCTCCTTCCCCACCACCCCGTCGTAGATCTCCATCCCCCAGACGATATTCTCCCCCTATCCAACGTCGCTACAGTCCTTCACCCTTGCCCTCTCAGAAGAGGAAAATGTCTAACTCGCCAATGAAACGCTCTTCACCGGCTACCAAGCGACGTCCCTCCAGATCCCCCAGACATAGAAGCTCTCCTCCTCCAAGAAGACGATCCCCTCCCTCCTCGACATCTCCACCCAGACACAGGAGGAGCCCCATGCTGCCACCTGGGCGGCGAAGCAGAGATGCTCGATCCCCTGTTGCGGCATCCAGACGCCTCTCCCCATCCCCTGCAAACCGCAGTCACGCTGTTAGAGGATCCACAACCCCCCCACGGCGCTATGAAACCTTGAGCACATCTCCATCTAACCAGCGCAGACAGCAGTCACCTCCACACAATAAAGTCATCCGCAGAGTTTCACGCACCCCAGAACGCCGTGACAACCAGAGGTAGGGATCACTTATGTATCAGACAGAACAGCGTTTCAATTTCTGTTTACCTGTGACATTTTTGTGTGCCAATTATCTGATGTCACCTGTGTCATCTCTCTCAGACCATCTCCAAGCCCTCAGCCTATAAGAAGAGCGTCCTCCAGATCTGTTTCCCCTGAACCAGCAGCTCAGAAACGTCCGACTCAAGCATCCGCCTCCCCCTCCCCGTCTCGCTCTGCCAGTGCGTCTCCACCACCAGCCAAGAAAGCCAGCAGCGGTTCTGGAAGTCGATCTCCAAGCAAGGTTTGAGCTTATTCGCAGATATAAAAAAAAATAATTTTTGAAATTTTTTTTTTTTTTTTTAATGAAGGGTGGGGGTTAATGGTCTAACTGTTCAAATCTGTGCACGCCAATCATGGCAAGTTATAGCCTCAGGAAGTTGAACTTTTGCAGCATTGTTAAAAGGAAATGTCATCATATATGTTCAGTGTTTTTAAAACTTGAAACTGTAAAATTCTAAATTCCTCCAACAGAAACGCATTAACTGTAAGCTGAGCTGCAGCACCGTTGCCATAATCCTTCTCTTAACTTTGTGTTGATATAAACATGCTTCATGCCTGTGTCGTCAAGTTCTGATGTTTCTCTTTCAGACTTCGGATGTTGACGGCGGTGCAAAGAAAAAGAAGAAGAAGAAGGAAAAGAAACACAAGAAGGAGAAGAAGCATAAAAAGCACAAGAAGCATAAGAAGGAGAAGAGCAGTAGTGCTGCTGTGACTGGAGACACACAGGAGAACCAGGCTGCAGAGGAGGACAGAGATTCCAGAAAGGTAACATCAGTTTCCCCTCTGTCTGATTTCTGTTCGGTACAACAGCGGATATAGGTCGTTGAGTAAATGATGCGTTGTTGTTGTTTAGGAATCGGACAGTGACGTGGAAAACACCTTGGATGATCTGGAAAAGCACCTTAGAGAGAAAGCGCTGCGCTCCATGAGGAAGGCCCAGATGTCTCCATCACAGATGTCCTGAAAGCGAGCGGCTCTCACTCGTGAATTTTCCAATCACTCTTGATGTTTGTCATCAACCTGGTTCAGCTTTAGAATGTACAAATTGTTAAACCTTGACTTTTGTGTTTCTTTTTACTGGTTTGGTACATTCTGAAGGGTTTGATTTGTTGGTTAGTGTATTATCTGAACTGTAAAGAAGCTTGTGATGTTCATAATTTTAATTTGTCAGCAGGGAAACAAGTTAGGCTCAGAGGTTTTGATTTGGGCAGGTTAAATATTATTTCCACAGCCTACAGTAGATTCTGTTGAGAAATGATTGCATGTGCAGTGATTGTCTCTGATGTGCATGAACCACTGACCTTATGAAGTATAGGTAACTATACAGTAACATACAGTTACTTTTGCCTTTTAGTTGTGAGAGACGGCTGTGTCCACTATTAAAGAGGCTGTAACGGAACCTTTTGTCCCATATTGTAACTTAATAGAGGTTTCGGCATCATTTAACCTGCTTATTTTTGAGTTTTAAATTCTTGTTTGAAGACTATGTGATACCTGCTTTGTTTTTTTTTTGTTTTTGTTTTGTTTTTTCTTTTCCCAAACCGATAGATGATGCAGTTTGTGTTGACACTCTTGTACCAAGCTAATCTCTGTGGGACTGCTAATAGTATCTTTGTATTTAGTAATTTTGCCTCTTGTCATCTTGTCCTTTCAGAATTAAAACCTTTTTTATAGGATTAATGGTTTTGGAACATTTTGTCATTCTTTTTGGTTGTAATAAAATGTTGTAGAAAAGAATCTAAAAAGGGATTATTATTATTCTCCTCATTATTATTATTATTATTATTATTATTATTATTATTATTATTATTATTA
>NW_024582416.1:1616132-1675800 GCF_018398535.1 Haplochromis burtoni
ATTATTATTATTATTATTATTATTATTATTATTATTATTATTATTATTAGTTTTATTTGTTTGGAAACATAGGCTGCTGTCAGGACAAGCAGCAAAAATGCTAGTTTCTATTTTCTGTACGTAATCAAAAGTGCAATTGCCCAACATTTTTGTGTCAAATCAGTAAAATTCTGTTAAATCCATCTTAAAGGACAAACATTTTTGGAATAAGGTTCTGTATAAGGCCTGAGTTCGTTTAGCTTAGATTTAATTTGAAAACAGTTCTATATTATGTAATGTATGAGATCAAATTTAAGAAGCCGTGAGCTTAACAAACATACAGCACTGAACTCATTTAGACAGCTAAGTAACTTCTGACATTTGAATATTCTTCAGGAATTGTTCTCTGGGCTTTTGAGGGACATGCAAAGCTCTTGTTTGGATGTTGTCTGCCTTAAGATGAGCCCACACTGCTTCAGTAATGTTGAGGTCTGGGCTCTGGAGACCAATCCATGACCGGTCGTGTTACATCGTGCGATATATCTATATAGATATAGATAGATATAGAGATACAGATATAGATAGATAGATTAAAAAAGAAAAAAGAGATAGATATATCTTTTTTTTTTTTTTTATTAAATCCAGATATGATCATTGTGACTTTGAAATGAAGCTGTAAACAGACTCGTTCCAGTATTTTATGCTGGATCAAAATTGGAAGACGTTTAGATCTTCTATCAATTTTGACATGATCCCCAAACTATGAGGCGTTCCACCATGTTTTACAGATGGCTGCAGACTCACTGTTGTACCTGTATCGTCCACTTTCATAACACACACACCATGCTGTTTTATGAACTTAATGGTTTTCAGGTAATAGCTGTGTAGGAATCACTGTCAGTAAATTGTGCTATCTTTTGTCATTTTTCATTGATTATATTAAAGAAGTGTTTATTTTTTTTAATGCAAAGTTCCTAAAGATCCAATTTAAAATGGGTTCTTTGCCAAGTTGTCTGTGAAATGTGGACACAACACTGGTTCATCCCTTGAGTTAGCCTTTTTTATACTCGAACAATTCATAAGATCTAACAAACAAAAGGATTGGACTGAAAACGAGTCAAAAAACAGCCAAAGAAAAGCTTTGAAAGACCAAAGCTGAACACCACTTTAAAAAAAAAATTACAAGTCTGGCTCTTTGGAAGCTAAATTTAAGGAAGTTTGGGGTGGTTCCAAACATTTGCACAGTAGTAGGTGTAGACTTCAGTGCAGATGCAGGAGACACCTCCCTCAGAACGTGTATTTCCCCCCAGGCAGATTTACCTAAAGAAAAAGTACTATGCCATTACTCAGCAAAGCAACAATTTCTCTGACTGGGTGGATCTCTAACTGCCTGAAATATGATTGTGAATTATGAGCTTCTACCACCACTGACATTTTGTGGTAAATGTCATTATCTCCACCACACACATACAGTGTTGTGATCTCAGCAGCACGTCTCCTCCTCATGATGGCTTCCATATGTTGCAGGTTCATGACGATGAAAAACACTAAAAGGAAAAAGAGGGAGGTCCTTTTTTAAAAATAAGAAAATCTGTGAAAAAAGTAAAGTTCATGATGGAAGGGGCTTGTGGAACAACCCAAAGTAACAGTTTTCTGCATAATTTTATCAGTCTCTCACATTGTTATGGAGGAATTTTACTCTACTCTTCTTAACATTGCTTCAGTTCATTGAGGTTTGCAATCACCACAGCATTTTAGTCAGGTCAGAACTTTGACTGGGCCCTAATTCCTTTCATTCCAATGTGTTTGAGCTTTAACTTTTGGACAGATGGCCTCATATCTGACTCTAGAATACTTTGGTACACAGAGGAGTTTGTTTTCAACTCGGAGACTCCGAGGTGCCCCGATTGTGTGGCTGTAAAACAAGTGCAAATCATCACCTTTTCATTCTTTTTTTAGAGAGAGAAGTTTTCTCCATTCATACTTTTTTACTATTTTTCTAATTTTACTGTCATGATTTTTAACATTTAACATGCTAACTGAGGCCTGAAGAGTCTGAGATGTAGTGCTTGTGTAATGTCTCTCAGTACTACACCGTCTGACCTTTGGGTAAATTTGTTGGGATTTCCTAACCTGGCAAAATTGTAGCATTATGTTAACACATGCATGAATGTGTCAGACCAGCAGGCTGCAAAAGCTTCTGCTCTTTTGCAGATGATCAGTTAACCAAGTAGATTTGATTACCTGGCTTCCACTTACCCTCCTAATTCCTAAGGAAACAATGATTTTTTTTTCATAGGACTGCATAGAATCCCTAAGAAGAATTTTGTGACTCTAGGTTCTGCTTGATTTTTTAAAAATATCATTAAGATTAAGTCCAAGGTTTAGTTTTTCCTCAGCCAGAACTCTGATAACTCAACATCAGTGAAGAGTCCTTTATTGAACGACCTGTTCATAAAAGCAGTTTCTGTGTAGAAAAACTGCTTCTCGAGTCAGCAGCAGAACTTTGAATTTGACTGATTTCTCTAAAACTTAATGCCTTCTTTCAAGCAGCAATGCCTGCAGCTTACAATAAAACAGAATAGACCCAAATATTTAAATAAGATAAAAAGTAAGCTGAAATTAAAATAAAGGAAAAATTATTAAATTAAATTATTTTATAATTATATAATTTTTTAAAAAGGAAAATATTTAAAAAATTTAAAAATGTATTTAAATGTATATTTACAATAAAGGAAAGAATTCTGACTTTTTTCTCAGAATTTAGGAAAAGAAGAAAAAAAAAAAGACGTGCCCACTTTTCCCCCCCCAGTGGCCCTAATCCTCTTCCATAATAGATAGATAGATAGATAGATAGATAGATAGATAGATAGATAGATAGATAGATAGATAGATAGATAGATATAACTATTATTTCAACTGACTTACTGAATGTTAAAACCAAACAATGATACTACTTTTTTATGGTGCCTGTGCCACCCCTATGAAAGTCCTGGAAACGCCCCTGCGTTTTACTGGGATCCTTAGCGACCGGACTCCCTCCACCTCCAACCCTCCCCGCTGATGACGTCACGCTTTAACTATTCCCGTAGCTTCTTCACGCCGTCCTCGTCACCATCACCCACCCAGCAGATAGATCCTGTGACGGGTCAGCCGTACGTGTGTAGCCTGGAAACGTTTCTGTTGTCTGGAAGGCGCCGCTGCTCTGGTCCGCTTTGCTGTGCAGAACCTGGAGGGAAGAAAAAGGCGTCTTCGGGATTGAGTGCGCAAAAAAGGGGGGAGGCGGATAAACGCTAAGTCGGGCGTGGTAGCGGGGAAAACTCATCTTTGTGAGGAGAAACTTCAGAGCAGCAGCTACCATGTCGCTGTCGGTCCCGCAGAACGGAGTGAAGGCGGATAGTGAGCCCGTTATCGAGCTGTTTGTGAAGGTAAGACCGCAGGATAAGTTTTTCTCTCTCTCTCTCTCACTTGGCTGAACCCACATCTGCGCTTTGTGCTCTCACGCGCTTTATTTCTGCCTCGAAAGCGAGTAATGTTAGAGATTTGCACAAATAGTGTCTCCACGCAGGACGGCTGTATGGAGGCGTGTGTTTGAGAGGCTCGGAGCTACATGTTCATTTACATCCATAAACCTCTTTGCCATTGTGGCCATGTGGAGCCTGCAGTGTCACCAGCAGGGCGGATACGGCCATCTCCCACCTCTCCACCCCTCAGCGTGGGTGCAGATCAACCTGCCGTGCTGAAAACTGGGCGCTAATTCTGCAACAAAAGCCCGGCAGCTGTGCTTCACGAGAGTCCACCCGACAGTGGGATACATGCTGCAGCTGCATTTTCGTGTTTGGGGCACTAAGTGGTAGATGGTATGAGAACTGACCCTGGTTCAGCTTTAAATAAGAGTGCAGGGTGTTTGATGTTTGGTTCACCAAAGCAACAAAGAGCCTGAAGGACAAACTGCTTCACCAGTTTTCCAGCTTTGTTTCACACACAAAAGAAAGTGTGTGGCAGACAATGCTGTTGGTGCATTTTCATTAAAATTGTTTAAAGCGGGCAGTTGGGTAGCTTAATGGATGATCTCCTGCTCAGTGGAGACCCTGGTGGAGGTGGTGGCGGTGGATGCCTGTGTTTTTGTTTTTTTTTTTCTTTCTTTGAGCCTGATGCTTCCCAGAGCGGGAAAATGGCACCAGGAAGAATAGAGGGAGAAGCACACTGGGACTGAAGGGGGCTGGGGTAGTGGGAGGAGGCTGTGGGGTAGCGAATTAGGTGGTGGAGTTTATGGGTGTTGGTACGTTAGGGGGTCACTGACCAAAACGGCAGGCTCATAACAGTAACAGTGGATGATTGCGGCTTTGAAAACACTGATACATGCTACATATGAGAGCAGTTACCCTCGATAAGCCCAATTTATAAAGGGATCCCTATCTAGGAGAACCACCTCCATTACATCATATCAGTTGGATGCAGTACAAACCCCGCCTCCGTCCTGTTTGTGGTGCTTTTGTAGACTCTGAGTTTAAAGAGGAGGTCTCCTCAGCGTAAAACTACAGGAACAAACCGTCCAGTGCTGCTTCTACTACTGCATTTCACTGCCTACAGGAGAGGTTACATCATCCCGAGGCCTGGAAGGTTTGCACTTGTGGCCAGCTCTTCCCTCCCAACCCCTCCCTTTCTAGCCCGCACAGCCAGAAGTTTCTTCATTGTGTATCTTCTGGACACGTCTGCGTGGAAGTGTGCTAGCGTTTCCCTTCACTCCCTCTCACATGGCTCCGTGTTGCATGTACCAGAGTTTGACTTGTACACATCTATTATTCATGCAGCCGTTTTCACTGTGTTGCATTAAACACAGCCATGGGAGACAATGGCTGGCATGCAGGTTGCCATAGGCACATTGCTGTTAGCTGGGCCTCTGGGAACAGCTGATAACAAAGTGTGTGTGTGTGTGTGCTCTCCACACACAGCTGTCAGATCTGTTAGGCCTCTGCCACATATCAAAGCTGACTAATTATGCTTCCATAATATCAGCTGCCACAGTGTCCATGTCTATAGATTGAGAGGCGTCGACACTGTTTACTCATTAAAAGTAGCTGGCTCACCCAGTTCAGAGACTGTTCGATTATCTTGCAGCTTTTTACCACCAGTGTTTATAGCAACAGTTGTCAAACTGCTATGGGAACACTTGCAGTGGGCTCATCGAGGGTGGGGAGGTGAAGCTCGTATTGTCTCCGTTTATTGCTCTGTCACATTAGCACAATGTGATGACTTTGTAAGTGGGAGGATCGACCCTTGACCTCATCACAGCGCAGCAGGTTAGATATTGTTTTTGATCATGAGTAGCTGTTGGGCTGTGGAGGGTGACTTCCTAGCATCCACCCAACACATTAGAATACTAAATGAGATGTCGTAATTAAATGGGAGAATAAAGCTTGTATCTATCTTTTGTATTTGTATTTATTTGAAATTGTTCCTCTTAATCACGACATCATCCAGACTTGGGAGCACATTAGACTGCTTTGACCTAAGCGCAGAGCATTGCAGATCAGTGTTTTGTGGTAATGGTGCTGTCTCCTGTCGGTCCCCTTTCTATGGTCACGCCAACTGTTGGGCTTTTCTGTGAATAAAACTAACCTCTGCTTAAATGTGATTGGTCAGTTGGGCTCGGGCTACAAATGTAACCTGAAAGATTCACACTTGCAACCTCTAAATCCTCACATTTAACACAATCATTCTGCTCTTCAACGGTTCTCACATTATTTCCTCGCCAACTTCATCTCCTTCTCTGACGATCAGCTTTCCCTCCCTGATGGCGTTCAGCTCCAATCCTTCTGCTGGTTTTGGGGGCTATCACGGTAGAAGGCGACTCTCCTCTAACCTTATAACCTTATTCTGTTTATGGTTATTCCACATGTTTTTGGTACTGCCACCTGGTGACAGGATGCAGCAACAACATGTAAATGCAAAGCTGTGCATAAGATGGGAGCACAGCCATGCTGGTTCTTTACATTCTTCATTGTTGTTTTTGTGTTCATAACTTGCACTCAAATGATTCTGTATGTTTTATTCAATTTTCCTTACGAAGATTCTCTGAATTAATTCGGGACATGCATGCAAATGAGTCATTCTGCACCAGCATATGATCATGGGTGGATGACAGTGAGTGGAATATAGATGAGCCAAAGGAAACAAACAGCCTTTATCTCCACTCGCATTTGTGCGTCTGCTGGCTGAGACTGTGCCAGGGTCACACGACCGGTCGCAAAGCCTTATGCTGCTTCCAGCTCTCAGGCCAGCAGAGGTTGAAAACATGTTCAAGAAGTGCTTTTAGGTCTGGGTGGCAGACTGTTTACAATGCCATGGGAGCCGTGGAGATGAAGGCCTACAAAGCCCAGAGAGGAGCTCACAGCTATGCAGCGCTTCTGTGCGGTCAAGGAGGCTAAAACGTTGTTAGCTCGGTCTGTAAAAGAGAACAATGACAGCTCGGGTTTAACTTCATCTTAACGCGCTACACTCTGAGCTGTTTGCAGGCCTGGCCAAGATCGGCTCATCATGTTGTGCAATCAGTTGGAGCATGTGATGGTCAGATGCATGGCTTATATACTGCGGCTCGTAACAATGCACTGCTCACCCAAAAGCTGTAACCGTTAAAATGTCGGTAGTTTGAAAGGTTTAGTATCGCTACCCTTAGCAGCGAGGTTCCATTTATTGTTTGTTTCTTTTCAGCATAAAATAAACCGTTCCTTTGTCCCTTGGGTGGTATTCTAGGGAGCTAAGTGCTGTTTCTTTATAGGAAAATCAATAGAGCGCTTTATTTTTTGTGAGTAACGCTGCAGTCAGCATCTTGAGTTAGAGGACAGAGATTAATGGCTTGTTAGTGGTGTGGAGCTTGCTGAGCTTGTGCTGTGTGTCCTCGTTTCTGCACCATGGACTTGCTTTTGCAGCACCTGGCCTGTCACAACTTCTTCTTTGTAACTGTCTGGTTGACTGACTCTCTGGCCACTGGCCTAATCGATCTGGCAGTGTGTTATTACACCAATCTGAACTGGGGCTTTGGAACCACTCAGAAGTTAATTTATGTTCTTGCCAGTGGACTATAACATGTACTTAAGCAACACGGCCCTAGTTGTACCTAAATAAATGGCTCTTATGTAAATGATTTTCAAATTTAAAAGCTTGAGTCATCTCATTGAGGGGCGGAAGAGCTGGTCTCATTTCTGTGCTGTTCAGTCAGGAAGCCGATGGTTAATAAAGCATTTTTCAATGACCGGAAATGAGGTCAGTCCAGAGCAGCACGGAATGGATCCAATCACTGAGTCATGTGTTATACTATTATTAAGGCTGTACCTGCCGCAGCCTCTGGCTGTAGCTCCTCTATTACCTTTATTTTCAGAGGTTAAACTACATGCACTACATCAGTACTGATTGTAATCCCAATCATTTGATGAAGGTGCATGCTTATTGCTGACTTGATGCTTTGCTTGTGGCAAACATTTGTATATGTGGAAATGCAAAGTCAGGCTTGTCCATGAGTGTTTTGCATGTTAGATTTTTATGATGGTGTAAAACAAAAACTGTTGATCATGCACCAGACAGGCACTGAAATGCAGCTCGCCGGTGGGTCAGAGTCTATCCTGATGATGTGGCTGGTGTTTGTGTAGCCACGGTCTGGGCTTCTGCTGCCATATATGTATCTGGCATGTGTGGTAATGGCACACTAAGGATGTGTTGATGCCAAAGGGTGCTTCATAGCTGTCTAGACGGGGGCTTTTGTCCTGAAGAAATCACTACAGGGTTCGGGGTTGCTTTGATTACAACACTGTGCAGGCAGACTTCAAGTTTACTGTTAAAGGCTTTTTCAGGAACCAGTTTTGTGTCATTTCAAAGGAAAGTGTGAGGAGAAACGGGCAGGAACAACGCAAACATTTGGCTTTTGTGTTTGCGAGTAAGAGCGCGTCTCCCTTTATGGTCAGTGAAGTGTTTGCAGAGGTGGGGTCGGGGCCAACCTGAGTATGCAGCTTATTGTTTGTATTAGATACTTGGAAAAAAGCAGCAGAGCGAGGAGTCAGTCGGTTCATGCTCGTCTCCCACATTTACTGTCTGCTCTGCCTTCATTTTGGATCTGCATTACTCATCACTTCCACTCACCCTGGGCCTGGAGAAACCTGACCTGGCTGCTGCTTATCTCCTCTGGTTATTCAGTAAACTTACATCATTGCCACAGCAAGAGTAAGCCTCATTTAGACGTCAGCTTTCCACAACTTTCCACTGAATCTGACTGTGAACAGTAGGCCTGTGTCTCAGTGGAAGTCTTAAGTTTTCCCCTGAGTGATGTCAGCCTGAGTCACAGCCACAGAGAGGATGTTGCGATGTTTCCATGTCCCAGCCGAATCCGACTCCCCTGCGCGCTCGGGCACCCACCCTGTCTCAGGTTGGAGTGATTCAACCAGGAGGTCAAATCTGACCGGCTGATTTGGTCAGTCTGCCAGGAACCCTTTTAAGTACCTAAAAACTTACTTCGCATGTTGAACTATTGCTCATCTTCATTTCTTACTTTTTCTGATTTTCATCAAACGGCTGCTGAATTCAGATTGATTTATTTGGGCAGACTTGACAGGCTGCTTGGTATTAACATAAAAAATGCTGTTTGTTTGTTTTTTTTTGTTTTTTTTTTTTTTGTTATCCATAATCTACTTTATGTTTTTATATCTTCTTTATGATCAGCTCGGTCTATAAAATGTCTCAGAAGTCCAAACACTGGATAGTTTATGTGTGTAAAAGTTTTTTTTAAAACAGATTTTTATTTTATTCTTAAATAAGACTTGATAAAAATTAGATCCTTTCCAAATAAAATAAGAACATATTATTGTTTTTATTCCTTTTGGCGTCTTATTCATAGAAGTCAGCTTATGAATAAGGCGGTAACATATACAGAGTCAGTTCATGTACAACTAGGAAAGTTTCTGGAGAAAATGCCACAGCAGAACTTCTGTATTTTCAGTTATTTTACATTGTTAAATACTAAAATTGGCTGTGCTTCTTTAGCTGACCCTCACCCTGCCATGTGTGACAGTGTGTCTCATGAATTCCAGCCTGACTCTGTTTAGCTTAATCATTCAATGCCAGCGTAAGCTGACAAACAGCGGGCAGTTTTTGGGTCCAGCTTCTTTTAATCCTACCTTGGCCTATATGTGTGTGAGTGTGTGTCCAGCAAACAGGGAGAGGCGCTGCCATGATGCTAGCAGGGCTGCCCACCCTCAAACGGACATTCCTGCAGTGTGTCGAAGCAGCCGAGCTCCAGAGCTCGCTACTTCGTCAGTTCCTTATTCGGTCAAGTGTGGCTTGAACTCGCTGAGCAGCCCAACCTATTTAGAATGTGAAGTGCGGGGAGGGGAAGGCGAGGGCCGCCACGTTACTAAAATTAGGCGGTGAGCAGAGATTGGGAGGACTGGGCCCAGCATGAACAGGATCATTGTCCTCAGCTGCTCACTGTAGAAGCTGTGATATCACACCGCTGCTCTAGAAAAGGAATGTCTGTCTTAGATAATGATGAGAGCCTTTCTGTGAGTGAGAGAAAGGTGTTGTTGCACATTGAGCAACTCTTTTATGTGCCAGGTTGTAAAATGTTATTGGACTGCAGTGGATAAAAGGATACCTTGCGTCCCAGTTAAAAGTACAGCCATCTTTAAGAGCTCAGATGGCAATGAAACGTTCAGGAATCCTTGTCATCACTGCTGAGATCTGTTGGGCGACATTACCAGGTTCCTGACTGGCTTAGTGATTTAAATATGACACACAACAGGCGATGGATGGATGAAGTTGAACGTTGTCTCTACGGATACTGCGTGTGACTTTAGATGATTTGAAACCATTAATCAGATTCTTAAGTAAAGAAAATGCATTTTAAACGTTTGAGTGGATTTTTGTGGATAAAACTGCACACAAGCTCGACTTCATGTTATAGTTTCAGGTGTGCAGGTCTGCTAGAGTGAGAGGCTTCGTGGAGATCTTTAAATGCCTTCTAACTTTTAATTTTATTTATTTGTGATCATGAGGGTATGGAGATTGTTGGGATTAAAAACCATATTTACAAGAGGAGGATATTACACTGCACAGCACCAGCTATGCACTTCATGTAGATTTCAAAGAGGTCTCAACTGAGTGTTATCCCCACTTTAAGGTGGATGAAAGCGTCACAACCCAGCGTGGTTCTGCAGTGCTTTGATGTTGGAAATGAAGGCTGTTGAAAAGTAATTTCCACCTTACTTGATTCGATCTCCTGGGGTGCAGCCCAGGCTAGTGAGGGGTGGCTGTGTAGCATCTGAGAGCCAACCGTGAGCTGGCGTTGTACAATAATACATAAAGAAACATGACACTTTGCTAATATCCCCGCTGATGCCTGGCAAGGGAAGTAATGTTGAACCATCCAATAGGAAAAAACGTCGATGAGGAAGTGATGAGCGGTGTGACCTCGGCGCGTTCAAGACGAGTTGGCTGCTTGTCATGGCCCTTCCAGTGTCCCCAAGGAAGTCCTGGCCTACTCCTGCTGGTAATTGGCTGACATGAGAAGGTCATCAGCTGATGCAGCTCACCTGGGCTTTCCAGGCTATAAAAGATGACTTGCTCTCTTTGATTTAACGGAAACTAGTGTGCACTCCCTCCATGTCACACACTTGGAGCCAGTTTGTGCCGGTTGTCCTGGGTACCGCTGCCTGCATTCCTCTGTGTGTTCTAAATATCGGTTTGGTCAACTTGCTGTGTCTTGGAATTCTTTTGCTAGCAAGGAAAACTTGAGCTTGTGGGAGTGGCTGGAAGAAAGGACCACTTTGTGTGTTGTCGTCTTCTGTTACTTTGACTTGTGTTTTGGCTTAGTTGTTACATCACTGGCTCCACGACGAAAGGGGAAGTGATAAGAGGTATGATCTCACTGGCTGGAGAAGGCTGCGTGTGTTTGCCCACCCAGACCCACCCTCAATGTACTCATCGATGCGTCACACTGTCCTGACTCCTAGATAACATCCAAGATTAAACATGACTCACACCCTTCATCAAGCAGCTGTGTGCGCTGGGATTAAATAAACAAGCATCTGCTGACTTACCATCCACTGAGCCTAAAATAAAGCTGAGAGCCTGTTGGCAGCAGTCAGCTGTTGCTGCTGTGGGCCAAACGTTATTGCAGCCGATTTGTGTGAATCCGTGTACTTCTTGTAAAATGTGCTTCTTTCCAAACTCGTGGGCTTTGCCTTCTAAAGATTTTCTCCCCTAACTCCAGAGTTTTATTGCCTTTTTTTGCCTGCTAGCTGATGACGTACCTGGCGATCTACAAACAGAAAGTGCTTTGTGTTGAAGCCCTTTCCTGAATGTCACACCTTAATATAGGCTTTCTGGAAAGGGTCAGTTGGGCCCATCGGCTCCATATTAGAAGAAAAACACGAAATCTAAGGTTTTCTGATCCTTCTGGATTTATTTCGGCTATTTTAAAAGCAGAAGTGCTTAACATGTCAATCAAAAGCCGTTCTTACAGTTCATTTAGTGCCTAGCAGCTGCTCCCGAGGAGCACGTCGGAAATGCAGCTCCGCCAGCATCACTGCTTAAACTAAACAAAGCGCCATCTTCGGCGGGAGGAACAGGACATTTCTGGAATAGTTTCTCCCTCCTCTCCGAATGCCCAACCCCCCTCTGACTCCACAGAGGGGCCCAGGATAAGGGGTAAGGGATAAAGAGGGAAGAGAAGGAGGAGGAAGAAACAAGAGGGCCAAAAAGCACACTGAAGCTTACTATCTTTCCTCTTCGTCACGCTTTAAGCATCCGTTACCACTTGTTCTCCCTCCTGTTGGTTAGCACCACATGATCCCCAGTTTCCTTCTGGTTTCCTGTAATCTCTCTCTCTGTGTCTGCAGCCTGCTCTGCTGCAGAGTCCAGAGAGTAGGAGTCTGAATGCCCAGAACCTGAAATCGCACTGAGACAGGAAGAAAAAATGAAATGTCTTTCTCAGCTGCTGAGGCCTCCTGTCTCACCACTCGACCTGCAGAACTCTGATGAACTCTCCTTGAAAGCGGTTCACTGAGTGGACGCGCAGTAACATCTTTACAAATGACATTCAACAGTGTATTTGCATTTTATCACCACCAAAAGAGAGCCGGCTGCAGACCGCTCACCTGTGCATTGTAATCCTTTTCACAATGCATGCATTGCTTTCCATGTCATACGTTCTGGCCATTGCCATGGGAACAGTTGCTGTGCTGCGTTACCACCCTTGATGCAGACCTGAATGCTTCTCTGTAGGTGTAGCGCTGCGGGGAAAATGGAGTAATCATCCCATTGATGTCTTTCTGATCCCCTTAGGTTCAGCTAATGCTAGTCCAGCACCTCAGGGCTAAAGCCTTATTTTGGAATTGAATCGTGTAATGTGAAAAGGGGACTTTCATTTGCTAAACAATGGCAGTGATCTAATCCAAGCTTTTCAGAAATTGAATTCAGAGAGGGAGAGGACAGTGGCAGTACAATGGGAGCCAGCAGGCAGATCAAACAGGGCCGTCTCACTGGGCGTCACACAGAGGACAACAGCAGCCAGCCTGTCCGCAGCAGCAAGGAGCTGCTGCACTGACTGAACCCTGCACAACAAAGTGCCCTATTGAGGACCTGCAGATCTGACATTAACAAATATATATTTGTAAAGTTAAAAATCATTTGAATCTTATGTTTATTCAGCACCCTTTTTGCAAATCGGTGGTACTTGTGTGATTTGTATATCTTTTGCATTACTTGGTATAGCAGACGCCTCTGTGCAGGTGGAAAAAGGCTGAAAAGGACGAAAGAAGCAAAGCTGAAGGGAATGAGCAGCGAGTGACGTCACACGAGGCAGACAACAAAAAAATAAATGACATTCAGCTTATTCAGAGGCTCTGCTACAGTCATCCACTGAATGAATGAGTGAATTCCAGAGTGCCAGGGTTTCAATGACCTCCATGTATGTCCTTGTTAATAGAATAGCTTGGCAGGGTTGGTCACCACAGAGCGCACGAGCTGGATGATGGAGGTTGTTGTGTGTCTGCTTTTGTGAATATTGAAGAGGAAGTACAAAGAAAATGCCATTTTTCTCAATGCATGTTTTTAAAAATGACAATTAAGAAAAGAAAGGAAGCAGGATTTCTTTATGACACCGCGTAAAACTCTTAATCAGATGAAACGCTTACTCTGCCTTCTGATGTGGAGTCCAGATGATATTTGTGCCCATGTGGTGTAAAACTAATAAAACAGCCTGCTGTGTGTGTTTGTGCGCAGATTAATTTGCTGCATCATTCCCTAGTTTTACAGTACTTAAGCTGAGCTGCTATTGATTTGTTTGTTTGAAACAGATTACATTTAATATCCAAATAGCGTCTTTACCGCGCTCCTTCCCATTGCTAAACGATGAGTGTGCGTCATTCATTTGGAGCGCACACCACTTCCATTGATCTCGTTCCCCCCACAACTTGGCCTTGTTTTTGTGCAGTCTGGCTAAGAAGGAAGCACAAGGCTATCTGAGCCTTAATCACTCTACAAGTTTCCTGTTGCTCTTAGGCTGTGGTTCTCCAAATGGAAGGGGGAAGTGTGCAGACGCCTTCAAAGGCATGTGAGTCTGTTCGTCAGTCTTTCCCTCCTGCTCGAGTCTGAAAGAGTCATTGTGTGAAACGGGCCCCCGTGGGTGAGCGCAGCAAAGCGCCCAGGTAGTGCAGTACAGCTGAAAAGGTTATCAGGACCTGTTTGTGTTTTGGACTAAACAGTAAGCAAAGTGCTGTCGGCCATGGGAACCAGTCATAGGTGCTTTTAGATCTTTGTCTGCTAGATTGGGTTGTATGCCAGTGGTAATTAAATGTGAGATGCTTCCACCCATCTTTTGTGTACTCAGTTCTCAGGACTGGTACCTGGAATATGTTTCTGGTGGTTAATCCTGCTCCTCTGTCTGTGTGTTTGTTGAAGGCAGGAAGTGATGGCGAGAGCATTGGGAACTGCCCCTTCTCCCAGAGACTCTTCATGATTCTGTGGCTGAAAGGAGTCGTCTTCAACGTCACTACTGTGGATCTAAAGAGGTGAGCGCTGTTCTCTTTCCTCTATAATCATCTGTTCCATCACTTTTCCTTCTTTGTTAGCCTACTGGAGCGTTCCTGGGCGTTTCCCAGTGTACTGCTTTGATCCAGCCCCACCTCTGACACACTCGCTGCTTCCCCACTGCTTATTTGGTTTTCCCATGACCCCTTCCCAGGCTAGGGAAAATTGGGGGAAACTAAACATTCAGACTCTGGAGAGGTTATTTTAAGATTCTTGACTCTGCTCACTTCCTGCCTAGAATTTGTTGGGCAACTGTCTTTTTTTTTTTTTTAAAACCACTGGGATCAGTGATCCTCTGCAATTTTGTTTTTCCTTGCCAGCTGCAAGCCAACACACTTTCACATGTGGATTCCAGTACAAGGAGCTCCAAACAGACTACGTTTCCGTCTGTATGATTCATCTAAATACTCCCTAAATGTTTATCCACTTGTTAGGCCTGATTATTTTGAGCTGTATCCACCAGTCAGATGGACGCCTGGTTTCTGCAGTCTCTCTTTATGTGTCTTTAGATTTTTAAGATTACCGACACTGGTTTCCACAGTGTCGTTTATTCTTTGCAGCAACAGCAGAGATGCATTTGATAAAAGTGTTTCCTTTGTTTTGTTTTTTTTGTTTTTTTTTAACACCGCTCACAGGAGGAAAGTGAGAGCCATTTGACTAGTGGCTTAATTTTCACACATGCCTTGACGTTCAGGATGAGTGCATGGGTTTGGGTATTTTGCATATATTTTCCTCCCGGGTAGAAAGTCTCTGTGTGAGGCAGCGAATAACCTCCACCGCTTTTGCTGTAGCTGGCCAAAGGCCATATTTGCTGCAGAAGCAAAAAACAAAATATTATTGTTTCTTTTTGTTTCTGTTGGGTAGGTAGCAGCCAGTTAATCAAATGCATTTGAGTAACTGATCATCAGGAAGTGTGAGCACTGCTATAAAAGCTGAATTCTGTCAGTTTGCTGTCAAGAAGGAACAACATCAGTAATTTCAGAGAAGCAACTGCTGCTGCTCATCAGTCTGTGAAAGAATGTGCCCATCATTCTGCAGTGAGAGAGATTATTCACAAGTCGCAAACATTCAACACAGCTGTGAATCCTCACAGCAGTGGGTGTCCCAGCATACTGACCCCGTCAGACCGTGCAGTGCTGAGTGGAAAAGTGCAAGAACTGCAGGGAAACTGCAAAAAAAAAATCCCACGAGCTGCAGCTTGGACTTCCTGACTTGGTGTCAGTCTGCATGTGTTAAAAGTTAGGAAAAAGTGCAAAGTGTGGCCTCTTTGGAAGGGTTGTTGGGAGTAGGGCAGGGCAATTTGGCCAAAAATATTTATCACGATATATATTTGAAAATTTGCAATCATGATTTAGCTGAAGCAAAACAAAATACTTTACAACTTTGGTGGGTTTTTTTGCACTAACATTGTATTTTCACTTAAACAAGCAGCTGTTTTTCATGTGCATTAAAGTTATATACAAATGTAACGGTGCAAATTCCTCGCTGACAGTTTAACCAAAAGGCTTTTCCAGTGGAAACTGGCCGACATATCCTAGAATAACCATGTTTAATATCCACAACACTTAAAAAGAGGTTATATACACACACAATACAGTAATATTATGTTGAAGCACAGTACGTATCACTCCGCCAGGCTCCTGCCTACGGTAGCCGTAATGCTCCGACAATCCATCAAGCGGTGCGGCTTCGTAGCTTAGCAAAGTCGTACTAAAACATTTTTGAGCGCCGTGTACATAAAAACGGTTCGGTAATAACGTCGGCCCGCTAGCACGCTCTACCAAAAATAGTGCTTTGTTGTGTATCTTACGGACGAAAGCTAAACCAGTTCCACACCACTGAAGTTGCAGCATTTTTACAAACCAATTCTGGTTCTTCTATTTCATTTAACGATCCGCTTTCGCTCTTCTCATTCTCCGTCGCCGCCATGCTTTTTCCGCCGTGTGCGTATGAAAACGAAGGCGTGCATGTTTTACCCATATTCTATCGCGATATTTCATTTTCTTATCGTTGCCTACATTTAGAGCTGGGCGATAGAACGATAACGATATGTATCGCGATATAACTTTTACTCGATAGAGAAATTAAGCTATCGCGATAGACCTCGCCGCTCTTGTCAAAAAAAAAAAAACACAACAAATAGTGCCAAGCCGACAACGCGAGTCCGTCGTCTTGTTCTACAGCCAAGGCAAGCCACGTTTGTGGCACAGCGGGTAATGGAGCAGTAAGGAGGATGAGTGTGCCGACTAGAAAAATCAACCGAGCGTGACCGAAGAGAAAACAGATGATGGTTCCAATGCCGGAGAGATTGTCGAACGGAAGAGCCATAGAAGTTCCGTAGTGTGAAGGTATTTCGGCTATTTCAAGTCTGACAAAAAACAGAGTAGCGTGCACTGTAAATTGTGCCGAAAGCAAGTCTGGAAATACAATAAACTGGTGCATGCGTCACACTGTGCGCCACGTTATTGTTTCGGTGAAATGAATTTCTACAATACTGTTACTGTTAATTCTACTCTCTGCAGTGTTTAAATGCTTACATATACACACAGTTACTGTCCGTCCACACATACGACTCGGTTCTGCTTCTATGCCGCAGCTTTGTTTACTTTTTCCCACCGAGGCTTCTAGACTTCTGATTGGCCAACATTTCTGCACGGTTAGGAATCTAGCGCCACCTGCTGCTTTGGCATGTTCATAGCAGCGTTTTCCTTCATTTCTGCCTTTATGTGTGGACGGGATTATTTTTTAAAACGAAAACGGAAAATCTCCGTTTTCAAAAATACCCGTGTACGTGTGGACGTAGCCTCAGTCTCTGACTGGAAGCGCTAATTCGTCATTCGGCTTTTGTCAGACTAAAGTAACTGTTAAAACTGTTTGAAAAGCTCAGCTATACAACAAGGAGAGATTGAGAATTTCCTTTTAGTTCTCAGTTTATTTGATATTGACAAAAGTTAGTCAGTTTTGTCTGTTCTTCTGTAAAACAAACTAAGATTTATTTTTAGAATTAATATTTTGTTTCTAAGTGGAATTGACAATTTAGTCTGTTTCGTTTGTTCTATTTTGAAACTTAAACGCTTTAGCGGCTGCCTTTTGTGTAGTTTGCAATATTTGCCTTTATTTATCTGAAAAAGTCTCATGTTCCTTAAGTACATCTACCCTGTTGAACTTATTATGGGAAATAAATATTTAAATAAAAACAAGCTGCTGATTATTTCACATTTTACTTGTGAGCAACGGCACATTTAAATCTTACAAATATAGTTATTTGGCTTATATCATGAAACATATCGTTATCGCCTGAAATGAAAAAAACATATCGTGATATGAAAAAATCTCATATCGCCCAGCTCTACTTACATTATACCGATATTACCGTGAACAGTATGATATGACCAGCCCTAGTTGGGAGAAAGCCTCCTCTCTCGGTTTGGGTTTGCGAAGCTGCATCTGAACAAAGCAGAAGACTGATTCTGTAAGTTACTGAATGGTGGGGTGTACTTGGTCTCACACACTTTCTGCGGTTCGTCTGGTTTTTGTTGAATAGGTAACAACACAGCATGACGTGCCATGTGTGGGTTTTTTTTTTTTTGTTGTTTTTTCTCATTTTAAAACCTGCAAAGAACCTGATTATTTTATTTATTTATTTTAACTGAAAGTGGGACTAGTTTCATGGCTGTACTACAGATTCTGGTGTAATTTTGGGTCAACAGTAAAATGGCAACCAAGTCAAATATGGTGTTTTATTTCTTCTTGTCGTCTTTCAAGGCTCTCCTGTTTTTCTGTGATTCGAGGCAGTTTCTTCCTCGCTTCTTGGTGATAATCGGTGGGCATGTCACTTCCCCCTGACATGCCAAAGAGTTGAAGTAATTTCCCCTTTTTTCTGCCCTTAAATGGTTTGTCCCAAAGCTCGCCATCATTATGGGCATGGACTCAAAAAACCTGCACTGTTGGATGACTGATGTTGATGGTATTATTAATATCAGTCACTGTTTAGACTGTCCCCACAAACCCATCAGCGGCTGAGTCACTGCTGTTTTGTTGTTTTTATACTGAAGACTCATTCAGCACATGCTCATTGCTGTTTGTGTGTCAGCCTCATCTGCCTGCCAGAGACATCTGGCACCAAATGTGCTGGTTTGAAGGCCACAGAGAAAAAAGGGGACACAAACAGACTCGCAGCACAGCGGCTCCAGCTGGAGGAGGAGGGGGGGTTGTAGAGGTCTGAAAAAACACGCAGCAGAAACGCAGCCCTTTAAATATTTGAACTTAAAGTAATTACACAGTATATTATACACACAGTATTAAGTTAAATCTCTGGTTCCTTTTGTGGGGATAAAAGCAGATTTTACATGTTAGAAACGAGCTCCTGGATTGGTTCTGCCTTCATCTGCCCACTGACATTTCTCCACTCCGTGTCCCAGGAAGCCCGCAGACCTCCAGAACCTGGCCCCCGGCACGCACCCGCCCTTCATCACCTTCAACGGCGAGGTCAAAACTGACGTCAACAAGATCGAGGAGTTTCTCGAGGATGTTCTCTCCCCGCCCAAGTGAGTGCTTTCTGTTTCAAACTCCTGCGATGACTGCTTGCCACACCTAGACACCAAACACCCCCCACTTATGATTAACTGCACCGTGAGCAGTTAATTACAGAGCCTTTTGTTGATCGTAAATGACGATTAAATAAAGTTTTGCAGTATTTATTTTATTGTCAACACATTTTATGAGCCTTCCACTTATAGTGTTGGTGTCTGTCAGTAGTAAATGGGGCTTTTATTGAGCTGTTCTTTGCTCATTTTTATTTTCTAATGATGTCTGCACAGAGAAAACGTAAAATAACTGCAGCATACGTGGCTTCATATGTGTTTATTTTGCAGGTACATCAAGCTTGGTGCAAGACATCCAGAGTCAAACACCGCTGGCATGGACATCTTTGCCAAGTTTTCTGCATACATCAAGAACTCCAAACCAGATGGGAACGAGGGTAAGTCTTTACACGCATGCACGCGGGAAGGTGCAGGACTTCAGTGTGTAGTGTGCTTTACTGGTTGCTAGGTGACACTGGTAGCCCTGCCTGGATTGGTGGATTAAAGTCTGACTCGGGAACACACGGCGCTTTTGTTCTGCTGCCTCCTCCTGTCCTTTCGCTCCCAGTCTCACCTGGAACTTTCTAGAAAAGTGCACAGCCATGATCCAGAGAGCGAACTGGTGCTCATAACCTCACCCTCGTTCCAGATTTATGTAGCCCACAGTCTGTAAACGATTATCAGAAATTTAATATATTATTGGAATAATGTGAAGAAAAAGTAGTCCTTTGTCTTTGAAATCCCGTTGTGTCCTTCTTTGGGGGGAAATGTGGGAGTATGATGTTTTGGAATGTAAAAAAACAGACTTATCATATCATGTTTTAGTTGGCTGATCTCCACTCTGAGAAAATATCAAACCACAGTGAGCTGGATGTGAAAGCCAAGGCTATGTCAACAGAGTTAGAGAGTGAATGTCATGGTTCAGTGATAAGTTACGGGTTAGATCTACTGTCAAACCACTACACCTAGTATGTGTTCATGACATACTTTCTATTTGTGGAATGAATTGTTTAGTATCTGTAGATGGGTGGAATATGAGGACAAACTATCACCTGTGCATTCCTTTTCAGATGGCATTTGAAGCGCTCTCATATTTATAAAGTGCTCTCTGTGTGCGTCTCTTGATGAAATGCTGCCACCGTGTGGTTGCTCTGCAGTAATCGTCTCCTTCTTTGCAGCTCTAGAGCGCGGGCTGCTAAAGACCCTGCAGAAGCTGGACGAGTATCTTCGCTCGCCGCTGCCCGATGAGATCGATCACAACAGCATAGAAGACGTCAAAGTTTCTAACCGCAAGTTCTTGGATGGGGACGAAATGACCCTGGCTGACTGTAACCTGCTGCCCAAACTGCATATAGTTAAGGTGAGTCGTGAAACACACCTGCAGGCGTTGTCATTTAACCACCAAATCAGTTTTGTTTTTTGTTTTTTTTTTAAGAAGAGAGCATACAAGCTGTACTTGAGGAAACGCTCGCCTCATGCTGCACCTGCAAGGGAGGGACTGGCTTCAATTACTGGAATAAATGAAAATGGTTCTCGTGTAATTCTCAGGCTAATAATCTGAATAAAGGAGAACACCTGCCTGCATGCTCGGGCTGGTCAGATAGAAACGGCTCGTTGTTCGGAGCTGAAGCTTTTCAGTCACCAGCAATGAGGCTGCTGTTCATGCTTCTGGAAATAAACTTAAAGGTCCTAATTTATCTCTACAGGGCAGTTAATTTTCTTAGTTTGTGATCATTTTAGAAATTAATTTTCAAGAAAATACTAAGAGCATTTTCCCACAGGTTATATATTAAAATGCTTTAGCAAATATTGGCGCATCATCAGAAGTTGTGCCGTTGCCACTCTATACTTTTTACTTTTCACTGCTCTGCTTCAAAAATTACCCAGCTACCCCGGCTCCCTTGGTAAATCTTAACAGTTAACCTTTAACGTGTCATATATTGTGGCGTTTTTGGAACTTGTGCATCAACAGTGTGATTGAACGACTCGCGTCATTCTTTCAGGTGGTGACTAAGAAGTACAGAGGCTTTGAAATCCCCAAAGAGATGACGGGCATCTGGAAGTACCTGAACAACGCCTACACGCGCGAAGAGTTCACCAACACCTGCCCCAGCGACAACGAGATCGAGATCGCCTACGCAGACGTAGCCAAGAGGCTGGTCAAATGAGCTCCTCCGTCGCGACCGCCTCCTTCCATCCCCTCACCACCTCTCTATACTCCCCTGCACCTCCCCATCCTCGGCACCGGGACTGATGTGCTCATTCACCATAAAGGAAAAAACAATAACTTTGGACTTCTTTTCCTTCTCTCCTCATCTAGAGTGAACTCCATGCATGAACCCTTGGTCATTCATTTCTTTTTTTTCTTCCGGTCATTATGAAGGTCTGTTTAGTTGAATCACCCTTGCTCATGTTTGTCCCCTTTAATTGCTTTTTGTTTTTCATTTGCCAATGAATGTTGTGAGGCGACGGAGAAGCAGCCAGGCGTGCACGTCAGTGCTTGTCGATGCTGGGAGTCGAGCGCGCTCCCTGATAAGTGACCTTCAAGCTGACCTTTCCTCCGTATGCAGGGGGAAAGGCCACACGCTGGTATTTCACTGTCGTCTGTTTCTTGGATTTCTGAAGACTAAGAAGCTTTTTTTTTTTTTTTTTCTTTCCCCTCATCTTTGTTTATGTAAACAGTGTTGACGCTTCAGTGTTTTTTGGCTCAAGTATTTGACAGGTTAAAATAGAAGCTAATCCAAACCTAAGTGGTCGACATATCAACTGAGAGATGCTTTATTTTAATGTTGAGCTGTTTAAAATAAATGAGAATATTTGTAACTGCAGGTAAATCTACCTGGCAACCATGCTCTGATTTCCTCACTGCCCTAAGTGGGCACAAGTCTTGTAGCTCGGTAGAACTGTAGGAAATTTCCCGTACTGCTTGCAGAAGTAACAGCAGGAAAAATGCAGCCTGAGGTCTAAGAAATATTCACCTGTATGTAGCTTATTATTGCCTTTGAAAGCGGCTGTTTTAATCAGTAGAGTTTCTTCTCATATCGAACACATCGTGCTTACTGTAGCCATAGTTTGGATTATATGTTATGAACCAAAAATGGGGGGGCACATTATTCTGGTCTCACTGTGGATGACAAATGAAGAAACCACACACGCTCACCGTCTCCTGCTTCATAACACACAGGTTGAAGGACACTAATGTTGGGTTGAGCACCGCGAAAAGCAACTCTAAAGATATTTATGACTAAAAAAGAAGAATAGAGGAGAGTAGCAATGAAGGAACAGCTGTGCAGATTTCTGTCATCAGTCCGTATGTAGATCGATCTCCGAGGTAGCGAATGTAGTAGCTCCAAAAAGTGCTTTAGTGTGGATAAAGCAAAACCTGTTTTTGTTTTCTCCCATTTGCCATGTTTTTTTTTTTTTTTGTTCCTTTCGTGAATTTGTTATAAAACAAATCTGATGGAAAGGGAATTGTAAATATTTGTTTTCATTGCTCAGATTGTAAATTTAAAGCATTTCATCTGAACCTTTGAGGAAACGTGGGCCTTTTTCTTGCCTGCTTGGATTTGAACACTAGAGAAAGCATCTCCTCTTTGCCTTACTCGTTTCTCTCTGCAGATGTTTCGCAGGAAGGATTTTTGTTTTACGATATCATTTCATGACAACGCGAGTGTGGCGTTGTACCAAGAAAATATCCAAGCTATGTCATTGTTTTTGGGTTTGTTTTTTTCTTTTTTTCTTTTTAACAATATTGACTGAATTAAATAAACTTCTTATTGGCACTCGGGGCTTGTGTGTTTGTTTAAACCATCAGTGTTTCAGTTACATTTCACAGCCCAAAGCAACATCTGATACCAAATGAAACTAGCTAAATTCACTTAAACGTTATATTGTAAGATAAAGACAGTCTGAATCCATCAGTGTGAAGATCTGCTATGGTGATAAAAGTGGAGAGGGAGAGCCCTCTTCTAACAGGAAGATGAATTTGAAAAGCATAGTTAAAGCCCTAACATCACTCTAGACCTGCTGGAATGAAAAACAGGACAAGATGTGTGTGAAAAACCTGACAGGGACTAGAAAGAGAGAGCAGATTTCTCCTGTTTTGGCTTCCCTTCATTGGCTCCCTGTTAAATCAGAATTCAAAATCCTGCTCCTCACATACAAGGTCTTAAATAATCAGGCCCCATCTTATCTTAATGACCTTGTAGTACCATATCACCCTATTAGAGCACTTCGCTCTCACACTGCAGGCCTACTTGTTGTTCCTAGAGTATTTAAAAGTAGAATGGGAGGCAGAGCCTTCAGTTTTCAGGCCCCTCTTCTGTGGAACCAGCTTCCAGTTTGGATTCAGGAGACAGACACTATCTCTACTTTCAAGATTAGGCTTCAAACTTTCCTTTTTGCTAAAGCATATCCTCCTTTAGTTATGCTGTAATAGGTGCAGGCTGCTGGGGGATTCCCATGATGCATTTAGTATTTCTTCTTCACTCACTGTGTGTTAATTGACCCTGTGCATGAGAAAATGCTAACTTCCTGGTTTGAGACCGGATGTGGGGTTGTACATTTCCGGTAGCTTTACTTTGCGGTCAATCGCTACTGCGAAGATATCCTCCAAAATCATGTCCAAAACTGAAAACGGAAAGATCGCGTTAAGTTACAAAGAGCAGAAGGTGGGAACACTCACCACTGCTGTGTCATAAAAAATCTAATGATCAATTTTGACGTTTAAAGAGTTTAGATCGATCAGTTGTTTACATCACTCAACACAAGCAGAACTGCATCACTGCAGCAGAAGACACATCGTCCACATTCAGAAGCACATCTCTGTTAGTGACTGGTCTCATGATCTAAACAGGCAAATGTTCAGCATTCAAACTACAGGTGAAGAATAGTCAAACCAGATGTTTCCCGTTATGTCGATATCAGCTAGTCAAGTACACACCTACACAGCATGTTAACAAACCGTGAAAAAAGCCACACAAAAAATGAATGATTGCTGGTAAGGGTTTCTATACATTAGTATTTACGAAGGGTATGTTGTGACTTACCTTCAAAATTACAGCGGTCCCTCGCTATAACGCGGTTCACCTTTCACCTCGCTGTTTCGCAGATTTTTTAGTGCAAGTTTGCATGCTTTTTTTTACATCACATTGTGTCCTGCGTCCTGATCGCTGCAGACGATCTCCTCCGTGACGTCTCTCCTGTACAGTACAGAATCGCTGCAGTGTGACTCTGAAGTGCAGTACTGTATGTCCACGATGTCCACCAAACGTTTTGCACCGTCAAAAAATAAAATTGGCTACTTGATTTCACCTATCGCTGGTTATTTTTAGAACATAACACCCGCGATAAACGAGGGACAGCTGAGAAATATAACATTTGAATCCCTTTTCTCTTTTGCCTCTGAGGCGCGGGGAAAAATATCGACAAGTCGATGAACATCATTTACAGATATATTGGGTAAATGCCCAAGACATCTATAGAAATGTAAATCGCCGCTTGATTCATTCATTTGCTTAACTTGTTTTGGACCATAAACCAGGCGCGAATAGGACACCGGAAACAAAGCTCCCCACAGGAGTTTCCGCACCGGAAGTAGCATATGCTAACGTGCACATAGTCAATAGACCTCTCTGCATTGAATCATATCTGTTATTAACCTCTGTCTCTCTTCCACAGCATGTCTTTATCCTGTCTTCCTTCTCTCACCCCAACCAATCACAGCAGATGGCCCCGCCCCTCCCTGAGCCTGGTTCTGCCGGAGGTTTCTTCCTGTTAAAAGGGAGTTTTTCCTTCCCACTGTCACCAAAGTGCTTGCTCATAGGGGGTCATATGATTGTTGGGTTTTTCTCTGTATGTATCATTGTATGGTCTACCTAACAATATAAAGCGCCTTAAGGCGACTGTTGTTGTGATTTGGCGCTATAAAATAAAATAAAATGTGTTTAACAAAAGATGAAAAACCTATGCAGGTCTACTGTTCCTTAAGGCAATTAAAAACAAGCTCCAAACAAATGAAATACAGATGGAAATATGTTGTAAAGCTGTAAAGCGGTCAATGAGTTCTTATACTCAGTGTCAAACTGATGAGAGCGGCTGTGTTGGAAACAGTGCCATTAAGAAAAAGGAGGAGGAAAGATGGAGGCGGCTGACTTAGTGATGTTAAGATTTGTGTTGGAAATGTAAATATGGATAGGATTAGGAATGGTTATATCAGAGGGGAAAAACTAAGAGAGGTGATATTGAATTGCTCTGGATAAGTGTGGAGGAGTCATTATTGGTATGCTGAAGACGGAGCTGCCAGGGAAAAAGAAAAGAAGTCCAAAGCGGGGTTTATGGGTGTCATGACAGAGGATATGGAGATGATTGGTGTGACAGTGGAAGATGCAGAGAACTGGGAGAGATGGAAAATGATACTGCTGTGGCGATGACCTCCAACAGGAGCAGCTGAGAGAAAAGGGGAAACTAGGATATAGTATTTTTGATATTAGATCTCAGGTTGAGCGGTTTGGAGGCTAAGATGGAAAGACAAGGCTGAGATGGCTTGGACATGTGCAGAAGAGAGAAAGTGGATACACCGGACAAGGGGAAAACTGCAGAGAAGATCCGTGAATGCACCCCAACCCTCTGCATGTGCATGCAGAGGGTTGGGGTGACAGAAAAGGATGCTGGGATAGGGTGAGATGGAGGCAGATCCACTGTGGCGACCTCTAAAGGGAGCAGCCCAAAGTAGAAGAGGTCTAACTTGGTGCTTTTTACTAGCTTTATTATGTAAGGTCCTTGGCACTCTCACCTTTGGTCTGACCTGTCTGATGTTGGACTATGATGAAGAATATTGAATACACTACAAACATTGTGGTCCAGCTTCTTCTCTACATTGAAAACAAGCTTTCTCACAACCAACGAACAGCTTACCCTGGAACAAAACGCACACCTTCTAATGAGTATCGGCACCACAGTTTATCCAGGTGCACAGCATCAGGATCCTGATTTCACATTAGCAGCAGATTTATGTTATTATTTATCTTTTCCTGGTGTGATGAATGTCTCTCTGCGTGTTGCTGTGATGTGAGAATAAAGTTTCACTGCAATAAAAGTAGACATGTAGCAGTTATGGAACCATTTATAGCCTTCTGTGAATGAGGCCTGAACGGGAATTTGAGGTATCGCGTTTAGTTTTATTTTCCGCTTACTCGTGTTTAACAAAAACAGATGTGTGCCTCTGCCAGAGAGGAAATCCACATCTGAATGACTGGAACCGGTAGCACAAAAACATCCCAAGCATCCCACAGAGGTACGGGTCAGCCTGACATTTTTAACTCTTAAAAATGAAATCAAATTAAGTTCAGCAGGAATTTGTTTTTGGCACGATAATAAAAACATCTATTTGACTTTCTTGCTTTACCTTCAAATATGTCGCTGTGAGTCTACAGGATTTGGAGATCTGATACACAGATTTACAGGAATCCTTGCACCAAAACATGTTTGTTTCCAGCTCTGTTCTTCTGCAAGGAATGTGTCATGTGGGTGTCCGCCCACTGTGGCTTCCACCTCCCCCCCCAAAGACACCCATTTGCAGTAAACTTGGTGATGTTTTCAGCCAATTCCCTACTGTTCCTACGCATAAACAAGCCCATTCTGAAGGGCTGATTGCAGCCAAACTTTCGCAAGAGAAGAAAAAAAAAAAGGTGTGGGGGCGTAAAATTTTTGGATGCCCTCCAGCTCATTAAAGTGTCATGTTTCAGCCTCAGAGATTCATGGACCGCCTGCTCACTGGTGAGCACTAAGACACGGACTCCACTTGTAATTCACAGGCAGGAAATCCACCCAGATGCAAACAGACAGATGTGTGTGTGTCCATGTGTGTTTTGGTGTGTGAGGTAAGAACCAACACAACAAGGCTGGCTATCGTTCAGACCACACAATCATTACAAGCACAGCGAGTGTATTAGTGTAATTGGGTAATGAAGGTGAGGCCAGGAGGGCCGAATGTTATTTCTCAAACATGTAGACTGGGAATGTGCGGCTTTGTAAGTCTATCTTCGTAAGGAGCAGTTTGAGTTTTAGACCTTGAGGACATTTTTGGAAAGTGAGGAGAGTTCTGCTTTTTGGAGCGAGCTTCAAAGAGGTGTTTGAGGTCTAAGAGTTGGTTTCCAAGTTAAGGTTAGAATTAGACCGAGGTCAGGCATGCATGTGTGCATCTGTGTGTTTTTCTCTTTATTACACACTGTGTGAGGGAGCCAGCACGTCAGCTAAACTACAAAGACACACTGACTACATTTATGATCTTGGATCTTTCTTTGTCTCAGTGAGAAAACTTCCCCATCTATTATTCATTGAAGCTTTAGTTTTGCCCCATTCTGTTTTACCTTTAACATGTTAACTCAATCAGCTGTGTATGCTTTAGTGGATCCGTTTCTTTTTGGCATTGACTCTTTCCCAGCACTGCCAGTTCAATTTGCAGGTTTTACACGACACTCATTTTTACAGCTGACTAAATATTTACACTGGTAAAGTAGCTCGCTCAAGGGTACACAGTGATATCCCAACTGGGTTTTGGACCTACAATGTGTTAAAAACCTTCTTTGCATATGGACTCTGTGCACCTGACACTCGATGTGGCTCCATGTATTTGATTTATCCTGCTGACTGACAGGACACAGACCTGAACATTTTATATGCCACGAGAACCCGAGATTATCGCTTTTTGCTGTGAATATTGCCCAGAAACACTGCTGTGGTGTAAAATATTAGACTTTAAAGGTTTGTCAGTAAGTTAAACGCTCACCTTAGTTCACCAAAGCTTGTAATAAACTGTCAGTATGAATAGCCTGCGTTTGCTTTAAAAAGTTAAGAGTGTTTTACACACAATATTTAAATGATGCGTTCAGAGGCAGAAATCTCAGCTTTTGTTTCGTTCTTGTGCCCCGCACACCGCACGGTTACAGAAGCACTGGTTTGGCCAACATTTAAACAACAGCCATGAACCTTAATACTCACTCAGGGTAATGGTGTCCAGTTTGTAGCAGGATTTAAAGTTACACATTCAAGCAGTCCCATGAATCTTTGCTCTTACTGGATTTTAGTCGTAGAAATATCAAACAGACCGCTAAATGAAACATGCACAGTCCTGTGAAAAAGTACATTTCAACAGGACTCTATTCAATCCTACATACACCTTTACTGCTTCCATAGGAAACAACAGGAACTGGCAGCCAGCTGCTACTAATCAAGTGCACTTTATTAAATAATCAGCAACAGTAAGCGTGAGCATCTCCATCAAAACAGAAATGTTGTCTGTTTGTAGATCTGGAAGCTTCAGGTGTGTGTCAACAACCTACCCAGCAGAGGACATCCCAGCAAATTCACCCCAAGGTCAGACCGTGCCATACTCGGAGAAACTACAAAAGACAAAGCGCTGCTCTGAGGCCTCAGTTAGCAGGATACATCCTAAAGTTCATGATAGTACAGTTACAAAAAGACCAAACAGGTTTGTAAAGCTGCATCTGAATAAACAAAGAGTTCTGCAATAATGTACTTTGGACAGACAAGACCACAGTGGAGACTCCTCATACCAGCTGCCAGCACGAAGGTTGATGATTTGGGCATTTTGCTGTCACTGTACGTCAAAGTGCTCCAGAGTCAAATGTGAGGCTGTCAAGCAGCTAAAGCTTGGCCCAAACAGGACAATGAGGCCACACTCAGCAGCAGCTCTACAGCAGCACGGCTGACAAAGAAAAGAGTCAAATCAGTCACAATTCCAGAAATTTGAATGCTGTGACAGCTGTGTGTAAATTATAGTCCAATTATTGTGAACTTAGAATACTTTCTTTTTCACAGGACTGCATATAATACAGATGGGTTGAAATAAAACTTCAAACGCTGCTGTTTGCACTTACAGTGTCATAGTATTCATGCTCACGTGTATACAAATGATCTGACCTCTGTCGTGATCGCTTTAGCTCTACATCAGCCAGCATCAGACTGAGTTAACCTCTGTTGGGTTGAGATTTATGATAGTTTAGGGGGCCAAACAAATATGTTTGATTCAGCGATCACAAAGAGAAGCCTGCTGGCAGGCCATGACAAGAATACACTGCTGCATATTTGTAATAAACCACAGTTTATATCATATAGTGAAACAAGGCAGCATTATTCTTCTGGTCTTACTATCATATGCTTCCTAACACATTAAACAGTAAATAAAAAAAAACTATAAAACAGCAAAAATAACAACATGATACAAGCAGAGGTGTTGGTTCCAAACATGTGACCATCAGACATGTGATTGTAGTAAAATAAAGACTGACTTTATTTTTCATTTCCATTACAGGAACATATGAAAGCAAAACAAAACAACCTTTCTACTTTTGGTTTTTCGGTGGCTTGTGAGGTCCAGGCTCTGATGTGTGAAGCCAATGCCTGAAGAACACTAAGCACCAGTACTATGTAGCGATTACCATAGTTATAATTATGTGGTTCTCAAAGTATGCATTTCCTATTTTTCTGTAACAACAGTCGGGCACGCCTTAATAGGGTGTCTTAGCTGTCTAAACACACTGTAAACCAGAGTGTGACTTGTAAATGAACTAATAACATTAATAGTCGCTGTATTCCACTCAGGTGAGCCAGTTGCAACCTGCATGCTGGCTGAGCTCCGGGATACAGGCACACATATATGGAACACAATCATAATTAATGTTATTAGTTCCACCTGTGCTTTGCCTGCTATGAAAAGCCATTTTGTCCAAAGATGACTGCGCAACACATCGTTGCACGTGGTTTAAACTGCGGCTGTGCGAGTGTATCCGTATTCAACAATGAGCAGAAAGTGTGGCGCTGCTGCCATCCTGGCACAGACCCCGCGGTGTTGCTGCTGCTCTTGTTGGATTGCGGTGAATTTCAGGCATTTCTCGAGTACGGCAGACCTCACAGCCCCCATAATGCTTTCCATGCTCTTTATCTGCTCCTTACATCTACACTAATGTTATTCAGAAAATATGCTGGCATGAGCTCGCCTCCTTTAAAACCCTCCGTCGTCTGCGGCTGGTTAACAGGAGCGCCGACCCGGCGTGCTGATCCTTCAACAAGGTGCGCTTTTCTTGCCAAACGTCTTCCACTCCTAGAAGCTGTCACTGACCCATCATCTTGCATGTCTTTCTTGGCACCAACAGAAACTTTTTTTCCTTTTTCTTTTTTCTCTAGTGGTAAGTTACCCATGTCTGATAGGCCTGGAAAAAACCGTCAATACGCTCAGAGTGATGTGGAGTGGCACACTGCAGGAAAGCGCGAAACTCGAGCGCAGTGCTCGTTATTTGGCTTTCACATGTAATAAATATCAATATTTTGGCAATTTAACAAACCAACAGTGTGAAGACTGTAATAAATGGTTCACGTGTTGTAGGGGCGGTGTTTTAAAGGTGTAGTCCACCCAAAGATACAGTACAAGGAAGCTAATACTGCTGCAAGCAAAGCTACAAAAAGTTGCCTACATGCGTACATAGAGGCCACTTTATTAGATGCACCTGTTCAAGTGCTTCTTAATGCATATATTTAATTAGCCAATCGCATGGCAACAATTGAGTGCGGTCAGGCATGCATGTAGGGTCAAGGTGACCTGCTGAAGCTGAGCATCAGGATAGAGGAGACTGAGTGTGTGGTCTGAATGTTTCAGAATCTGCTGATCTGCTGGGATTTCCCCACACAACCACGTCCAGGGTTTACAGAGAATGGTCCTAAAAACAGAAAGTATCCAGTGCCAGCAGTCAGAGGAGAATGACCAGTCTGTTTAGGTTGCTTTTTGGCAACAGTAGCTCAAATTAAACCAAGGAATGCTGAAGAGCATCTCTGAAGCACGAGACGTCAAACCTTAAAGCTCCGGCAGCAGAAGGCCACACCGAGTGCCACTCCTGTCTGCTGAGAGCAAGAAACTGAGGCTGTAATTTATTCCTGGCTTCTCTGCACTCTGGCTTGCACTTCAGGATGCTTTTACCAGCTAGAAATCAAAACGAGGAGGAGCTTTACTGTCAGTAAGGGGCATGTGAGAGAAGTCTATTGTCATTCTAGCAGGGAGGAGCCAGCAGGGATGTTTCTATGTAACTGCAGTTTTGGCTGGTATGAAAAGAAAGCCTGAGCTGAAATGCATGATTGGCAGTGAATTCCCTTTTATGATATTCTTTACCTGTTATTCATGGCCATTTTATAGACAAACATGTATTTTCTCCAGTGAAATTCCACTTTAAAAATTGGTTTCAAGTATATTTGAGTGATTTTTGTGAATTGAAGGCCAAAACCTCTTTTTGGAGGTTTCCCAAGCCAGTTGAGAAAAGTGTATCCTGGTTTTGCCCCACATTTTCCTTCATGTTCTTACACACACACACACACACACACACACACACACACAGGGCAGCTGTGGCTACACTGTAGCTGCCTCCACCAGTGTGTGAATGTGAGAGTGAATGAATAGTGGAATTGTAAAGCGCTTTGAGGGGTCCTGAAAAGCGCTATATAAATGCAATCCATTATTATTATTATTATGTTGATATGGAAACCTAGAGGTGGCTCCTCTTGATGCAAAGTATCAGGAGCTCCTCTGTATATATTTGATTTTCCCACTGTTGCATCCAAAATCTTCCTTTTTCTGTCTGCGACTCTGTGGCATCTTTTTATATACGCTGAGGTCGGTGTAAAAAAGGAATCATGACCAACACTCCACACCTTTTATCAAGCATCAACAGTAAAACTGGTCCAAGTGCTCGGGCAGTTTTCTTTAAGAACATTATAGTCAGCATGATAATATCAGCAGATGCTTTTTTGTTTCTTTTAGCAATAAAAATTGTATTTATTCAACTTATTTTGACTTCATATTTTTCTCTCCAGTCATCCACACCCAGTCTGCAAAAAGAAGTGGCGCTAAAACAGTTGTTCCAGACAGCAGATGAACTTAATGACCGCACAAAGGCTCACGATATGATAAATACGGATTATTTGAAACTGTCGATCATGCAGAGCTGCTCTAGTAGAGTCCCAGAATAAAAATATGGAGGTGGAAATGAGCATAATGGGTCTGAAAATATTAGAAGGTCAGAAAACGATCAGTGTAAGCAACATAATATCATACTATCATAACTAATGTAAGTGGATTGGTTTTATTAGTGATCGCAAAATATTTAAGCCACATATTGTTAGTGTAGTTGGTTCAAGTAGGATAGTATTTTTTTTAGATATTTGTGTACAATTTGGTAGTTGAATACAAGTTTATTTTACAGGAACAAATGTTGCTGATGTGTTTTCATGATATAAATCATTTCCTTTCTTGTTGTGCACAGGAGCAGAAATCATCAGATGGACATCTGAAGGAACATCTCTGAACAGCACCACAGGTACAAGATGTGTTTATTCGTCTGTTTCCATTCAGTACACAAACGCTGGCACCCATTATTTAGGGAGCCGTACGGTTCTGCATTAGCGTTCGAGTTTTTAGACCACAGAGTAACAACCCAGCTTATCTGCACCTCTTCAGTGCCTACAGTCAACCAGTCAGGGTGGATTTTGTGTGCTTGCATTGTTTATTTTAGCCCTCATTAAAACGTGGTAGTTGGCTTTCTCTCTCCAGGGTTTTTTGGCTACTGTGGTGGGGAGATAGGGGAATGCGGTGGACCCCTTGGGCGTCCCACAAAAAGCTGCCTAACCCCCTTCCCCGGCTCACCACTCACCCCATCTGGGTCCTGCAGTCACACCCTGTGGCAGGGTTGCGGTTAACTGCAGCTGTTGACTGGTAAAGAGGCACAGTGAGGGGTTCTAGGAGGCAAATCCAAGCAGATGTGACTTTCACTTTAACTACCACTAGAGGGTACTCAACCACAGTAAGCCAAAACAGGGGACCTCAGAAAGCTGGCACAGACTCTTCTCGCGGGGTTTCTTTCTTATCTCTTTTACATGGTCAGCACTTTTTCGCAGGAAGCACAAGAAGTTGTGTGTGTGTGTGTGTGTGTGTGTGTAAGAATAAAGAGAGATGTTTGTCTTTTACAGGAGATGTTTTTAAAGAGAAAAAGGGGGCAGAGAGCCCTCCTCAGTACTTAAAAGACACCTTGTGACGTCAGCTCTGCTGCCTCAAGCAGCTTTTGTCCATGTTGTTTAGTCTCTTTATAGGACTACAATAGTGGTCTGTTTTATTTTGTCTGTGACGGGGAAAAAAACTATTAGACATAAAAGGCTTTGCTCTGTCAGCAGCCACACCCTGACCTTCGCTCCGCACATTTACCTTGCAGTTTATGCTACCTTAGTGTATCAGAGCCTGCGGCAAATACCTGTCTGGTATGCTCTGTCTGTGCGGCTGTGCATTAGTTTAATGCTGTGTCTGAACGGTGTATTTTCACAATGCACCATACTACTGTTGTTCATTTTTAAAGGAATCAGGAAACGTCTGTTGGGTGTCTTGATAATCCCAGGTGTGTGTGCTTAACAGACAGCGCACGTATGTGTGTGTGTGTGTGTCTTTGTGCTAAAGTGAACTAGCAGGTTCTCTTTCAGAGTTATACAGCACATCGAGGGGGAGAGAGAGGGAGAAGAGGTCTTTGAAGTTTTGGTTCTGCCATCCGTCTCCAGCTCTCAGGCTTTCTTTTCATGCCAGCCACTGCAGATGCCTGTTAAAGAGAAACACCCCAGCTGGCTCCTCCCTGCCATGTCTCTTTGGTAAAATGACAACAGGCTGCACTCACATGCCCCGTACTGACAGTAACGCTCCTTTCTGTTGTGATTTCTAGCTGGTAAAAGCATGCCAGAGTGCAAGCCCGAGTGCAGAGAAGCCTAGAATGAAAAGCAGCTAAAGAGCAGCCAGTATTAATGGACAAATCTGATCTCCCCTTTCTCCAGCTGCTCACCCGCCATTGCTGGTTTTCCTCTGATTTAAACCAGTGTCTCCTTTACACGCCAGCAACCATAGACGATGCTATGACATTTAGCTTTAACACTGGAGGAGGAAAGCAGCAGCAGGAGGAGGATGATGATGAGGGGAGATGTATTGATTACCCTTAGCTGTTCTTTCATAGTCTGTGCGCTTGGTTTGTGTTGGCTAAGCCCTCTAGCCTAATGGCTTTTAGACTTCCATTAGGTCGTTGCAGGCAGCGTGGTTTAAGTAAGTAACAAAAGGCTCTGTCAGAATGCTTTAAGCATTAATAAGACAGTCGGTGTTACTTCTCTGGTCTGCCAGCTCATCAGGAACACACCAGTCTGGATCAGGAAGCCAGAAGGCTGGTTTACTGTCGTCATCTCAAGCTTTTATTTGGCTGTATTGCTCCTGGTAAGCCCGGAGCTGGATTAACTTTTAGACTTTGGGGAATTTGTTTCGATTGAGCAGTGAAAGCTGCGGCTCACTCACCCCGTAAACTTTGGGTCCTGGAACCGTGCGCAGTAAAAATCCTGTCTCACACTGACAAACGTGAAGAAGTGCCAGGAGCTCTCGGCATTTGTATAGTTCACTTAATGAGGAGAGAGCTATGGCTCGAAGTAGGGAAAGAGGCTCAATAGGAATGGGGTGAGGAGTGCATTGTTTGGTGCTACATGGCAACAGACCCGTGTCACCAGTTTCAAGGAGGCTTTTGTGTTGCCGAGTTGTTTTCTGGTTCTACTTTTATGGGCATCTTGTTTTTATAAAAGTTGTTTATTAGGAGCGAGGTCCTTCTACTTTTGGTAAAAGAAGCTGTGGCCTACACTGTTTCAAATCTCTGTAATTATTGGGTAGGTCTAGCTTTGATGGTGAACATGCTAGTATTTCGATATGTACACGTTTCCCATATACACTAACTTACAGCCCGTCTCATACTGGTTTGATTCCCTTTCAACAGTCTGTGGGCGTACGCTGCCGCACTGACCCATCAGTCCCAACAAACTCCTCTGCTTTCTGGATATTGTGTGGTCTGCATGTCTTAATGTCGCTGCGTCCCTGCAATGCCTCAAAGTCCTGAGCTTTAATGCATCGGTTACCGTATTTTTCCACCGAGATGACTGTCGCTTGCCGGGAAAGCTTCACATTGTGTGTATGTGCGTGCGTGCACTTGTGCCATTTTTGGACAAGACCCTGTGTTCTCTCTGCACCAGCTACGGAAGCCTCCAGGGTCCATTTCTTCTGTGGCTAGACCACATAACCTAGAATCCTGCTTTGGTTGGAAATGTGTCTGTTTTCTTTTTCATCAGCCATCATAAAACAGACAAACTCCCCAACTGTCTCCATCCTATATTAACAAGCTGTGTTTGGCCCTGGACTCATCTTAACAGCCCTTCTCTGGGTTTCTGCTGGTTACAGTAAAAATTAACACCTCCTCTACTGCAGGCTGAGGCTTTTCATTGTGTGGATCCAGTTTCTGCTAAGACCTGCTCAGTCATGTGGTCTGTTTATGTTTATTGCCTATAAGAACCTCCAGACTTTACACACTGTATGTAAATGATGTGAAAGGTCTGCACGATGGCACCCACAGGTTCTTTGGCAGCTGCCGTGGTGTTTTCTTTGTTGCTAAGTAGCATGCAAGTAAAACTGCAGACACCAAAGCGGCGCACAGACGTCTTGCTATTTATCAGATCGTTTTGTTTTTAAAAAACGTTCTGCAGAAAACACTGACGGCATGAGAGGTTGAGTTCAGTGAGTGAAATTAGTGGAGGTGAAACCAGGCAAACGACTTGCAGCCACAGCTGCCTGTGCTGGCATACTCGTCAGTCAAAGGGGCCATGCCCCAGTCTTTAAGCCCTACTGAATCCGAACGGGTGAGTAATAAAACAATTAGTCCAAAGTACAGTTCTTATGAAGGGTGAAATTTGCTTTAGAGGCCAAAACAGGTTTTGTAGCAGACGGTAAACATGTGGGCACTCCTTGATTCAGCTTCAAGTGGACATTAGAGGAACTGCAGTTGTTGGCACTTTCACTTTAGCTTTATTTTGCAGACAGTTGCTGCTCGGGGTCTACTTTGGTATTGGGCAGTATTTACAGGACTGTACAAGTCTTGAGTTCTGCCTCATTTTGTTCTTATAAATTGCTTTGAAGAACAATTTTTTAAAGTGCTCTTGAGCACTTTTTCAGTCCATTTTCAGAGAAATATCACTTAACACTGAACTTTGAATTATTCAAGCATAAAAAGGCCTAACTCAGGGCATGAACCAGTGTTGCATCTACAGATAACAGACACTGGTGGCTCATTGCAAAAACACATCTGTCCTCGTTTCTTTAGCTGAATATATGAATAAACAGATTGACAAGCATAAAATAGGATTTTTGCAAGAGCGAGATGATTTCCAAAGAGTTCTTATCTGAAAACTTGGCATCTCCCAGCCTGGTGTGGAGTGTGTCCTTGAATAAATGAGAGGAAAGTGGACAAGTAGAGGACAAAAAAGGACACATATATCTAAAAGTCATGTCTCTAAATAGCCTGTAGTCCTGGGTGTCTCGTCAAAATCGATGGAATTATCAACACAGAAATCTGATGGCAGAAAAGTACGATCAGATTTTGATGCACTGTGCAGCAACATCTGGAAAGTGTCTGATTGGCTCCGTTTTTTCAGCATGACAATGATCCCAAACACGCTGCCAGTGTAGTAAAAGCATACCTGGATAGAAAAACACTATCAGTCATGGATTTGCCTCCAGAGCCTGGACCTCAACGTTATTGAAGCAGTGTAGGATCATCCTGACAGAGAACAGAACAAAACGCAGAAACATCCAAAGAAGACCTCTGAATATTCTTCGGGAAGCCTGGAGAAACGTTCCTGAGGACCGGAAAGAAAGCTTTCCTAAAAGAGATGCTGTGAGGAAGAATAAAAGAGGTCATACCAGTTATTGACTTTCAAGTTTATTCGATTTTTACAAAGTTTATTTTTGCCTTATATACCGCATTTTCATTTATATTCCAGTTGGTGCGCCTGTTTTTCATTTCCATAGTCAAAATATAAAGAAATGAGGTGTGGCTCAAGACTTTTGCACAGCACTGTATATGAATGATCTTTTGATACTTGCTAAGCTTCCTCACATTCTCTCCTTTCACATGCTTTCTGCTGCTAGACGTGACCATTGTCTGCAGTAATTTTGCAGGATTATCCCCTCACCACGCCACCTCAGACATACTTGAGTGGCGCTCCAAGACGAGGATAAATCTACCTTGGCCTCTTGCTGGCTGGCTGCTCTCTGGTCTGCCAACCAAGCAAGGAAACAATAGAAGTCCAGAACAATGTGCTGGCTGCAGATCAGTAGGGGCCCACTTGGACTCTCCCAGACGCTACGTCTTATTTCCTTTTTGATTACTCACGCCTGCCTGATGAGCGGCACACTCACACTCCTCGCCGTCTGCCCGTGAGAGAACTCGCAAAGAAAAGACTTTTTGTCGGAGGCTGGTTTTGATTTGCAGGCTGGAATGCCTTTGTGATAATGTCGCAAGATTTGCTGGCAACGAGAAAAGTTGGGGAGAGTTGTGATGTGCACAATTTCCAATTTTAGGCACTCTCAGGTGTCAAGGCTGTCAGAGCATGTGTGCTTATGTGTGTCAGAGTGTTTTTCTGTGCCGATTTATGTCGTTTTCCACCGATAGGCTTTCAGGATATGCTCGTAAACAGTTTTTAAATGAAGGAATAATAGAACTGGTCAACTGTAATGCCACCCAAGCGTGCTGCACGCCTGCTGTGGGCTGGGCTCCCTTTGCCTTGGCTCTTGCTAACTCCCACTTCTCCTTGTAACCCCCCACCCCCCTCACCGCCAGGCCGGAGGTAGGAAATCAAACCAATTACGGTTGTATTTAAAGAAAATTGGAGCAGGGCCGGAAAAGTGGGGGCATTTCCAAAAGCCACAAAAATAAAACTGCAGGGCCACACTTGACAGGATACATGGTGGCTGGAGAAGAAAACGTAAGGAGAAATCCAGTGTGAGCAATGAATGGCTACTATATCTTAATAAAGCAGTCAGAGCTGGTAATCTACCCTAGCAACAAAACGTGCCAAAAACTCTAATATTCCTCTGGATGTCATCAATAATCTGTTTCTGTGTCGGTCTCGAGGAGAGAGATTGATGGATTTTGCTTCCCGGTGGATCTGTTTGATGGATGGCGTTTAAGGGGCCAAGCTTGTTTATATTCAGGTCTGCTGTGCCCCGCTGCGACTGGCCTGCCAAACGGCCGCACCTCATAACGTGGCTGAATGTGCCAAGAGCCCAAATCCTCCTTGGCGTGCTCTGCTGCTGCAGCCCCTGCTGCGGTGTGGTACGGGGTCTCTCATAAAACACAAACACCTGTATGCTTCATGACTAATGCACATGTGCGCACAATCCTTTGGCCAGTGTGTGTCACAGTCTGAAGCCGCCTTTACAGCCAAAAAGCTTGTCTGGGATCAGTTGTGTGATCGCCACCTCCTGATCTGATGCATTCTCTCTGTTTTACCTCTCCCCCCCTCCATTGCTCTCTGATCTTCCTCCTCGCTGTCATCTCTCAGGAAAACCCCCTCATTACCAGGGCCCAAATGTAAATGCTTCATTTTCCATAACCCCACAATCCCTCTTTGTTCCACGGCCCATTTGGCTGTTATATCTCAGCAATTATTTCTAAATCTGAATGCTCCCAAACAGACTCCTCCAGATACTTGAAAGATATTTTTCTTCCTTCATCTTCCCCTCTGCCTCATGGGCAAAAACAAAAGGAGCAGAAATCAAGGTGTCTGGTGTCTGCAGGCCATCATACCTCATGTGTGTAAACTCACGTGTACACACACACACACACACAGTCAGCACCTTGTTCTACAGGTGCATGCATAGAAAACAAAAAAAGCACACACTCAGACAGACTGTTTACTTCACATGCACACACCATAAAGAGTGTAACATGATCTCCCATTAAGGATGAAAACAAACCAGCGAGTGGGAGGTGTCCCCCGAGGACATCCACAGTAGCTATAGTGGAACCATTGAACCATGGGAACTGGTTAGCAGAGCCCTTCCACACACACACTGTTGGCTGGAGATGGAAACACCAAAGTAATGGCTTTTAATCACGTCACCTGTCTAACGGTAACAATGGTTCACATTTTATTGGGTGTCAGCAGGAGTTTGATTTATCCACACCTGGCTTTGATGATGTTTGACAATCAAAGCACCAGAATCACAACTGCGATAAAAGTGACTGCGAAGGAGAAAATGACGATTTAAGAAATGCAACACTGATTATTTAGTAATGTTTAAAAAGATGCTTTAATCTTGTTGCTCTGTGTCAACCCACTGATTTCTTAACAGCCACTTATTAGGTAACAGATAACAACCACGTGGATTTACTGTTACGTAGAGATGCAAAGGAATTGCTGACTTTGCTGCTTCCAAAGGAGACAATGAGAGCAAGAAAGGACGGGACAATGCAGCTTTTAACAGCCATCCACGTTCCCACATGATCCAAAACAGACTTAAGCAATCATCCTCATTTTACTCGCTGTTTTTTTTACATGGATTAAAAAAAAAGGAGTAGTAGTAAGGGAGATAGAAAGATAGAGAGTGTGTATGTGAACCACCAATTTAGCAAGTTCCCCTGCTCAAGTGAACACAGACCTGGTCCACAGGGATCCCCGTTTCCCCTCGCCGTCTTCCTTCCCCCCACTAAAGCCCCTACCATGAGCCTGGCAGAGAGCTATAGTGTGCGTGTGTGTGTGTGTGTGTGTGCGTATTAATTTCCTGTTTTATAGAGGAAGTAGTGTTTGCATGTACAGATCGTTATTCAGATTTTCTCTGTGAGAAAAAAGCACAGAAAAAAAAAGATTGTGTCAATTCTCATGAATCTGTATGGGAACAACGAGTATTGTTTCTGGGAAGCTGCCCTACTTTCTTAGTAAAAACATATTTTGGTTCACTGGTAAAGTGCAAATGCAGTGTCTAAATCAAACTGAAAAGCATGTCATTTCATTATTCCAATCAACAAAAAATCCCAAAACACTACAAACTATCGTCCTTTCATTTCAAATGTTCTACTTTTACTCCTTGACAAATTAATCAAATTAAGGGCAGATTGGTTTGACACAGACAGCTGTGGTCATTATGCAGTAAGGACAATCTGCATCCGAGCCAGTAGGACGTCTAAATGAAAGTTAGCTGCTGTGGTCTTAGCCAGATTACCCTCTAACCATGGACTGAGCCACAGGTCGGCCATCCAGTGGTCTGATGGGTTTCTTTAAAGGCCTCCTGTTTTTGATTCATTTACATGTCTTGGTTTCCTGTGATGAGATGACCGAGTTTAGTCATAAGATTGTTTCGAGCGTCGCTTATCGGTGTCATCACACGTCTTTGTATGAGCGTTACTCAGTAAATGACGTGCAATGTGAAATTCTGTGAATTGCCACCACGGAAGGAAAAAAGAAAACATCCTGCAGCCATGCAGCCTTAAAAGAAACTCCTGTGGTTCGAAATCACGTCTCAGTTTCATTCGGGGCTGTTAAACCATAAAAACATGCAACATGGCAATATGGGTAGAAGGATGTAGGCTATATTATTGCTTTTTGCATCTGCATCTGTGGAGTTATTTTCGTGTCTGTAATGTGCAGTCAAGCAGAACAGGTCTGCTGTGAAAAACAGGCCTGAGAGAATCACCATAGACTCTGTGATTTTTATTTTTATTTTTGCAAGTAAAATAAACAGGAGATTAAAATATGAATAAAGGAGTTTTGCTTGCAAATCTAAAAGTTTGTACTTGTTGCTGAGACGATTGTAGTTTGGAAGTGCACTGAAATGGGCTTCCTCTTGTTTACTGACAGCAAATGTTGTCAGTCGCCACTTACGATTAAGACGTGTGTGATATTTTTCAGGGTGGGGTAAGCTCAACAATATCCAGGTTTGTTAACAAAACTCTTAAGATTCAAAATAAAGGTTAGAAAAAATATTAATTTCTTTCCAAAAATCTGCAGATTATCATTTTTGCATTAAAGAAGTAATCATTACATTCTCACAGCTGAAATTAGGAACATATTTCACATCTTGGCTTCAAAAGTGTGATGATGATGATGATGATGATGATGATGATGATGATGATGATGATGATGATGATTCAGTAACAGTTATCGTGTTGTTCGTGGCCCACGTCTCTTAACCTTTACATTTCCCCCTCTTTTTAAGCATAAATAGTCACAGGTAATGAAACATCCATTTATCAAACTGATGAGTAACAGCTTGACATATCTTAGGAAAATATGTTCGGTTGTAACCAAATATTTTCCAGGTGCTGTCAGTACACTGATGACATCACATGTTTTCTTTTGCTAAGGTTTGTTGAGATCTAAAAACAGTTTTTATTCATTTTTTTCATACATTTCCCAGCAATGCATCCAGGGAGACGGTTAAAGTGCGACACGGCTGATTTAACAGATTGTTCTTTGGGAGACTTTTAAGAGCGACGCGTCTCCCATTGCTGCTGAATTTGTTTGTGTTTTTATGAGATCAGCAGCTCGTTAAGAGGTCACACAGCAGAGTGTTGTGCTGGCAGCTCTCCGGGTCCATCTGACACTGTGACCGTTGCTCCCGCTTTGAGCGGGAACCGACTCCTACAGTACAGCCCCGCAGAGAGGTGCTCCACTGTGGGAACTGGGAGTCGCCCGGTTCCAAAGATCAGTCTCTGTAGACTCGGCATGGATGAGAAACTACCTTCACTGGGATCCTTCTGAACTAGGAGAATTCTCTCTCTCTCTCTTCATCTCTCCCTCCATATCCCACTCTGCATCAGCAAAGCAGTGCTCTGTGTGAGAATGGTTGCATCACAGCTCTCGCGGTTTCTTAGCCCCTGGCCCCTGTGTTCCTCGGTCAATCTGTGGGAACCCTGATTTTGGACGGTAGTTGCTGTTCCCACCACCAGTCTGGTTAGAAAATAGACTGCTGGCCAACGTACCAGGCACCCAAAACAAGCCGGTTCAGGCCCACTGCTTCTCACGGGTTCAGGGCAGAGGTTGTTAGTGGCTCCAGAAGAGGCTGTAATTGGTTTCGCATGCAGGTATCATAGAAGCGACAGCGGATACTGTTATCATGAGAAACTTTCTCTGTTTCGCTTTGTTTGTGTCTTATTTCCAGTTCAGTGTTTTATCATCTTTCTTTTGAATAAAGATGAAAAATCCTGGAGGCCAATAAGCAACAGACAGAATAAACAAAGCAGTCGTTAGTTATTCTTTTCTATCGCCATGGGGCAAGTTAGGCGTCTATTTTTTCAACTTTACCCACTTAAAAAGTGGTTTTGTTTGTCCTATACACCAATTCATCATGCCTTTTGACTACAATCACATCCAGACAGGCAGCCTGATCCAGGCAAATGCTTCCCCTCTTTCCGGGAGAGTTACAGTTTTCGGAAGAGGAGCAGCAGCGCTGCAGGAACAGAGAGAAGATGAAAAAGCAGCTCTGCTCGTGTACATCCACGACTAAGGCAGAGCCAGATGAGAGCCTCTCTGCTCCACACATGTGGACAAGAGAGTCGGGTCTCACAGAGTGTGTGAAGACAGCTGTAAAATTCCCCTGAGCCTGGCCTAATTGAAAGCTTATCATTTTCTCTTTGTGCTTCCTGAGTGGTGGGGGATCAGCGAGGGGCGAGGCAGAGCGCTTCTCTGTGATGAGACCTGGAGGAAACGCTGTTGTGAACTCGCACTGTAAAGTGGAGCTCAGACCGTCTTGGTGGAGGGCTGGTGCGAGATCTGTCAGCGGGGGATTGTGTGTGTCTGCGTGGAAATGCTTTGAGTGTGCAGAGTTAATTGAATGCAGTGTGTATCGAGGCTGCATGTGTGCATCCTGAGGCTCTGTTGTTCTGCCAGCCATAGAAGGCCTGACACAGACACACGCATGCAGCAGAAGCCACACAAAGGCAAAGAAAGGTGAGAGCTGAACGAGAAGAAAGGATGAAAGAGGCAAAGAAAGAGAAAATGCAAGCGTCTAAACACAGGAAACAAAAGAGTGAGAAATTAGTGAAAAACAAAGTGAAAGCCTTTCATGGCACATCAACAGGTGGCATTAGTTAAAGAGCGAAGAATTGTGGGTATTTGGTGTCAGGATAACCACATCTGAAATCAGACCACCCCGCAAGGTGGCATCTCAAGTGTTTAATCTTATGGCTCGGCTTCAAATGGGGCAAACAGATGGCATCGGCGCGGTGTAAATTAACGACCGCGCCGTCGGTTAAAAAAGGCCGCCGACATTCCAAACTTCTGTATTGTTTTTAACAAGTGACGACTTGCCGACGTGCGCTAACATGGAGGCTGCCAGGGTGGTGTCGGATTCCTGAGCAGCGTTTTATTTACGCTCAGGGTACCACCGCGCTGACAGCTGAGGCATTTTCAAACCTCTGGGAAGCGAGAGGAATTGCCAGCAAGAGTTTCGCTAATGGGAGAGAGGAGGAGAATTATTAGAGGGTTACTGGGCACAACCCAGCAAATGTAAGGTTATGAGATGAAAACAGTGGCATTCGTGGTATTTTTTCTGTGTGAGCCGAAGAAGTTAGAAGTACAGAAATGTGCTGGCGTGGAATCGGGTCCCATGGATGTTTATGAGGGTTTTCTTTTTCCTTCTTCATTTCTCAGCTGATGTGATGGTGTGTTGGATTCTGGAGATGATTTAAAAATGTACCCCCCCCCCCGTGTTTTAACTCTCAACACCTCGCCCTGTTAAACTACAACACCTCACAAGCCTAGGAGTATTGCTACACTGTGCTATTGTTTTTATAATTAAGCAAATAAATTCAAAGAATGTGGCCATAAATATGCAACTTTAATCTAACCTAGGTGTGTTTTATTCATTTCACTCCAAGAGTTCCTTTGAAGGGGCTATAATGGTTCATTCCTGGACTCTGCTGATGTAGCTGAAGCCTGTCGGCTCTATTTTTATGTTCTCTTTGAGCCTTTTTTCTGATTGGCTGCTCCCTGTAAACAAAAGGTTTCACAAGTGGGTGGGCGGAGCCGTGAGCATGAAGTGTGGCCATGTTTTACAAATCTTATCCTTCAAAAGAAAACAGCTTTGGAGACAAAAGTGAGACACATTTTTTTTTTTTAATTAAAATGAATAAAAACTACATTATCGCAAACTTTACAAGCACTCAGTATAGAAGCATTATTGATATCATTACATACATGGTGAAATTTTTTTTAAATTAACATACCAGTTTCAGATGTACATGCTTTGAGCATCAAAGAGATGGAGAGAGCAAGATGAAGGAACATTTTGCTGGAAAGGGATTGTTTAAAAAAAAGTAACATTGTGCTCTTTAATTAACACACAATAAAAATACGATTTACTTGCACACTTGGGCTTGTTTGCAGAAGAAAAACAAAAACAATATTTTTGCCACACATTTTCTCCATCGAAAACATCCAAACAGTATTACAGGCAGTTGTGAAGATCTTTGGTTTTTTGTGTTTGAAGGAACCACACAAATCTCAGTACGTAGGTGGTTTCTCTAGCTGCATGATGTTTGCCTATAATACAGTAAGGTTTTCAGGCACATCCAGGCCAAAGGGAGATGGGAATGAGACGCTGTCATTTAGAAAAAAAACTAGGAATAAGGCAGAGGGCATACAAAACAGCTTGCATACTTTTTTTTCTTTACCTGAGCTGCAAATGCTAGCTTCTTTGGATCACTTCTCACTTTGACATTAAAGCTTACTTGTTTATCACATGAGCCGCCAACTTTCAAAGTCATGAATCCTAATCATCTTCATTCTTGTGAAAGAGTTTCCTGGTAAATACTGGATACCTGATACTTCTTGTAGATATCTTTAGCACACCTCGTGCCAAGGCGATGTGTGCAGGCAGAGCTGGCGGAGCTACGACCCCCTGGCACTGACAGTAAATTAGACTGGGAGCCATAAAAGGTTTCAAAGCACTCACTGATTATTTAGAACAAAAGGACCGGTGCACAACAACAGAGGGTTTTTTTTTCAACTGCCCCTGGTTTTGTAAGAAGATACCCCTTTTGACCCCACCTGTCTTCCTCCATCCCTTCATCCTCTCCTCCTAATTTATGGAAACACGGGATCACATGTGTAGCTAAAGGGGAAAGGCCCTCCCAGGACAGGGGGAATGCGCACACACACCTGTGGTGCAGGAATGTGTTTGTGTGTCTGATCACGAAATGATTTGGCGACTTAAGTTGATGTCTATATATCTATCCATGTTTAGTTCGGCACGCTTCTGGATATTTGTAAATGTATAAACCCAAAAATAAAGAGAGAAATGAAAGTTCAAACATAGTGCAAAAAATTCAGCAAATGGCTTTTTTGGTTTTTTTAAGCGCAGAAAGGCAATTTTGGAACTTTTTTAAAAGCTTACAGCTCTAGAAGATGCTGTTGGGCACTGTTCACTCAGGAATAAAAGTTTTAGTGCATCAAAGCTACATTGGAAGGCAAAAAATTACATTAAAGGTTTTGGTTTTTTTTATAATTTAGTAGCAATATATTACACAAATTCCAAATTTATACTTAACAACAAAACATGGTATATATACTGTATATATATTTATATAAAAAAAAAAGGAAAGGCAGAGAGAAATGCTTAAGGATTTGGGGTATATGCATACATTTCCTCAAATTTTGGCTCAAATAAATATGAAAGGTAAACTGTCTCATCCAGTTTAAAAATACCAGACTAGGACTTTTTTTTCTTTAGAAAAGGGCTTGAATAAGAACATCAAAGGAAAAGTAAAGAGTAGAGACAACAGGACTCCTACAGAAAAACAAAAAAACCAAGAAACCCTCCTCTGCTTTAGTCTTTATACATTCCTTGAAATATCAGCCACTGTCCTGTTGAAGCGTGATTGACTGATGACGCGGCAGAGGAGGAGTCATATCTAAAAACGTGACATGTAAAATGCTTTTGTTTCTCAATAATGCAGCAGTTGTGTCGAAACGTCCACTGCGCAGTGTGGCTCCAAACGCTAATGTGTCCATTTGGATAATAAATTAGGCAATAAGGTACTGCATAACCACCGTGAGCGCACGAAACAGCCTTGGGTGCAACTGACAATGTTTTCACAACTGACTCAATAATTTTTTACAATGTTGAAATTTGACAGAAATTAAAGCTTTAAAAAGGAAGGATTGCTACAGCAGTGCAGCCATGCCTCGCAGGAGTCCAGCCCGACTTCTCTCCTCCACCCGCCGAGTGAGCTGGATCGGTCTGTTTGAGGGATTTCTGCTGCGGTTTTTCAGTTCGTCAGCTGTGCTGATTGATCACACCTCCGCCGCCTTTTGTTCATTTGTCTTTGATGAGTACCTGTTTGCACAAGACAAATGAGGCCGGCACATTACTGCGGTTTCACTCGTTTTACTCTCTCTTCTGTTTACAGTCTCTGCCAAGTAACGCGTCAGCTCGTATGGCTTTTCCGGTTCTTTGACGGTACCTCGGTACAGTGCAGGAGTTCAAGAATTTACAAAACAAATAGAAGTCTTGGGGGATTTGGTAAAAGCAGAAGGTCTTTAAAGCGAGTGCCGGAGAAATAAAAGACAAACATGCAGCATTTCTCTTTTTTTGTTTTTTTTTCTTCTTCTTTTCTTTCAGTGTTCAGCTTCTTTTTTCTTTGTTCATCATCCTCTTTACTTTGTTTTCTCCTTCTCTTCTTGTCTAGCTGTCTGTCAGTCAGTAAGGCCTCCAGACAGATTCATCCAAGCGACCCGAAGCGCTCATGGCTGTGGGGGAGTTGCTGTGGCTGCCGTCGGCTTCCACGCCCTCGCTCTGGGTGTTTAGGCCCGGGTTCATCAGGCTGTTGGTCCCGCCGGTGCCTGTAGCCCCCGAGCAGGACAGTAGGCGGGTGGGAGAGCGCTCGCCCCCGGTATTCCCTGGAGCCACCATGGAGAACTGGTAGGATCCAGAGCCTGTGCCATAATACAGGTAAGAGTTGGACTGGAAGTTTTGGGATTGGTTGTTTGAGTAGGGTGGTGGCAGGTAGGTGTGGTATCTAGTAGAGGCTGACATGCTAAGGCCACTAATGCCGGTGCTGGAGGTGTTGGTGGAGTAGGGGAAGGCCCCGGGGTAGTGCATGCGGGGATCTGAGAAGCGAGGGTCGGTCAGCGGTGACAGAGACGGGAAGGTGGTCCTCTGCGGGAAGAGCTCTGTAGTCGCTGTTATAAAAACAGAGAAACAAAAGGTTGGAAAGAGCCAGAAAACATTCAAACTGCTCTTGCAATTATGAAACCAGCGACTCAGAGATCTCTCTTTTCTATTATTCGCAAGAAAAAAAAGACCCACATTTCCAGAGCAGCAAATCTCCCCAGACCCCCAATTCTGAGCTCAAGTTTCTTGCGATATACCGGTCCATGGAAATGTTTGCTCAAAGTAATGAACTGAGACATTTCTTTGCTTAATAACAGTCATCAAGCACTGACAGCACATCATCCCACAGCCCCGTGCACAAGACTGAAGTTATGAAAAGGCCCCCTTGCGACAGCCCTCCCACCACTGCTTCAAAAGACGCAACGCACAGTTTTCTATCTTTTTCAGAGCAATGAAAAGAGGCATTGTCTGTAGTGAGGGGTGCTTTGTATAAACACAGACAGCTCGCTGCACTGTTGTGCGGCTTGTCATAAATCATATTTAGGTGGCAGAGGCAGACGGTCGCACTCGGAGACGGTCAGAGAGAAAGAGAAGGGGAGGGGACGCAGGAAGAGAAATTGTGTTTCTGTGTATATCTAAACTAATGTGTATCACAGTGAATGACCTGTCAGAGTCGCTGCCAAGTGTAATCTCACAGGTAACGAAGCACAGTGGAACCAGGCTGCTATGTCTGCCATTTCACTGCACACCTTCTCATTTATTCAGCTGGCAAAAGGGAAATAGAAATATTGCTGAAGGGTTCGGCTTGGCAGTTTGCTGCTCTGAGATTTGATGCCACTACTGTCACCAAGTAACTCAAACACCATATTTCCCTCCTCGCTCAGCTAAGGAGTGCTATTGGCTGATCTTACACCACCCGAGCTTGGGAAACGAACCAATTCACAGATTTATGAAAGCTGCCGACTGACACCTCCGATAGTATTTGTGTTTCAGTCCAAGTACAGCACCAGTTAAGTTTCTGCTTAATGTACTTACGATACCTTTGATTTATTTTCACTTTGTTTTAATTGCATGTAAGCTAAATGCTAACACTGGGAAAATTACCTGCTACTGTTGTGGTTTTACTGGCTTCAGACACACTTTTAAATTCCCAGGTAAAGGTGTGAAATATTAAGTGTTGCTTGGCAAGTTGACCGCGCCGAGTCTTTGTGTTCATGATACTCCGATATTTTCCAAAGCAATGGCCTTCAGCCAGAACAAACGCCCTTGACCTGGTTGTATGCCATAAAGACTAGTGAGTGTTCCTCACACCTGATGTCAGCCTACAGTATGCGCTCAGCCCACGCCTGTGTACGCCCGTGGTTATTTGTTTGTCTGCGTGTGGCTTCCATGGGTCCAGTGTGCCCACATGACTTCAAGTGTAAAATGTGGATTTGGATGGCAGAGAAAAGAAAGCTTGTATTTGTCAAATAGCAAGCGCTTGCACGCCACAGCCCCGAGGGGGGAGAATGCCAAACTTGCGTGCCACGGTCTTGTTGAAATGTCTTTTCCCTGTGTCTGGAGAAGTGGGTCCATTTTCAGCTGCAAAAAAATCAGTTCCTTTGCAATTTCCATGGCCCCAGCTTTACTCTTTGTTTTTTTTCCAGCAACACATTGCTGCTGTTGAATTTCCTTTTTTTTTGGGAGGGGATGAGGGAGTTAGTAGTGGTGGTGGTGGTGGGGGGGCTGTTTCTTTTTCCAGAGTCTACCAGGCACAGGAGTCGAGCTCCGTATCTGATTTCACGCGAGGAAAATCCAAGCCCTCAGCTGCTGTTGATTCGGGTGAAGTGGAGTCAGCCTACTAATTCCTACCGGACTCTCAAAAAGCTTTTGCTCCCTCTCCCCGTCTCTCTCTCTCTCTCTGTCTGTCCCTTCATCTGTCCCACTCTGTGCTAAATTTAGGCTTCGGGGTGAAACCGGGGAGGCGTTCTGTGGCTTGGGGACACGACAGCTCTCGCTGCTGCCGCCTACGCCGCCCACGCCGCCCACGATCTCCGCTTAATTGAAGTCGGTGGAAATGTGTGGGCCAAACTGCGGTGGGGATCGACTCCTGTGTTCCGTCAGGGGAAACTGGACTGGACGCTTATCACAACACCTTAATGGGCTTGTGCAGTCTCAGGTTTTTGGCTGGGAGCCCTGAGGAGTCTGGTACAGTACAGTAGCTCCCTCTGGAGGAGAGGGCTAAACAAAGTGTCCTGTAATTGAGAAGCAAAGTTTGCAGTCTGCTTTTTCTCCCTCTTGACTGCGTTGCATACCTTCCTGCATCCCCACCCTCCCCCACCCAACATAAGTGCAGGGTTTGCTGCTGCGGCTGTGGTAACGGTGGTGTATCTTTGGCAGAGAGGGTCTTCCTAACTGAGCCGAGTACTCGCTGCCTGTAACCTCTACGGCACAAAACCACACATGATCTCCATTAGGCTCATCTGAAACGTGTTGACTAAATTGCAGGGACAGGATAAAGGATGGACCCCAGAGGCCTAGCTAGCACAGTGTGTGATGTTCTGAGTGTATGAAGCGGGTAGCTGGGAATCGGGGCTTTTATAGAGAACACGGTGTTCCAGCATGAGCTCTGAAGTGCAGCGCCATGCTCTTTTTGAATTCTTTAGTGCCAAGGGTGGAGCCCTCCTCCTTTCTGCTTAAGTCAAGAAGTCCTCTAGTCCACACTCAAGCGTGTAACCCAGATATGACAGGAGGTTTGTCTCGTTTGCATACGGGAGAAACTGATTTTGGTTGTTAACACAAGGGCAGGTTTGAGGCGGTCACGTCTCTGTGTGTAATTGTGCACCGGCTTATGTGTGTGTGTGTATGCACGTGTGCCTGAATGTGGTGGCTGACAATGGGGGGGGATGCAAATCCAGGCGTTCACCTGTGAAATGTTTACTCAGGCTTGATGCAAACTGTGACGGCCAGCACCCAGGGAAGGGTGTCTCAGGCAAATAAGTGAAAGGAGGAAAAAGAGAGAAGCCTGGACTGGTGCGGCTACGTGGAAAGAGCCACTGTGCTGTGTAATAAGAATGTTTTCTCATCTTTTTCTCTGATATAATCCCTGAAAAGGCCCAGCTGCTCTGCATTGTGGACTCCTGAGAAGGGATTTAAGTCCTTTCACAAGCAGAAAGCGTCCGGTTGATTTATTGACTGGTTTGAACAGTGGATGCCATTAGCTTGAGAAGGCACTGTTGATAATTGGCCGACGAGTACAGGGTAACGTAGCGCCACGGCAGGGCCGGTGCTGCAGAATAGGAGACCCAAATGAACACAAATGATCTCCAGGTGTTTATTTAAGCGCCGAGGCTGTGGAGCCGGAGCATCATGTTGGATGCAAATACCGATCACCTCTGTACTGTGGCAACACGGTCGGCAGCCCCAAAGCCTCATCCACGTTAGCACTTTATCATGTGAGCGCGGAGGATTTTGCATGTTCTCAACTTGTGACATGCAACACAAGCAAGGGAAAAAGAAGTTTGTGATTATAAAAACCCTGAGATTTCCCTAATGCGTCGACACACGAGGTGACGCGATTAAAATATTTTTTTGTTAAGTAAATCTTTTTCTGCGAGAGATACGATACTCACTTGTAAAGCGACTGGTGTGATGTATTTGTTAACCAGTCATTGGGATTGTAGCTACATGAGAATCGCTGTTGTTAAGTTTTTTTTTTCTCACTGCTGCTTCCAGTCTCTCACACAGCCCCGAGTGCCTTTGCACAGACGCCAACAAACACATATAATTCTGCTGTGTCAGTGCTTAGACACATTTCTTTAGACATTGCGTTGTATCTGATAAAATGCAGAAAAGAGAGCCAGAGCGCAGTGCTAAATCTAAAAGTCATTTTGTGTCTGAATGCGAGACTTCGTCACAGCGTGAGCGTATGAGTCAGCACGTCCGGTGTGGAGTGGTGGGTTGTGCGTAGGAGAATGCAAGACTGAGAGGGCTTTTAATCAAAATCGCCAAGATACAAATGAAACAAAGGAGAAGGGGGAAAGGCAGCGGAAGACAATGAAGAAAAAAAAGCGAGAAGGATGGTGGCATTACGGGAACGCCGTGTGATGTAGTTGGGCCCTACAGACAAAATGAAACAGACTCTAATATCATCGGTACGCTGGCGCACCCTTTCCAGCTTGTTTCTTTCAGTTTGGAAAAACTACGTTTACTAATTAAAACAAAGCAGTGCGAGATGTTTTTAAAGACTTATATTCAAAGCGATCTTCATTGTGTTTTGCAGGCTTGCTCACACAAGTCCTTACTAGTGACTTCACCCTTCAGGCTGCTTTTTCGCAACTAGCGAACACCCTCAGTTTCAAATTGAAACACACACACAAAGACACCGTCATGCATAAACAACATCCTAAAATAAATACAGAGTCTCATGCTTAGTTAAATTTGTTCTTTTATCAAGTATGAAGTGTAATAGTGAGACTTCTTGCAAGAACCAACCATGACCTACTAAACACATTAAAACGTCTCTCCCCTTACCAACCAGTGTGCAGTCTGAGACACTCAGACAGGTTTCTGATTTGATTTTGACTTAAATATGCTTAATTTAATTTGCTTATATTTTATCTATAACTCTTGATTGCCTTTTAGTATTTCAGAGACTGCACGAACTGTCATCGTATAATTTTCTGTATGACGGCATTTTATTGCATATAATGTGTTTTTAGAAACCTCCTTGTCAAGCTGGTTTTTGATGAGCGCTATAAAAATAACCTTGAAAGCCAAGAGACAAAAAGAGTGTGTGGGGTAAAAAAAAAAAAAGCAGTGCATTGCAGTGTCTCACCTGGCCATGGTCTCAGGTCCTCCTCCACCTTGCAGGTCTTCAGGGTGGGGGTGTCCATCTGCTCCTGCCACAGGGCTGCAAGAACACACACAAATACAAGCAATATGTGAGGATGTGGGCTTTATAAACAATCCAGTAGAGCAATTCTGGGAATTAATACGAGTTGTGTGCGTGTACAGGGTGAGGAGGTCACTGCCTGCGCCTTAGCAATCTAAAACACAATCCAAAAACGCCTTCTCGACAGACTGGGCAGAACCGTCTTGACATCTGGACATTTGGAGATGTTTTCCTGTCACAGGTCGGTCTCTGCTGACTGGGCAGTGAAGGCTGGGAAGAGGAGGGGTGGTTTTCTCACCACAGTGAGACCAAGCTTGGAAAAACATGCTCGATGGGTGCATATGAGATATTTTTGGGACTTTCAGGCGAGACACCGGAGAGACCTGTGAAGCTTATCCAGCCAAGCTGTCAGGAAGCCGAGGAGGGTCGAGGAGCTACTGGCCCAACGCGTGGGACCCTGCTTCACACTGGACGGTCACACCGCAGCACAAACAGCTGGCTGTTTGCTCTCGGTCTGAGACGGCGCAGTTGTTACACGACAACGTGCACGAAGCTGCGTGGAGCGCCTCGGCACATGTGCTGCGTGACAGCCCAGTCTGCGCGCCTCCGGAGTCCGGATAGTGCTACGTCCCGTTTAAAACTTTTTCATCAAATGTGCGTAAATATTTTCAACATGCAGGCAGAAAAACGTGTATTACATTTTTCTCGTGTCGTCTCCCTTTAACGACAGCATCAATCAGCCGTCTAACCTCAGCGTGACTCTGCACACCCTCCCTCTCCCAGCCTCCTGTAGCGGCAATTAGGATGGAGAGGGGATGCCAGAGGCAGAGAGGAGGGCGGTGCTGGGTTGTTCACCTATAGCCACACTGGGCTTAACTAGTGTACGATCTCTGCTTCCCCTGGAGCTCCTCCACTTCCTTTGCAAAGACCCAAATCAGCACTCAGTCACTGAGAGGTCCTGCACTATGCCTCACAATGGCAAATTCTTAAACATAAATGGCCTTATTCAGAAAGGCTTGCAAGCAGCTGGTGCGATTCGCTCAAGAAAATAAACATTTCCTTCAAATATTTTGATTGGCCAGCAGACAACGTCAATACCAGAGGCACAGATTACCCCTGTTAATAAGACGGCCGGCCGCCCCTCAGCCCTGGGCGGAGCCGAGGAGTGAGGAAGGCGGTGGCTGAGCAGGGAAGAAGCGGCGACCGCGTCACTAATGAGAAGCTTTTGGGGTGGTGCCAGTGTAGTTTTGGAGAGGACTCGCATATAAACACACACATGTGCTGCTTTTTGAAGTGCATGTGTACATGAAAGGAGGAGGCTGAGAAGATGTTAGAGCCAAAATGGCGTCCATCCTCGTGACTCCGGATCTAGCGACGCCTCTGAGACATGTAACGCGCCTGCCGTAATGAAGCGTGTCATTGAGACACAGTGAATGCTGGTCCTTGTGCTGGCTTCCTGTTTCGCTCAGGCCTTAGGCGTCGCAACAGGGAGAGAATGTGAGAGAGCGAGCAAGACAGAAAGAAAGACGCCAGCGAGGGAAGGGGAGAGAAAGAGAGCGTGTTAGAGAGGGGAGGAACACGGCCTTGGCTCAGCTATGTGGGACATTTGATATGTCTTTTGAGCCCTCACTTATAACGTGAGCAAAAACAAACACATGGGCTGAAAAATCCTATGTTCTCTTTCAGGGCTCGTTGTCCGCCCGCCCTTCCCCTCTCCCCAGACTCAATAGAGACTGTTCATGGCACACATGTAGTTTCTGTAATTGCTGAAATGTAAAACTGGGCCCGGCTCTGATGTGAAATTATAACTTACAAAACAGTTGAGTCTGGTAAAAAACATCTCGCTCTCACTTCTCCTTTTCTTTGTTTTTGTTTTTTTTTTTTTGTGTTTTTTTTCCCCACCAGGGCTTCAAAAGAGCTTTTTTTTCTCAGTTGAAGAAAAGAAACATTTTCAGTTTGAATTATTCATCTCAGGGTCACAAAAAGAGACTAACCACAAGTGAAGCTTTCAGGCACCATAACAAATAAACTCTGTGGTGGCCATTGACATATTATGTAAATAGTGGAGTGCAGAAGTAAAACAGAGTGTCTAAAGGACTGTTCCAGTTCCTGCTCGTTTTAGTTGCATTTACCTCAGAGGGCCAGCTTCCTGCTCGGGTTTGGCACAAGTCTGCATGAAACCCAACGAGCGCGGTGGCTATACTCTAAAGCCTACACCACAGCTACCTGACGGCGCTAATTTCCTGTCTCGCTCTTGCTTCTAATTGGCTGATCGTGTCGTTCGGGATGTGTGAATTAGCTCGAGCCTCTCAGTTTGCGGCAGTAGCAGAGCGCTGCCTCGAATCTGGGGGGCCGGCCGGCTTGTTTATGTGGAGTAAACAGTGTGGTCACTGTGGACGAGGCAGGAGGGGCTGAATCAGGCCGGTCCTCCATCAAATGGGACTTTTTCGAGTCAATTCCAACTCAGAGGCCACAGCCTGAACGCACTGAGCGAGCGCGCCAGAGCCGAGCTGCAGCAGATGTGCGCCAGTTGTGCAGCGTGACGCCAGCGGTACCAACATTTGTAGAAGAGTCATTAACGGGCAAGAGCTTTCCGGGTAAAAGCTGAATACGGCAAAAGAAAATGTAGTGAGTAATATAGTAGATCTGGAAGATTACGCCGAGTTTTTCAGCAACATCACCACATGACTCAGACACACACACGCACACACTTTTGGGCCGTCATCAAAGCCCTGAGCACTTGACTTGATGGTGGAACGTTATGCTAGTATCTGATATTCATCTTCAGAGAGGAACACACAGGTGTTGGAACAAATAACATGTTAAGTGATACCACCTCAAAAGTGCCAGGACTTTCTTTTTGGATGATTAAATTGGTGCTCCATTTCTTTTCTCCCCCTCCTGCCTCTCTAACTGTTAAAACACATTTAAAGTTAAAAGAGCGTCTTTCTTCTCGGCTGTCTGTTAGAGGCTCTGCCAAGGGCTTGTTGAGTTTTGTCTGCTTTTAAAACGGATTAGGGTAAAACTGGAATCTGTTTTCCACTTTTAACTTTGATATAAATCAAATTTTCAATCAGCTGCTTGCTTCCCTTAAGACTGTAAATGCTGTCGAATACATTGTGTATCAGAGGAAGGGAAGAAAAAAAACTGCCACCCACAGATACACATAGTATACACATGTAGCTCACTTGAGGTTTTGAAAACCAGAATAACAATTTAGTACTTGATTGTCTGAGTGTCAGATTTGCTTGACTGCACGAGTTGAACCATGCATTTTTCAACCACACACACACACACACACACACACGCACACGCACACACAGTCCCTCCACCCTAGCTGAGAATCATTCCACATGTCTAGCAGGCTTACCTGTAGACACAGAAGAACAAAAACAAGCAGCGAGTGTAGCGTCTGCCAGCGCGCAGGAATCCTGTCACTGCATGCACTGTAATGAGCTCTTAATTACCCCGTCTGTCTGGGACACTAGCGGAGAACTTGCAACACTAGAATGAAACTACGTGTGTGTGTGTGTGTGCGTTTTATTTTCAGTGTGCTTATGGTGCAATCATCTTTGTCTCGGTGTGATTTAAGAATCCAGCGGTAGCTGATGTCTGCAGACGTGTCCTGTTGACGAGCAAACTGAGACAGAATTTCACGGCTCAGACAACAATATGAAGCAAGGAGGCTTTAGGAGGAGGAGGATGACACTATGCTTTCCTTTTTGTAGCCATCTTCATAGGGGACGGGGTTGGAGGGGGGGGGAGGTTCCAGCCTCGGATAATGGAAAACATCTTTTGTAACAGCAAGAAGGGAATCCATTTAATTATAACATGTTGATGGGCGATCTATCACCCGGCAATTCTCAAACAAACAGGCTTCGGGACTTAAAGTATCTGCAAAGTACAACAGCGTCTGGCAGGGATTGTCAAAAGCAGAGACGTGTGTGTTGTTGATATGTAAACACCTCCCTGTGTCTCTGGATGGGATTTATTACAACAAGTCTATTTTTGTTTGAGCTTTGCTCGTAATGCTGTCGTGCTGTTGTCTGTGCGCGATTCCTGCGCATACGGGACCGCTCTGCGGGACCCGTGCCACAACATACATCCACGGGCTGCCGCTCAGCCAGCGGATAGACGAGGTGGGAGGGAGAAAGGCTCTCTCCTCTGTTATTTAATTATTTTACCACTCTTGCCCTGCGGTGTGCCGTCACGATGGTAATACCACAGATTAAGGTGTGTGGTTTTTACAGCCCTTCCCCTCGTCTGTCTCACTCACATGCACTTCTTATAGACAGCCTCGAGTCACCGGCAGCTGTAACTTGAAGCTCAAGGCCTTTAACTTATCTTGACACTTCCAAGAGATGTTAGCGTGTTGTGTCTGCTCTCCGACTACATGTGTGTGTTGCAACATTGCAGGCCTTTGAAGCCAGGCAAGTCTAATTCCTGCCCTAATCCTGCGTGAGGCAGACGAGAGCCGAGCGCTTCGTCTGCTGTCTGGACCGTGTCTGTACACCTCCCCGCCGATTGGCGTGCATCCCCGCCGGCCCGCCCATGCGCTCCCCCCGCCCACTTTTCAAGTCAGAAACCTAAAGTGTGAGCTTTGCTGCAGGGGTCTTTTTATTGGCAGGCAGCCTGCGGTGCGCACGGCAAACCCTGAGCCGTCAGAAAATGATCATCACAGTGACTGTATTGTGTCGAAGAGCCGCACCGTTTAGTTTCAGCATAACCTGTCGCTGGTGTTTCTAAAATGGCTGACGTGTTTTCATCTGGGTACACGCCGTACAGGGGAACAAAAGCGATATCAACAGTAAGTAAGGACAGGGAAGAGAAGGGTGAAAGACCCCGTGTTCTCTGCAGTCAGCTGTAAGATAGCCCCATACTGGTGAGTCAGCGCTGGCTAAGCTAAGCACAAGGCCAAACAGTGTGCACACTGATAGTGTTCCACCCACACACGGCTCAGAGGTCCCAAACAAGCCCTCCTGTACACAGCAGCATGCTGATACAAAGGTAATGAGATTCATTAGCCAGCATGAGAACCAGAGAGTGGGCCGAAGTTTGCGTTCAGGCATGTGTGCTTCCTGTTAAAGAGGCTCCAACAGTGAGGGAAGAGTCATCCTCACCCACGCAGCTGTCCACAGCTGACACACAGCCTCCTCCCCTCCAGTCGCACCACCTCTGTCTGACTCTCAGCTCTCCCCCCAGCTTCCCTCGCACCCCTACACATTCGGACAGTCTCAGACTGACGTGATTGCCAAGGTAGCGGAAGGCTGCTACATTCCTGAGGCTGTAGTTGCGCGGTGTGCGGAGGCCAGCTTCGGCAACTTGGCCAAGCTCGGCTGGCAGCGGCGGCCGTGCCACCTGGCTGCAGATTCTACCCCGCGCACTGTGGGGCCCAGACCCACCAGCGCAGGGCATCCAGGGACAAAGCTGACATGAGCTTCCCCTCGAACGGCCAACACATAACAGCTCTCAGATTAGTGGAACAGACCTCAGGAAAGTTTGCGGAGAACATGAAAGTCTCTTGGCTTAGCTCAGGGTGAGGTGAACAGCGTGTGCTGTGCTGACATATGAACAGATTCAATTACTTCAGCCAAATTAAACCAAATATGTTCGGCTTATTAAAGGAGATTTTCAGTTCTAAGTCATTAAAGGGCCAAATTAAAGTGTACATATTCTTCCTTCTAACTCATTTTTGAAAATATGGGCTGTAGATGACTTTCTTCTCTTAAATATGTTTGTGGAAAATTAGATAAACACGGTTAAAAATATGCACACTTTGTTTTGTCTACAGTATCGCGATAGTAGGAGCAGGAAGTCGTTTCTTTCAGCTGATCTACATCTGTCATGAAGCTAAATAATGTGGGTCGCCATTAATGTTTACGAGCTTCCCGTCACAGGTAGATGCACAGTGATGCTTTGTGGGTGTAGCTCAGTAGAAGAAAATGGCTCCAACAAATAAAATTACTCACAACAAGATTTGTGTATTTTTAGATGTAGCCATGTTGAGTTTTTCAGATGTGTGTGTGTGTGTGCTCAGAGTCAAGCAAAGGCCTAAAACTATCAATAAAAAGGGTCAAAGTTGAATCATAAATAAAGGTCAGCACGAAAGTAACAGCAAATTATGTTTGTGAATTTTCCCTACACACACTCATTCAGCGTCACAGTTTCACAACTAGTACTTTCGAAAGAGATGTGAAAGTTTGCTGGTTGTACTCGTATATGTCAGTGGACCTCCTTACCTGGTGTGGTGCCAAGGTGGGGTTGGTGGATTTGGCGAGGATTGGTGTTTCCTGGGCCTATCCTCATACTCCGCTGGTAGCGTTCGATCTCTGACAGCCTGTCTGAGAACTGCATCTTCTGGGGGTCTTCTAACTTCACCCTGTGCCCTGAAAGAAAGACATGAGGAGGAGAGAAAGTCAAGCACTTGCACATTTTACCTCCTACACAACCTGGAAAACTGGCACTTGTTGCCAGGCTTGTACAAAAATAGCAAACACAATAACAAGAGTCCTATTAGAAAATTCCCCTTCTCCCTAATTTCTTTCTGGAGCACAGCGGTTTGACACATCCTGGCAAAACAACTTTTCCTGTCTAAACTGTAATTAGTGTAAAATTAGTTTGGACTGTGACGAGCATCAGTATGCTTCAGTGCAATTCATTTATATATATATATATATATTTAAAAAAGAGAGAGAGAGCAAGAGACCGTCACCGTGTTTTCAGCTTCCACATACAAAAATATTATTAGAATGTCAGCAGACCTTGAAATACATTGGCTAGACACTAAATGTTATACAAGCTGCACCTGCTGCCACGTCATCCGCAGATAACGATAGCGTAAGTGGTCAAAAATAATTGCTGGAGGAATTTTGTTTCCCTGAACCTAAAGTCTAAGAAACAACACACTACCAACTGCTGCAGGAGTGCAGCAGTGGACAAAAGTGCTTTTGTTGGTCTTTTTAACAAGATTAAAAGAAAAGAAAAAAAGTGAGTGCATCTATCCCCAATAACCACTCGTCTCTCACACCCACACCCACGCAAATTCAGGTCTGACTGACACAGCACTTAGTCAGAAGGAAACACCCAGACGAGGTTAGCAGACCATACAGTCATCGCTGTTAAACATAACGAAGAGAAGGGAAAGAGAAAGAGACTTTAGCGCGTGTCTGTGTGCAGGAGGTGAGACTTAACTCTAAGAAGCGAAGCAGCGCTTCTTTAATCCAACCGAGTACCTAACCCGCACACACTTAGCCCCCATATCACTTTGATGCCCTGTTCAGGGAAACGATGAGATGAGAAAAAACCTCTGATCATGCCTTTTATGCAGACGCACTCATGTACAAATACACATGTGAACACACCTTAAATGTCAGACGTGAGTGCGGATGAGGGCTGTGCCTCTAATGGGAGGAAGACATTTTAATGTAACTATCAATGCACCAAAACTGTGTGTGAACCGGCATGTATACATTCTGTGGTTTTCTCCCTGGCATCTCTACAGAGTGGCCTAATGTGAAGTAATGGCTGGATTTGAATATTTTATCACTATATAAAGGGGGCAAGGCAGACGGACCAATATGGATTTTGCCCGTCCTTTCTCTGCACTGACCCATGGGCAATATATCTTCCCTCCGAGGCTGACCCATGGGTAAAGTTTCCTCTCGTTTACCGCTCTGTCCATTTGTTTGTGCCCACCGCCTCGCTTCCGGCCTCTCTTTACAAACTATATAGAAATATCAAGCTTTGAAGCCCCCTCCCCGTACGCACACGCAGGCAGCCACATACACGGAGGGGTGATGTTCCGACATAATGTGAACACAAGCAGGCACTCAAATCAAAATTGTCGCTCTTCATTCACTCATTAGGAGTTGGATGAAACTTTAAATGTGTGAGAAGAAAAAGAGTCAGTCATGACTAATCTGTAGGAGCAGAGACAGGAGTCGTGTTGCTGCTCTGCAGCTGTTTGTGTGAGTGTGTGTGACTGAGTCCACCCTCTGGCCTGCCACTTTGCTCTGTGCTGTTACTCAGAACAGAATAGAATAGACTCGTACGCTCTTGCACGCTCTGTAATATCATTTTTATTCACATGTGGCCTTCTTTTTAAACTTTGATGGAAGGTAGAAGCCAGAATATTTCTCTCTC